>NW_022170510.1:6467719-7067719 GCF_008802855.1 Photinus pyralis
CAGTTCCAAGATTGGGCTACTAGTTCAAAAGTTACAGCCCTTTGAATTTTCTTTCGAAATTGGTTTCTAGTCTATAACTTTTGATTGAGAAGTCTTATCGAAAAAGTACGAATTGTTTTGGATTCTACGCACCAAAATTAATAAGAAAAAGTGTTTTCCCGAGAAATTTTGGTGCAGTCGATTTTTGGTAAAAAAGGAAGGGTATACTGCCTTTTTTTGAGGCCCAAAAAAAATTGTCTCAGATCGACCCGGAAAAAAAATTTTCTTATAGAATGTAATGTGGCCTGTAGAATCCATAATTTCAAACAGTTCCAAGATTGGGCTACTAGTTCAAAAGTTACAGCCCTTTGAATTTTCTTTCGAAATTGGTTCTACTCTATAACTTTTGATTGAGAAGTCTGATCGAAAAAGTACGAATTGTTTTGGATTCTACGCACCAAAATTAATAAGAAAAAGTGTTTTCCCGAGAAATTTTGGAGTAGTCGATTTTTGGTAAAAAAGGAAGGTTAAGTGTTCAAATACTATGCGAAGTATTCGAATACTTCTCAAAGTATTCAAATACCTTGCGAAGTATTCGAATACTTTACGAAGTATCCAAATACTTTGCGAAGTATTCGAATACTAAATATTTGTGAAAGTGTTTGAGTTACAAAAACAAATACTGCTTCCATAATAGTTATTTGTATACTTAGGCCGCGAAGTCATTCTTTAACGTACCGAAAAGAAGATTGGCGCCGAGGCCGCTTGCGGCCGAGGCAAGGCAACTTTGAGGGCGTTAAAGAATGACGCGGCCGTGGTATACACAACATTTTTTGTGCAATTGTGTAGAATCGTCAATAAATAAAAATGAGATTTCAAAAATAATAATTTTCGTCGCAAATAGAAAGACGGCCAATTTTCATTTTACCATGGAAATGAGATAAACAATGAATAATTTTTCGTGAAAGAAAAGTCAAAATGTGTGACTCCGAAAGTGATTCTTCGATATCCGGAACTCCTCCGGAAATAAAACTTGTTGCGAATTCTGCTGTGTTGCAGTTATGAGTTAGTACCTGAAAAATCGAAGCGGCAGTACGAAAAATGCTACAAGGACTTCAAGTGTACCTGTCAGTTTGAGTTCTAATGAAAATCAAAATGTTACAGTTTCAAAGTATAACCGCTTCTAACACTTTACACTTTATTTCAGGAGTAAGTATAAGTAACAATACGAACTGTTCGCTTAATATTAACATTTATCCAAAAGATTTGTAATTACCTACATGCTGATTGTCAAAATATATGTGACATTGTCTTACTTTAACGGCCGTCGCTATGACAGCGGCCGCGAAAGTGAATTTCGCGGCCGCCATGGCGAACGCGAAGTTGTTGTTTCGCGTCCAATTGCACAAAAAAGTATTTAATTACAAAGTATTTGAATACTTTAAAGGATTTGAATACTAAAAAGGATTTGAATACTAAAAAGTATTTACAAAATCGAATACTGCCCAGCTCTGTATATACGCTAATCGAGTTCATTTCGATTTCAAACTAGCGTTAAATCGAAAAATTCTGAAACCACCACCTATCCTCAGTTCCATTAATCATGACAACGGCAATTTGCGGTTTTTGGTTCATAAAAACCGTGTAAGGGGGACATAAATCATTTATCTCCCAAATAGTGCTTAATCCATCACGCTAATTTATCACACTTCTAACTCTAACCATACGTAATAGTCAATACGTGCACTAAAAAAAATGTAGATCGCAGTAATCGTACTTTCAAAGTCCGAAGATTTGTAAAAAACTTTTTCAATAATACCTTTGAGCGTTTATATTACGAACAAAGTAAACGCAATTTCCTGTTTCCCGAATACTCCCTCTTTTGTGACATTATGTTTTATTCTGAAGAATACTCGACAGCGAAACGAAAGCTTTTTATTTAATGAAATTCAGATTTTCAACAAGTAATATAACTTCTTCCTTCGTGCATATTTTTCGTAAACGTGCGGCGGTATTAGGGAACAAAAAATTCTTTTCCACATGAAACTGGAGATTCAGGTTGGCGGAGCGCGTCGAGTTAAATTCGAGATACTCTCTGCCCCTACAGTGGAGATTAAACGCTCCCATTGTATTACCCCAAAATTGCAATAATATCCCCTAGCTTGGCTATTATGGCGAGTGTTGTTCTTGCTTGATTAACCTATACGACACGCAATCTATTGTGTAATGGTTTATTTTTGCTCACATTCCCTTTATTATGGCAATCTGAACTGGGGCGATTGTCGCAGTAAGCCCCAAGCTGTGTGTGTACATAAATTACGAATGAATTTTTATAATCTCCTGATGTGCGAACATGAGAACGTGGTAATCCAATTCCGATATTAAGATGTTAAGCAAATTTCGGTTTAAAAAACGGATTCTGAAGGCGCGCTTCGCCCAATAAAAATACTGTTCAGTGCAGCGTTCAGCAAGTACTTTCGTTTCAACGTGGACTAATTACATTTTAGTCTACAGTTTTAATAATTGGTCCTGTGGTAGTAACGATGCAAGGTTCAGCGCTTTAGCGGAACACAAATATAATAATTCTTGCACTATGTTGACCGAACGACGCAAGCCTCCCTTTTTTTTCTCCTCCCTGGCCGCGAGTCTCAAGCTCAACGTGTTTAGATAACATTTAAAAATGAAATAATATTCAAAACAAAGTTTAAAGTAAATTCTCTCGCTGGTTCCAATAATTATTAACAAATAAATAAGAATATTGTTTGGCAAAATAACAAAAAATTAAATATATGTATTGGGAAAACCAGACACAGTGTGAGAGCAAATTCTGTGGAGATCATACAAATGAGAATACTTATTACTGTACTTCATTTTTGTATAAAAAGCTTTAAAAGCAGGGAATATTAAAGAATGCGTGTGGAGAAATCGCTCAGATCCATATTTGTTTTTTTTTCTGAAGCAAAATGGTAACCTCAACACTAATTTTCACCAGTCACTCTAGGGCCGAAACCCTTCTAATTATGTTGAAAGTTAAGCTGGCGATACCCTAATTATACCAACCCTTTACGTGTTCGTAACGCTAATTAGGAACGGATTACATTTAATAATAATTTAGAAAATTACTAAGGGCGCTTTCCATTTGATTATAGCGTATCTTTTATTGCAAAGCTTCGAATTTTAAATTGTTTTTTATCTCTTCCACTCCAGCAAGGTATTGCTTACTTGTGTGGAACTGAGCCCATTAAACGAGCAAGATGATGTAAACACAATATTTTCGTTATAAATGGCGCAAAGTAGGTCACGCATTTGATAAAGCAAATTAGATTTATATAAAATATTGCTGTGAAATTCGCTGCGGATTTCGTGATACATTTAAAGTTGATTGCATGGAACGAAACCAAACTTCAAAGCAATGGGTTTCCGATTCCTTGATAAATCACGAGAAACGTTTGAAATTATTTGCCAACTGTATTTGGTGTGATTTACGTAAAAAGAGATCTACTTTGGAACTTTGTAATTAATTTGGATTATTGTGAGATATGGGCGCGATTTGTATGAGAATGATAAACGGCCGGAACCAGGTGTTTGAATCCCCTTAGTTCATCATTCTTAATTCAATTACAGCCCTTTTTTACCGCTTATGGCAAACCCTCCGTGACGAATGTTGAGTCTGGTAACTTTGGAATTTGGCCAACGATATGCAGTATGAGGAAAACAAAGTATACCTACTGCGGCGAAATCATGTCATACATTACACATGCCGTCTGTGAGTTCCAATTTATCATTTACACTGACAATATTGCCTTTCTCCCCCATTATATTAATGTGTTATTAAGTGCAAAGTAAACATACATATAAATCTGCCCTTGTTATTTTAGTTCAGAGGGGCGACAAACAAAATAAATACTCAAAATTACAGATTAGATATATTTAAAATACTTAGGACCATTAGTTTGCAAAAATATCTGTAAGATAGCTCGATCACACATAGTAGCTAACGTTAACGGTTAGTCGCAGTATAAGCGTATAATGGAGTCCATCATACACGTACAATTTGGTTGGTGTATTTCAGCTTGAAACACAAACTCGAATACATGATTTCTTGCGGGAAGAGTCAAAGCTATATCTCTGCAGTTCTAATCGATGAAGATAGATTCTCAGTATTACCTATACATGCAGCATGTCCCGACTGCTATTTCCAATGCTTAAAACGAAATTACGTTAACAACACGTATTTTTCTTCACTACAAGGTGACTCGCTCTCATCTTCGGCGTTGTTTCAACCTGGAGAAACAACACCTCCTTCTAGCTTACACAACAATATTTTTATAGTTTTTAGTAGCCCTGTAATTACCCGAACAACGAAAGCACAGAAAGTTAATCTTATTTACGCGACGAGCTCCTACCGGATTCCGCAGAAAATGAAAAAAACTACCGCGTGGTTCCAAAATCCACGTCAATCGCCCGAGGTAATTGGTCAAATCTCCCATCAAGACATCCCCAACTGTTTTCTTCAACCCAAAAACAAAAAAAAAACAACAATTCCTACATCAGCAACATTTCCCAAACGTTATTAAACAGACAATTCCATCTTCGCCATCTTACCCTCTCCAAAGACTAAACTAATACCAAATCCGAAAACTAACGAAGACAAGAGAAAACAAAAATTCCCACTTAAGCAAGACCTTGCAAAACTAACCATTACAGTGACACTATTAAGGATGAACTCTGGAAATGAAGGAATTTGCAATTATTGATTTTAGAGAACTTGTCTAAACGTTTATTTTATTATTTGTGTCGAAAAATTTTTTTGGTTAAAAGTTAGAGATTATTTATAATTTTAATTGTGATTCCAGTCACTTTAGGAAAAGTAAACGTACATATAGATGGGTGAATTAGTATTATGCCACTTGAATATACGATCTTTACTACCAAAAATCAATGATCTTAAAGAAATTATGCAAACCACTAGATGTTCTCTATTTGGATTAAGTGAAACATGGTTAGGTCAGAACGTTCCAACTAATATTGTAAATATTTCTGGGTGCAATTTTCTTAGAAATGATAGGCAAACACGAGGAGGTGGTGTTGGTCTACACATAAAAAATAATATAAAGTATTCTATTGCTCCAGTAAATACAAATTTAGAACAAATTTGGATTTATATAAATCTAAATAAAACAAAAATTGCTGTAGGAATTATCTATCGTCCACCAAATTTAAATGCCAATGAATTTTTATGCATCTTTGAAGATACTTTATCAAGCCTAATACCAACTTGTGATGACATAATCTGTATGGGCGATCTAAATCTGGATTTACTAAAAGTAGATAACATCACGTCTAAGTTTAATAACCTACTAGACACGTTAGGCTATGTGCAAATTGTTAATATGGCTACAAGAGTTACAAAATCAACAATGAGTCTGCTAGATGTAATCATAATACCGAAAAGGATCAAACACAATCTTATTAATCAAGATACCATAGAATGCAATCTCTCAGATCACTGTTTAATCACATGTACAATCTCTACACGTATTTTAATTAGACCTATCTCTGTCAAAACGTTTAGGAATTTCTTATTGTTTAATTATGATCACTTTCTATATGACCTTCACAACATCCCGTGGTTCTTCACTTTTGATATGCACGATATTGATGAGAAAGTGGAGTTCTTAAACAAAAATATTAGTTTCTTGTTTGACTTACATGCATCAATTCAACATCAAAAGTTATCAAGCAAACCACGCAAACCATGGATAACTGATAATTTAAAATTTATGATGAAGCTTAGGGATAAAGCGCTGACTAAGTACAAGAAATCAAAGTGTCCTACTACTTGGGATTATTATAAATCCCTACGTAATCTAGTCAATTCAACGACCGCTAAAGAAAAAAAAGCGTACTTAAATTCAAAAACAGCGAATCATAGTAATCCCGGTCAGCTTTGGAAAGAATTCTATAAATTGAATATCGTACATCAAAAAAATAATTATGAATCATTACCAGATAATCTGCTGGATTTGGACGAAATTAATAACCATTTTTTAAGTTCTATAACCTTAGTAATGCTCCAACTGATTGCAGATTACAATCGTTTTATCTCAACAACAGAAAATGCAACTTCAAATCCTTGTTTTCATTCACTCAAGTTACGGAAGCTGAAGTTGAAAAAATCCTATTTTCAATTAAATCAACATCAATTGGAGCTGATAACATTAATATTAAGATGTTACGATTATGTTGCCCTTCTCTACTGCCCTATACACCTAACACACGTAATCAATTTCTCAATATCAAAATCAGTATTTCCTCAAATTTGGAAACAAGCTATAGTTACTCCTCTCCCGAAATTGAACCCACCCACAACATTAAATCACCTTCGTCCAATCAGCATTTTGTATACTTTGTCAAAAGTCATCGAAAAAATAATGGTGCAACAAATAAGGCGACATTTAGATAACCATAACATCGTACCAATAATGCAATCTGGATTTCGTTCAGGATTTAGTACCAATACTGCTCTCACCACAATCATCGATGATATTATCCAAGGAATAGACAATAACAAGCTCACGGTGTTGGTGTTGTTGGATTATTCTAAAGCATTCGACACAATAGATCACTCATTGCTCTTATCTATCTTGCACTATTTAGGGTTCCATGCCACTGCTATAGATTTGATAAAACACTATCTCTTGAATAGATTGCAGGTGGTCAAATATCTATCTAATATCTCCACTACAAAACCAGTATTAAGAGGCGTACCGCAAGGTTCTATTGCGGGTCCCCTTATGTACTCATTGTATACTTGTAACATTATTAACTGTTTAAGACACTGCAAGTATCACATGTATGCTGACGACACGCAAATATATTTTTCATTTATTCCTTTTCAATTACAAACAGCATTGTGTTGCGTGAACGAAGATCTAGAGTGCATAGTGGATTTAAGTAAACGACATAGTTTACAAATTAATTCGTCTAAATCCTCCGTAATGCTTTTTGGGAATACCAAAGAACGTAATAAAGTCGGCGCTATGATTGAAATTAAAGTGGATAATTTTAGATTGCCTCTGAAGAATGTTTGTAAAAACTTAGGTGTATATCTTGACAACGATCTTCGTTTTGATTTTCATATTTCCAAATGTATTCAGAAAGCATATTTAAATTTGAAATTGTTATTCGCCAATCGTTATTGTCTTTCTAGGGATATGAAAATCTTACTTTGCGATTCCTTAGTATTGTCCCATTTCAATTATTGTGACACACTTTACGATTCTTGCATAACTGCACATACTAGAATGAGAATTCAACGAACACAAAATTCTTGCTTAAGATTCATATTCGGTATTCGTAGATATGATAACATCTCTCACACAATAAAGGAAACGAACTGGCTTAACATGTCTAATAGAAGAAAATTACATACAGCAGTTTTTTATTTCAAGATAATTGAATCAAAAACCCCATCCTATTTGTTTGAGGAAGTATCTTTTAGAAGTGATATGCATAGCAGAAATCTTCGATCATCTACATCCCTCAGTATTCCTTTTCATAAAACTACATTCTTCAAAAGGTCATTTTCCTACAATATCGCAAACTATTACAATAAAAAAGTACCCATCTCGTTTCGAAGTTTGTCCATCTCGAGTTTGAAATATAAGTTTAAAACCATGCTTCGCTTAAGTCAATAGGTAAACACACCATTATCAATCACATTTGTCATTAATTACTCCATCTTTCATTTTGTTGTCCTTATAGTAATTACTCGAGAACACTCAATTCTAATTTTTACTACATGTTTAATAATAATAGGCATCCATATTGGGTCTGGTGGAAGACCAGTGAACCTACACGGTAAACTGAAACAGATCCGTTTTCCGGTTTCCATAAATATGTCACGTAATTTATCTATATGTCCTATGGAAATAAAACTATTATTATTATTATTATTTAGCCGAAATTTCAGGTTATGATCTCTAAAACTGACAGCGTGACAGTTCTTATTATTGATAACTTGTTAATAATGAATTCCTATTAATCACTTATAAAACCTATCGAGAAAGTCAACTTTACAACGGAAAAAAAGGTTAAAAGGTCTTCATAGGCTATTGGTGAAAAAATTCTTGACAGAATAGCTTCCTAGCTCAGTAAAAAAAAATAGCGCTTTTAGCCGAGTGCCTGTGATAAGTGTAGGGAAAAATGTTTTCCACGAAAGTTTATTATTTTCCGGTGTAGAATAAGAATATTCAACACAAAGTATAGATAGGTTTCTATTTGAAATAATTAAGTTGCCCTACACTTGAGTGTTAGGGGCAGTTATGTGAAATGTGCATAGCGTCGTTAAATAGGCCCTTCCATATGAAGAAGATTTTATATGAATCATTTTTTATATATAAGATTACCGGAACTAGTAGTCCAAAAGAAATGACCCTATACGTCCTCGGCTACACCCCAATTATATAAATTTTATAAATTATATAAATCCTTCCTGAAAGTATGAAAAAATGCTTGCTTAAAAACTATCGTAACCGTAAACGTAGTAACGATATAACCCGTATTTATTAAGTGGCAGAGCAAAGCGATGCAAGCTTTATAGGGGAATCGATGGTGTCCGTCTGTCCGTATGTGCGTTCGTCCGTCCGTCCGTGAACACGATAACTGTCAAACGCTTCGACCGATTTGGTTCAAACTTTGCACAGTTAACATATATACCACAGTTAACAAAGCCAATTGGAAATGGATCAAATCCAATGATCCCGTAGGGTCACACCGAGGTTCTCTGCCGCTTTTTTAGATGCTCTTTAGGGGTTTATTTTTGTTTATTCCGAATTCAATTGTTATACTTGTACAAAAATAAAGTTTACCCCTTAATTTAATAATTCTAATTGAATATTTTTGTTTTTAACTTTTTTCTCAAATTCTCAAATTCTCAAACCTAACATAATTTTTGTAGGTTATACACCGAAAATAGGATCTTTCGAAAAACTTAATAAAAATTTTAGGTTGCTATTTGAAAAAAAAGTTCGATGCCGTTGCGGCGCTCCATAATTGTTTTTCAGAAAACTACCACTTTACTTATCATTTTTGATTTAATTGATGGATAGTACAGAAAATACCACAAAACTTATTTTTACTGAAATTTTGCAACACTATTGGTGTTTTCATAAGTGAAAACCGTAAGGAATCTCTAATATCGCCTTAAATAAAACATTAGATCTTCACACATTCGGAAGTAACATGACAGTTACAATTGTCACTAGACAGGACTGTGGCACAAACCCTATCTGATAAGTACCTACAGAATAAAGCAGGTGTCAGTCAAGTTGCCAATAAGCGTAACACACCCGTCTCACATTAGCTGTAAGGAACGCATTGTTCCAACAATCTGTCGGTTAGGAATTCTAAATTTAACAAGCACACTACTAGGTATTTACAATCACTGAATTAGAAACATGTGTTGAGTCAATATTTCCACACACAAATAATTATGTACCTACCCCGAAATTTTCGAGAACATTTTCGGAAATTTGGGAGCATAAACTGGTGTATATGCGTTTAGTTTTCTGATGGACAACAACTATTCGGTATGTGTATACGTGAAATATTGCCAAGAAGGCACAATTAGGTATATTCTATCTGTGGATGCCATGTTAAAATTGAACCACCTTGATCAGCAAACGCAAACCTTCTTAATTTAAAATTTTCAGTCCGAAACAAATTTTTATTATTCAAGGGCAGTTTAAGGGTTGTTTATACATTATTTAGACATAATCTATCAACGAAATCTAAAAACGCTTCTACAACACTATTAGTCCCTCAAACGCTGTAGGTATATAAATAAGCTAGTGCAATTTTATTATATTTAAATTCTCGTAACTGAAGCTGAAATTGCTCAAGACCTTTTAGTTTTAGTGGCATACGAATGATGATCTATCCAAAACTCCAAATTAAAGCACAATGGGAACTGTGAGAAAGTTGGCTACCCTTATTTTGAAAATTAGTTTTCCTATACAAACAATGCTGTGCAACAGCCTACTATTGTTAACTGTGGCACAATACGAATCTATTATACTCGTATGTGACGCAGGTGAAGTTCTTCCTATACATTTTCTGGCATTGTGTAACGTGCCTTCCGTACCCATGAACTTTAGCCTCCTAAAAGAACAACAAAACCACTTTCACGGACAGCTCCCTCAACAAATTTGTCATATTTTGTCCAGATCGCTTCCCTTTTTCAATAGAAGGAATGCAAATTTGAACGAATGTTAAATTCAGCAATTTACCCACACGCCACGTCTCTCTTTTACAGAATTTTTCGAGCTTCAGAAAGAAAAGTTTTGCTACAAATCCGTGGGCGGCCAAGTAGAATAGACGGCGCCGACAGTTATGTTTTGCCGTAAATCTTTTAATCGATGCGAAAGTTACGCGACATAAATTCGAGCCAGCACCCCTCATGCAAGCCACAATAAAATAAGAGTATATTGTGTATGTCATTAGGATCAGTTTTATTAAATTTTTGTCGGGACTGTGAATTATCTGCAGCATAGACTACTAACCATTTAAACCAAGGTCGTATTTTAAACGTAGATTTTATAATTTATATATAACTGTAGACCACTAGGATTTCATTACCCGTAGCTATAGCTATTGTTAATTCAAGGTTATAAGTACCAAATAAAGGGATCGCGTTTTAAGATCAATCAAGGTGGTGAACGTGCATGGGTGAAGCGAAAGGGAACGTCAGAAGTGATGAATAAAAAGTATCAACTCTCCAGTTTTCTTCCGAGCTCAGGGAGCAGTTAATTGCGTAAATAAAAGCGTCTACAAAACAGAACCACAATAAATAAAATGTCCAACAAGGATTTGTTACATATAAAACATAGTCCCTGTGGTGTTGGCAAGGACGGGAAGTCAGGAAAATGGCGCTTCGCAGCTAAATTAAAACGAGAAACGGAAAATGACATCAAACTGCACTAGAACGCAAGGGAAAATATCCAGTGTATTATATTAGAGTCAAATATTGGTAAAAACAACTTCAATGGGTTAGAGACTCGATACAGGACGACTCGAGATCATCAAGATCCGCGAGGCAAGGACTGACAACTAAAAAACTTATTGAGGATTTACTGCTGTTTAATCGACGATTGCAAATCGCAGTATTTACAAAATGAGTGTCTGAAAGTACGATATTCAAGATTCTACATGAAAACTGACGTGTTAGATGAACTCCCCGACTCAGAAAGGAGGAAAGGAATTTGTCAGCAGCATTTAAACGGTTTAGCCAACGATCACAGTGATTTTTCTCTGGTTGCCACTGACGACGAAACGTGAGTGTTTCAAGACCCGCCCGCAAAACAGGATTAATGAACTGGTTCCATAAGGACTCTCCACTCTCAAAAAATGACAAAGGATGCGGCATGAGTGTTCTGCGTGTTTTCTATTGATTTAAAAGGCACGCCAGACTAGGCAGTTTCGATGGTTCCGCTTTAAAATTCATATAAATAGCCGAACGCATGATAGTTGGAATCAACGCTTTGCGTATATGGAGCTGTAAAGGTATATTAGACCAGGGAAATTAGAAGGATATTGGCATAGTATATTCATAAAAAAAAAGAAAAATGTTGTACAATACCAGTTGAGTCATTTTTTGAATATTTCGTAAGGGATGCAGAAAATGAATTTATCCTTGCATCATTATTTGCAAAACTATAAATATGCAAAGCTGAAGAAATCGCTTAGAAATCATTACTAGGGGGCCCATATCAGCACTCGAAATTGACCGCTTATGTGGGGCGCTACGGATTGCTCGGGGTGCAGGGGGGTAGAAATTAATAATGCCAAGAAATTGTTCGGACATTACTACTTGGTGGTTTTCGCGGTCGCCGTGTTCATATCTCCCTTTAAATAGCCCGGGGAAACTCTGGGGTGGCACTACAGAGGGGCAGTGTAGTGAAACATTGCTGAGAAATTGCTCGAAAATAGTTACTATAGAATTCTCTCGGTCCCATAGTCCAGATCTGCCTTCCAAATTCCCCGGAGGAGAAAAATATAATTTTGTATGCCCCTGGGTAACGATTTCCGAGCAATTTCAAAGACTAATCTCGACTCGGCGATCGGAAAAACCCCCGACGGAATGAAACAGCTAGTACCTACATGTATTAATGTAGTTTTTTAAGCGTTGTACGGCTTCTTCCATAGGTAAAAAATTATAAAAAACTCCCTCGTACAAGAGATGACAAACTGTAATTATCGCTGTCTCCGCGGTATGCCCTCTTTGATCCTAAAAAAGCCATCTATGCTATTTATCTTAGCCTTCTGTGGAATGAAAAACTTAGCGAGAGTTTTAGAAGGGTTAGTAACCCTTATTAAACTTCTTACCCCAGAAAATTACTGAACAGTCAACAAAAATATACAGGTTAATTGATAGGCTTTAATAAAATTATTTATTCCATGGTTCCCTAAGCAAATATTTGCCTAATTGGTATGTGAGTATTTCAGTTAAGAAATTAGGGACAAGTGTAAGAACAATTTAAAATATAAAAAAGGGGCTTTAGTTTTGAAAAAATTGAGATGTGATTGATTCAGGTTACGGGTTTTGTGTACAGTATTACAACAGTACTACAAACACCATCAAATTTGTTCAGGATCCTAAAGTATCCTACAAAAGGATTTAGCTTATGACATTTTAAATGAATTAAAACAGTAGCAGTAGTACCACTAACAGCAAACAGCGATGTTGAGAAAAAAATATTAAATTACAAAAAGACTGTTACATTTATAGGCGTAACAAACAATTTTAGATCGTTATTGTATTAAATTAACTTATACAGTTTCCATTTAAAATAACAAAGTTGTATTTCATTTATTTATTGTTCTTCTCTTATTCTGGGCCCTTACGGCCCAATTACGGAGTGACCGGTATTAGCTAAATTAAAATTTATTGTTTTCACAGAATTGCCTTTGCCATGGTTTAAGAGTTACATATTTAACTAATAGAGGTATCAAGCTGTAACTATCAATTATAAAATATCTAAGTTATGTCAAACAAAAACAGGAGTTCCTCAAGGTTGCGTGCTTGGCCCAATTTTATTTTCAATCTTTATAAGATATCTGCGTTTATGTATATCGCACTGTAAACTGTAAGTATCATTTGTATGCCTACAAGTATTAATGATGACCTTTCTCATATTGGTATATGGTGTAAAAATAATGGACTTTGTATAAACCCTAGCAAAACGGTAGCAATGCTTATAGGTAAGGCGTAAAATCGATCTTAAAAGTTGCTTATTGACTATAGTGGTGGTCCATCACATAAATTTCTCGGGAAAAAACTTTTTCTTATTAATTTTGGTGCGTAGAATCCAAAACGGATCATCAAATCAAACGATTCGTACTTTTTCGATTAGACGTCTCAATCAAAAGTTATGGGCAAAAAACAAATTTCGACAAAAAATTCAAAGGGCGGTAACTTTTGATCTAGTAGCCCGATCTTGGAACTGTTTGAAATTATGAATTCTACAGGCCACATTCTATAAGAAAATATTTTTAATAACTTTTTAACTGTAAGTATCATTTGTATGCCTAAAAGTATTAATGATGACCTTTCTCATATTGGTATATGGTGTAAAAATAATGGAGTTTGTATAAACCCTAGCAAAACGGTAGCAATATCGGTAAGGCGTAAAATTGATCTTAAAAGTTACTTATTGACTATAGTGGTGGTCCATCACATCTTGGGTGGACCAAACAAAAAACTTAGGTATTTCGATTGAAAAGGAATTTAACTTTGAATCATATGTAAATAAAATGTATGGATTGGCATTTAAGAAGCTAAAGTCTTTTTATTATCTAACTTTAAAAACTAAACTGAAGCTAATTTACGCCTTTATTTATCCTCATCTGGAATACTGCAGTGTAATATATTACAGGCTTTTAAACGTTCAATCAAAAAATAAGCTACGCCATATTTGGATCGCTACATTTAACAATAAACTTAAAATAGGTTAAAGAACTATGTGTTTGTATAAATTAATCAAGTATAACAAACCTACCTATTAAACTAACGAGATAACGAGAGAGATACATGCATGCATTAGGACAAATTCATTTCACTACTACCAGTTTTACCATTTTGTTTGCTTCATTCTTACAATTCTAGTTTTAATCGCTCTTTAATATTTCCCATCTTTCTCTTTGAATATTTCTCTTTCTTGTACATGGTTACCAAAGTCACATAGTCCTGCAGTTGTTCCTGTTGATTTTCCTGCACACTGCTTCTACTTGATCCTCATTTTTCAGATTTTTGTGTAATTTCCACCTTCACCTTTTCGAAGTCTCCTCATAATTTACTTAGCCTCCCTATCTGAATAGACATCAGCACACTTTTCGTTATCCTCAGAAACTTATATGGATTCGCTATGACATCTGCACATTCTTATGTAATCTTTACACTTTAACTGTCCTTAGTAACTCCTCAATAATCCACAATTAAAGGAACCCTTCTATAAAATCACACATGAATTGGCTTCTTTTCCTAGCAAGCACTCTGAACACAAAAGCAATATCTACCAAAACGTAAAAATCACGAGCAGCAAAGTTTAAATGTGTAGTTAGAGAAAAGTTAAATGATATTTGTAATAAGTTCATTGTGTACGAGATTATTAAATCCATTGTCAAACGAATAAGCATTAATATTGCTTTATTTCCTTTGTCAGAGAGGTTTCCACTCACCCGTTGATTAAGTGTGTTCATTAGTTTTTTTGGTACACCAAAACTAAATAAAAGCTTTTCTGATTGAAACTTTTGTAACTTCTTGATTGGGGCTTCTTAATAAAAGTAGCATAATACACTTTCTATGACACCCTAAATCAAACCTAGAATCGATTGTGTAAAAATCTTTGTCCGAAAATTCCAATCGTGAACAAGTCGATTTGGCGCAATAGGAAAACCTAGGTTTGGTTAATCGTTTTTCACCATGTTTCCCTTCGTATTCAAAAGCAATTAGAGGTGCCTCTTCACGATTTAAATCTAGCCCACTGCCCTTGAAATTGTTACACGATTTTCTAAGGCATAATAATGCACGCAATCTTTATGTAAATGCACTACAAATATCAGCCTATTTTTTCGCAACTCTATCAATGAAAATCCGTCTCTTGTTTATAAGAAGACACTGCAAAATGCGAATGCCTTCGGGCGCCGAGTATGCTAGTGTTGTAGCCTTCAAAGCACGCCGCATAGTCCCATATCGATTAAACTATGCAGATATAATAAGATATAGTTGACACAAATATATAGACCAATTCCGTTGGTTGGTTACAAAAATATTAAAGGAAAAAGCATTATTCTTGTTATTTTCCAGATATGGATTATTTAAATGTATGAAGTAATTTTGAAATGAGCATCTCAGTTGGAAGGGTTTCGCATTAGATTTCCATCGCGAACTTGTAAATTTAGCGCGCGCTGAGCATTTCGATTTTGAGGCTTTATAAATATGTATAACAATTTTACAAGAAGGCGTCAAGATAACAGCTTTTAATATCTCCTGGGAATGTGGTCCCTTGCAACATAACAATTTGAAATGCTTCTTCTTGTTGGATCTTATCCTGTCAGATTAAAGTTGGTAATGTAATGGAAGCCTCGGCAAAGTGTCGTAGCTAGGATATGTCATTATACTGAGTGTTAGAAATGTGCATTCTTATTGTGTTGTTTCTGATCAAGTCAGTTCGAGGGCGCACTAAGGGTCTGGTTACGCTGAAATGGACCAAATATATCCAGCGCGCATTAATATTTTTGGGAACGCACTGAATGCCTTCGATAGATTAAAAAATTAGCGTTTTTAAAGGATTATCCCTGAGGAGCTGGTAGAAGTGAAAAAATATTAACTACTTTCATTATTTATAATATATATTGCTGTGTGCAATTGTATGCGGTAAACTACCCCACCCACAAAAAAATCAAAATTAAAGCTCATTTTTTCGAGCCAAATATTTTTTTCTTGTAGGGGTGGTTTCATGGCGGTTATCTCCATTCTGTCACTCATGCGTGACGCGCCCCATTGCTATTCGGAATCATCATTTTTCTAAGAATTTTGATGTATGGCATGATATTGGTTCACTGAATAATAATTCACAATTTATTATGATAATCACAAACTACGTCTACAACTGATTAAATTGGGGGAACTGCCCGAATGGCGTAAAGAAACGTAACCGCTTTCCACCGGTCTCGAACCAGCTAGCCTCGTTTTTCCAACGATTCCCAGTAGGTATTTAACAAAACACCACTTCCACAATAAAATAATCTCCTTCCTCAAAATCTTTCGAAAACACCACCAATTAGATGTACTAAGGAGTTATTGAATTAAAAAAAAACAATTTCCGGGTGCTGTTCAAAAAATTTCCTGTGCCTCACTTATTCACATTGACCGGTTATTATAAATAATTGCCGGATTAATTTCTTTGACCGTAGCATATACATTATACATACAAACAAAAAATATAGCAGACTACAGTCTTGCCTCTAAAAAAATATGACGTGTTTTCAAAAATTGAGTCCTTTTTTTTGGAATTTTTTCTCGTCAATATCTTCAAATTTATGAATTCGCCCCCTAATTTCATCATTTCATCATCTGAAACTGACAGAATTATTCATTACATTTCACGAATATTAATGAAGTTATTAATTACATTTCTTTTTTTTAGGTATGCATCAGTGTATCCTGTTTCCTAATTATTATATCGTCAAATTGGTAAGTACAAGTACTGTTGCTCGCGTGTTTACTAATTGTAATTTAAAAGTTGGAACTACCTTATTATTAATGACACAATAAATATCACAAATGTAAACACTAAAATCTGTAATAATATCGGAAGTGTACCTATAATAATAATAATAATAATATATTTCATGCATTGTACATCTACTTACAATCGTCATAAATCGAATCTGTATATGTATAACTAATAATTATGACAGGTTATCCTTACTGTAATTAATAAATTCCTGAACAGAGTAAAAAGCATTTGCAATTAAGAACTTTCTTAGTTTGTCTTTGTATGATGTAAAATCACTTTGCTTGATTTTGTCAGGTAAACAGTTAAACAGTTTGTAAATAGTAATATGGGGACCATTTTGGGATTCAGTCAACCTGCAGAAGGGTACACGTAAAAATTTCATTTAAACAAAGAGTATGGGGTGAAAATAGCATATACGGCATTATATCATCCACAAGCAAACCCTGTGGAAAGAGTGAATAGGGTACTTAAAACTACAATCGCATCGTACTTATCAGAGAACCAAAGGGATTGGGATCTTTACTTAGCAAAAGCAGCCTGTGCAATACGCACAGCAAAACACGAAGCAACAGGATGCACTCCATACTTTATAAATTTTGGAAAAGAGATGAGGTTAGATGGGGAACTAGAAGACAGCGAAATTACCGAGGAGGTAGATATAGTTAGGGATGTAGATAAGTTAAATATTAGGTCAGTAGCTTTTAAGAAATTATATAGGGATGTACATATTAAATTAGGAAAAGCATATGAAAAGATGAAAAAATCATACAACCTACGCAGGCGTCCAGTGGAATATTTTGTTGGACAGTTAGTTTGGAGGAAAAATCATGTGCAGTCTAACGCTGCAAAATATACCGTAAAATTGGCACCGAAGTATACAGGGCCCTTCAAAATAAACAAAAAGCTTTCGCCTTGGACATTTGAGTTAGTGGATAAGGATGGTAGATTCCAGGGTTGTTGGCATGCGAAAGATCTAAAGTCGCAAAACGATTTAGGAAACGACGATTAGGATTAGATTTTCTTTAAGTCAGGAAGGGGGTAATTAGTAATTAGAACAGGTTGGGGGTCGAATCTTTTAAGGGTGAAATTTGAGGCTGCGAACTTTAACACTAGGGGAGGTTGGAGAGGACGTGGTGGAAGTCCTAGAAAGGAGAACTTTCATTTTTTTTTTCCTTTTCGAATGTTACTCTTGCTCGAACGCCAGAGCCCTTCTATTCTTTTCTTTAGTCTTTTCTGCTGGGAGGGGTTCTTTGGGGTGTTAACAGGGAGGGTTGTTCGTTTAAGTAGGGTTATAACTAGTGTTTTCTTTGTGAAATTTTGGGAAAATTTCTTTTAGTAAGGGGGGAGTTGTAACATTTTTTGTTGTTGATAGTTTTCAACATTCAAAATTTTATTCACCAGCTGTTTGGGTTGCGGGAAATCAGGAGATGCGGTTGTCCATTCTTCAAATTTCGAAAAGGTCATGGGAAACGGGGTTGGACAATATTTGATAAGTCTAACAATTTAAAGGACATTTTTACACTTGAATGCTATCTTTTGTGAAAGGTGCACTAGACTTTACCAATGTCTTAATTACTTCAATCAGTTTAAAGATTATTTTAATTAGTCACTAGGTTTAGAGATTTTTGATAACATAATTAATTAGTCACCTTTTGGCTTCGTAAGATTGGGTTTTGGAACTTGCAAGCCTACCGATTTATTCGGGATTTGGAAAGTCACAAAAGTTACTCGTTTTAAGCCGACCACCTGGTACGTACACTTTTCTTTCACGACATATTCCTGATTTGCCACAATTTTAGCTTTTTAAAACCCGGGAGTAATCCTTGGGACTTGCAATTGCTCGACTACAAGCAATACCTACTTCGCACCGGAAAAGTAAGCGGGATTGATTTAAGAACGTGGGTCATCAGAAGCCGCAGTAGATCAAACCAGCGGTTCCTTCATAACGCCGAATTCCAGTCGGTGGCCATCGAAAGGTCAGTTCTTTCCGTTTTACTTGAAGAAGCTATCACCATCCTAGCGACGAGCTATTTGTCAAATTCGTTACTCTAAATTACACCTTTGTTACTGCTAAATAATTGTGATTATGTTTACCTGCGCTCAATCTCAATTCAGGCCTAATTCGGGAAAAAAAAAGACATCAATGCATAGGAGTAGGCCGTAATCATTTTCTGGGTTCTGGACGCAAGTTTTCCACTTATATCTTACTTTAACTAAAGACATTTAAGTAATTTGGTTACCTTACATAAGGTTGAAGGAGTGGTTAAGTTGACACCACCGGTAAATTTTTTTTTCATATATATACAGGGCGTCGGGGGGGTTTTTATACCGTTCACGCTGGAGCTAATGAGAGCACGGTCATATACTTGTCTTGCGTGAATGAACAAAAAGGGGAACGTATTCCGGCAATCGTCTCACTTATCTAAATTTATTGGTTACCTTAGTGCTTGTTCACAATGGACATAAGCGTAACAAAAACATAACAGATGCATAATTCATAATGTTGAATAGTAGCAAACCAACGTAGGTGTTCACAATGATTACATAATTTTTATTTTTTTGTAAATGTTTGCGTATGTTTTATGTCCTACCGAAAGGGTACATAAAAAATACATAAAGTTGGGTCGGTTTCAACTTTACGTAGGTTTTATGAAAAATCTAGTGGAATTAGGTGTATTTCTGTTGGGTACAAAGATGCAGCACTGCGCTGTTGGTTTGACATATCAGTTACTACGTCTAACGTCGATGACATCTCTTCTGCCAACATAATCTGGTTATTTTTAAATTGGTACATAGTTTTTGGCGCATTATTTCATAGTTTGGTGTTGTTTGGTCCTTCGTGTGTTGTTCTTTGATTATATCCAACACGGCATGGAAAACATATAGACGTCGAATTACTGATTAGTTTGGTGCGATTAAAACCCTAATTGTTTAATAAAGGGGACAAAAGACCTATTAAGGTGATCGAATAATCCTGGTGTATGAAAAAAACCATTCTTCATCATGCAGCTTCATTTCTAGACACGCTTAAATTCTTAAATTCTCCCCTTTTCTCTCGGTCTCGATTTATAGGTCTGACCCACCAACGCCGTTTTTGTTTTGTAACAACTTTGTCTCTCTGTCTTCTTAACAGTAAAAGCAATAAAACTGTTGAAATTTCCATCCATCTCAGTGACACACACATATACACCACAAATAATATTGCTATGTTCTTGACGTTTTGCCGAGTTTAAATTTTGGATTTGCGCCTACGCAGATAATTATAATCTTACGGTCACTGTGAACACTTTCTCCACCTGCGTAAAATTATGTCTTATGTCAATATTATGTTTTATGTATCTGTTATGTTTTTGTAACGCTTATGTCCATTGTGAACAAGCACTTATACTTGGTGATCAAACGTCAATTCTACTTACGTTGAGCGTTGCAAAAATATATTAGTAATTGTTAAAAATCGAATCAAATTACCGAGGATTTTTATATTCGTATGTATCCATCTATTTTCTATTTTTCTTTCTGAACATAAAAAAAGAGTTCGCAGCTACTCTGAGTTTTATTTGCACTTCTACTTAACTATAACTGCGTGGCGCCCAGGTAAATTGGAAACCTGAGTGAGGTAAGTGGATCAACCTACGGCCCATACGAGCAGTCGGCAACCCTTTATGTTACGCTCCAGTAGCGTTACAATAAAATACAGGGTGTTACATATAAATATGTAAAAAAAAATGGGAGGAAGAGGGGATCAAAACAATTTCTGTTTCCACTCTCAAAAAAGTGTTGAAATTTGTATTTCTTCCTTTAATTCTTTCTCAGAAACCATAAGAGATAGAAAACCTGGTGGCACGTCTTTGAACAGGTTTTGGGGTACGTATGTCCTTTTCGATTTTGCACTTTTTTTCCAAAATTCCTACCACCTTAACTCATTAAGTATGTACACCACAAATTTCGTGAAATAGGCATACCCCCAAAACCTATTCAAAGGCGTGCCACCAGTCTTTGTAACTCTTATGTTTGCTGTGAAAAAAAATTAAAGAAGAAATGCAAATTTCACTACTTTTTGAGAGTGGCTCCCAAACGAAACACAGTGGACTCGCGGTTTATTTGAAAAAAGTGCTTGTTTTGATTCACGCTTCCACCCAATTTTTTACATACTAATATGTAACACCCCGTATAACTGCTGTAGGGATGCGCGATTGGTCGGTTTTTGAATAGTTTTTGAGGCGTGCCACCATCTTAAAAATTAGACTTAGTTTTTATATGTCGGGGTCCATGGGAGGGTTGAAGAATTGTAGTCAGTCAATCAAAAGTTGTTTGTAGCACTGCGAAATTACATGTCCATTAACCTACTTCATCAATTGAATCGTTAGTCATAGTACTTAAAAAACTGCATTATTTATCATGTTAAATTTGTTGACGATTCTGAAAAATAGTACTTTCGCTTTAGTGCTTGAGTAAAGTGTATAAAATTCAATTCAATTGCTATTTAATGCTGAATTATTCATTCTCTCAGTTCGTCGATTGAATTTCAATTAAATTAACATAGTACCGCTTGCGTTTTGTCGATAATCGGAATAACAGGGTTATTTTATTGGATTAGATAAAACTGAGGATAAAATTACACTTTATAGTTCCTGTTACCAACTAAAAACTTTTTGGGATAGAAATAGTACAGTTGCGGGAATAAAATTTATGTCTGAAAACGTATACCTAATCAATATCCAGCCTGAGCAACAGTAGCTAAGATAAGGGTTACACGGATATATAATCAAACAATAGCCGGGAACTGAGGGAAAGCAGCACGTAGAATTGCGGATCTTAATTGTTCTTTCATTTTCTTTTACATCAGTATCAAAAACATTCAGGTAGGTAGAAGGGAAAAGTGTTTATTTTATAATTTACCACTATTTTTTTAATAATGATTAATTAAATTGTTATCAAAAAGAAGGAGAAATTGGTTTTCTAGACTAACACTTATTTCTTCTAACTTTGATGAACGTTTTCGTAAATTTGGTACTAATATTGTTCAACGATTGTATAACTCAACCGAGAAATTTAACACCTTTGGTAATTTAATATGCAAAAAAATTCTTCGCGATTACAGGCACACAAATATTATACCCTTATGTGAAGAAACAACCCTAGGCTGTAGTTGAATATACGCTCATAAAGGTTCTTTTCAAATTAAATCGATCTTGACCTTTCACACCAGAAATTGTTTTAAGATCTTCTTTCAAAAATAGATTGTTCCGGATTATTTATTTTTAAAACAGAACTTTGTTTAGCTTTATCACTCGTTTGGGAAGACAAATTATCACCTTGAAATTTGCTACTGTTAAAAAATTCTGCTTTACTCATTTCTGCGAGAAATTCGAAAAAAATCGAGTCCAAAATAAAATCATCCGTCACAGTAGGTACCCCCTTTTGCTTTTGAAAAATGGGAAAAATCAAAATCTTATCACCATAAAACCTCAAGTAGTATCTCACTCCAAAAACTTAACCTAAGAAATAACGTATAATTCTAAATCTAACTTTCGGGTGAGTATAAAGAAGAACAGGCAAATCTTATTTTATATTTATATTTTTTATACTCACCCAAAAACCGGCAAAAAAAATGAATAACTTCATAAAAAAATCTAAATCTAACCTTTGAATATTAAAAAAAAGAAAAATCCTAAATTCTACTTATCGATAATCTAAAATAAATATATAAAAACTGTAGATATACACCCGTCCCTACACGGGGACACAGTATATACAAACAAAACTGGAAAAATATGAAACTAGAAAAAATTACACGTAAATTTGAAAAGAAGCAGATTTAAAAGAAATACATTCTAAAATGCAACCCGAAAATCACTTCCTAGACGGTCTAAACTTGTTCTAACCTACCTATTTAAGAAAAAAAAGTTGGGAAAGGTTACAAAATCTTACATTTCGTGGAAATTTTATACATTTCCTCAGATTAATTACATTATGAACTCCTCTAGTCGTTTCTATTTCTTCATTGTTCAGACGATACACTTTTGTTTCTATTTCTTCAACCACTTTATATGGATCTTCATATAGTAGAAAAAAAGTTCTTATTTTTTTTTTGGTAACACTAGACTGATAATGTGTTCGTAGCAAATATTTCTCAGGTTTTTCCTGTTGGTTTCTCAAATCTTTATTCTCTTCCTAAATCAGCTCTCGTTGGAAATGGTACCAAACTTTCTACTAATTTATCCAATGGTCCAAAATAAAAGCTTGCGTCACATTGTGAAGTATAACCCTACAGCAGCATGTGTAGTGAGTCTTACGAAATGGTGAAATTGTTTAAATAAAAATTGTCAAAACTTTTAGACTAGTATAGTTTTTGATTAGTTTTTCATCTTCTTTTTTATTTATTGGTATCACAATCATCTCATGGGGAATTCATTTGATTTAGTAAATTGTCCGATTGTTAGCGAGGTCTTTGAATATAAAATTGGATTTATATTCAAAGGCGAGGTTCAGCTATTAAATGTCGAATCCTACTGAGGCCAATACCAATGCACGTGCTTTGTTAAGTTTCGAACGAGATATATGAAATATTCAATGAATTGATTCACTAAAGGAAACGGTATCAGATCGTCGGATTCATTGAAGTTTTGTCATTTACTAACCTTGCGATAAGCGACATAAATAGCTTCGGTGAGAGTACATTCTTGGGTTTGAGAGATTTATTTATATGTTCACTATAAATCGCATTCCTAGTAAATTTCCGTGAGTATAACTGCAACCAACTTTTATTTTTTTTTAATTGAAAATATGACCGGACTTAATTCTTTTGTGTAAATATAATTAGCTATTATTTGCTGAACTGCAAACTTCTCACGTATTGGTATGATCAATAATTAGTCATACCTATTATTTACAAATTCCGCGACATATTTGTGTAGTGATGTCAACCCAATCAGTTTAATGAACTTTTTTCTGCAATTACCTGTAGTACGTTTTACATGTGGATACGAATTTCAATATTATATTGTATTATTATTAATCAATTTTAGTTTATCCCACATCTAGCTCAATCGATTTATAAAATAACAATTATACTTATACCCCACTGCTTGGAGGAGAATGAACCTGGTTATTCTCACCTTTTTTTTTTTATTTTCGGGGACCTCCGCTTCGGTCTAGGACTGTTCAGCGCCGCCGTTTCTTCGGCGAGCGGTTTCAGCGCCGCCGTTTCTTCGCCGAGCCGTTTTATCGCGGAGATCGTTTTAAAGCCGCCTAATGTTGGGAAAACGGGAGAGCCACAGTTTTCCCGAAAAGTTCTGAAAGCATTTCAAAAACATAGTCTTGCATTATAAATTCCTAGAATGCCATTTTGCACTCTGCCGTTACACATATCATTATGAAGTAGTTTGTGTTTAACTCTTAGAAAACAACCTTTTGATGTAATAGCATTTTAGAGCTTAATTAGACGGTTACCAAGATATGCAGGGGTGTGTGCAGCTAATAGATTTTCATAGCGTTAGTTTTTATCTCAGGGTGGAAGCAGCAGACAACCCTCATGCACACGTACACAGTACACGAACTGCCAACAAAACTGTATAAATGAGGTGCCATGCGAATTTGGCACCTCTTTTGTGGATTACATCTGGACGGCAACGTAATTCAAATTACGCTGCATCATCATCAGAGAATGTTTATAGTTTCTGTTTATTGGAAACTAATTTTAAACGCGAGCGAAATTGTTGAGGGAGAATACAATCAATATCACACTCCCAGAAGTTGTACTCAAATTAATTAAAAGTCTTTCTTTCGTACTATCCTAACTTAATTTGTGTAAGTTATGATGGGGTAACTGATAGAGAAAGTTTCCACTTTGTTCGAATTTTGACCAACTAATTTAATCCAAATGTGACTAAACGTCAACGTTAGTTTCAATTAATCTTCGATTTATGTCTATTTTCATTTAACTGCGCATCACATTGTTTCTATTCTAAGAGTAGTCAGTAGTAATTATTAGAAGCTCATACAAAAAAGCTCTACAATTTCTATATGCAACAGTTTTCTTTTGGCGATTTTCAATTGACGGTACACTTTCTATGAAAATTTGGTCTGCCAGAAAATGCATCGCACTGGTGTACAATGAGTTGACGTATCCATTTATGTGAAAACAGAATTTACATCCCAGTAAAGATAATTGCATAAAAAGTTCTTAATTTTACAGACCATTAACTTTAGTTCGATAACTTTGTGCAAAGTCAAAGTTACGTGGCAAAGTTTCAACATGCGGAATTACTGACAAGCCAGCAATGTAGTGGCAGATACCAAGCTTAAAGTACACAGTTGTGAACTAATCGAGCTTATAGGAAAGATGGTACCATTATAAAGAGGTTTATTGCCTTTTATTGTCAACGAAACTAATCCTATTACGGTGACGGACAGAAGACGAATTGTGACCGTGCGGTACAATAAAAGATTTAGAGGCTACTTAACTTATATTGAGCTTGCACATTTTCTTAAACAGTTTTATTATTGTTGATATTTGGATATAACATAGTTATGTATATGCTAATAACATATCCGAACGTATGGATTTTTCGACGAAAGCCACTATATACGTTTTTGAAGAGCATTAAATGTATGACAATTTACGCCTCCTGTAAGTCAATTCATTACCGCATTTCAGGATGTTGAAAATTGGCCATTTTTTCAAAAAAAAACCCTCTTTCTTGGGCTAGGGCTTAATGCTGCCTGAAGTGGTCCCACATTTTCATCTTCCCCTGCTAAAAGAGAGCAGAGAGGAAAATGAAAGACATAAACAACGGCGATAAGGAACGAAAGCGGATGTGACGCAATCTTTCCCGGAGATATGTTGTGTTTCGTTCTAGAATGTTCGAGATCAATCGGGAGTTTGCTTATATAGACTCATGGTCCAAAACACCTAATAACACAGTTACTTAAGGTGAAAAAGGGTTCCAAATAAATTTGATCGACCTTATAGATGGTACCCAAGAGCGGAACATTTTCAATAATTTTTTAGTGAGAAGTGGTAGGGAACTTAAATCTAACTCTTAAAAACTAAAGCCAGTTATGGTATAGCTTTCTAGCCAAAAGGGCAACTATAGGCATCTTTTGCGTTTTTTAAGGTAGGTTGCAATTTCTACTATATAGTCTAGCTCTAGGAGTTCATCAAAATTTTAACACAAAGCTTCTTATGTCGATCCTTTTCCCTCAAACTTAACATTTAACTTGAGGCGGCATTGTACAACAATTTCCCCAAATAAATGCTGATATTTTTCAACTTTTTTTTACATAGTAACACTAGCGACTGTAATTTTATATATGGAGCGGTAATAGTAATATTTTACACATAAAGACGATATTTAACCTTGAGTGAAACATGTTAATTCACGAGTGGTGCAGTCCGGATGTGAATTTAACTTTTACGGAGACTGGCTTAGGTTTCCTTTATCGTCGTGTTGAATACACAGAGCAATATAAAATAATTGTAAAGCTTCTGAATTTAAATTAGAGGACGTCAGAAATAGAAGCTTAGCTTACTGACTGTCTCCATCGTTTTCCATAGAACAAAATTGTCATATGTTCTGAAACGTCATTTTATTATCGTGCACTTTGAAGTAGAATGAAGATTGTCATTTACAATGCAACATTCATTTGTTTCACTTTTATCTACCCTACGTCAAGTGAATCTCCTATCAAAAAATTAACTATTGAATTGAATAGATTGAATTGAATACAATCTACAGCGCTCTACAACCAGCCAATTTGTAGCAAATGTTAGCTAGATAATAAAGGAACGAGAACTAATTATACTAGAGGAGTTCCTTTGGTGCATTTCTAGTGGAAAACTAAAAAGTAATAACTTCCCAGTGATTCAGATGTATCGGTTCCAGTTTCTTAACAGAGAAACTAAATTAACAAGCAAATGATATTCGCGAGGAATTGGGAGTGAAATTAGTCCAACAATGTCGTATTTGCAAAGTTCCTGTTAAAACTATCCAGAACTGTACGAAGGAAGTCCTGCGCGCAGTCGTTATGCCATTTATCGATTGAAAGCGGAAGACTATTCGGACCTCTCTATTCATTATTAGCAGCTCGTTTTTGTAGGTTTCCAATCACGCGGCGTGCTTTACATAATTGAATAATTCGGTATGAATTATACGTTCGCCATTTAGGCGAATATGATATGAATGTAATCGAATAATAGATTATGTAAAACCACAGAAATGGCATCAATTTAGTGCATTTGCTCTATTCGTAGTACGTTCCGCTAGGACTGTACTGTAGAAATATACTGCCTTAGAGAGAATATGCATGACTAGTTAGTTAGTAAAAGAGATAGAATGCAAGTCTTTCGACGACATACATAATTGCAAATTTAAAACTGTTTTTAAAGTGAACATTTTAATTCTCCACACATTTTCGTCTTTATAACTTTTCTTAAATGGGAGTCAAAACTTAAAAATGTATTTTCAGAATAATCAAGCTACTAAGGAAAAGTTCTAATACGTTATTTCGAAGTAATTTAAGTAAACCCAAATTAAAATGAGACTTGGAAAGTTGTTTAAAGTACCCGGTTCGATATAAACCCGTATCTGTTATAGCATCGTTTTGTTAAATTGTATCTGGGACACCCTATATAGGTTGTCACGGAAGTATTTGGTAGGACAAGCAATAAAGTTTCATTTTTGCAAGTGCATATAAATTATTTTTGGTTGAGTATCATTGTTTTTTGTTCGAGGACCACTGTATTTTAAATTGTGCAGTATTCCGTGGTGGAGAATTATGATTGGTGTATTCTGGGAGGTAAATAGATTGCGTATCTTGGATTTAGGTTTCGTTTCACTCATTTCCTGCGGTACCTTTGGTTTGAGACAGTATAGGCTTTTATTTTAAAACAAAATAGATTTATTGATCAAACATATAATACAACTTAATACTCTTCAAAATACTCTCCTCCTCCGTCTGTACGCTTTGGCCAGTGTGATTTCCATGCATCATAGGCTCTCTGGAACGCGCTTTTCGTAATACTATTAAGGCACCTCGTCGTGGTTTTAGAGTGTTGTTCAGGGTCTTGTCCTTTTAGCTGCCTTTCCACCCTTGGGAACAAGGAGAAATCTTACGCATGGCCAAGTCTTTTGAAACAATTCTATGAACATCTGTTTTGTTCAGCAAATTTCGCACAAGAGTGGCATTATGGTCCGTTCGAGATGTTGATGGACACCCAAAATGGGCGTCATCGGCTTCTTCTTCTCCAATGATCATTGAAGACCTGAGTGACCAAATCAAACATTTTCTTCGCCGTCTTTTGGAGAGCGAAATTTTGTCGCATAGCGTGGTTCCAAAGTTCTCTCCTTCCTAACCACGACGAGACCACTCTGAAGTAACATAACCTTACATTTCAACGAAATTATGTGAGTTGTGTATTAAGATTATGGAAAATTTTGGGTTTCTTTCGGAAATTTTTTTGTCGAAATGCTTAATCAAGGTGGTCTATAGCCATTTTTATTAATTTCATTATTATTTGAAGAAATCCTGATCTGGCGCCCTTTATTCATTCCTGGTATTTATTTAAACCTTTGTTATACCTACGACTAATTAATTTAACGTTTGTGGAAAATTTAAGAAAAAGAACATTTGGGGCCATATTCCTAAAGAAATTATACTTCATCGCGAACACGGCACCGCGACTTTCAATTAGTTTCAGCACGTTATCATCTATAAATACATTTCACAGCCATCCACGTTACAAATAAACGAGACGGGTATCCGGACAAAAGGAAATAAAATGACTTCAGATAATAAGGCACGTGTATATCTTTAGCTGAAAATATCGTCCACGTGCGTCGATTGTATAAAATGGAAAGCAGAGAATGGCCGAATAAGAAGTCGAACAAAATAACCTGTTTACTAGATTGCGCTGACAAAAAAAAATATAAAGGAAAATTTCCCGAAAAATAGCATGTTATCATTGAATAAAAACACTATAAGAAGCCTAACGCTTATGGAAGAAAGCGCGACAAATCTCACAAATCCCCTTGCACCCGCATTGGTTGTGACCGCCGAACTCTCTTTGCGGTAAATAGGAGGAAAGCAAATTCTCATTCTTCTCAGTTCAAGAATCGACTCTATTGACAGTGTTCCCATTATATTCTCAGTTCAAACTCTGTCGCGCTTTATTTCCACGGGGTTAGGCTTCTTATAGTGTTTTTATTCAATGATGTTATGTAAACGCAATAAAAGAAAAAAGGTTGTTATTTTTGTCAACATCTCATGCTATGAGTTGCTCTGCCGACTCTCTGCTTTGATTCAAATTAAATTTGTGACATTGTCTAACTCGGCTCCCTTCTCGTCTGTTAAATTGACTTGACAGGCGAGTTCTTGAGTACACTAAATTATGTTAATAATCCCTCCCTATATTAATGTTATGGGCAAATTTTGAATTCGTTTTAACAAAAATTGCCTGATAGCATTGAATACTGATAGTTAAAAGTTAGGGTTTACTTTTGGATTGGGATGTGAAATATCACTTCTAATTTCCTCTTCACTCACAAAAACGTTTCAGTCCTGAAAATGTAGAATTATGTTTAGAATGAATGTGGGAGTAATTGGTTTCATAACAAACGACATAATTTGTGTTATTTATGTAATTAGCCCTTTCAGAATAGAAATTACAGTCAAAGTTAAACTTGAAAGGTAGAAGAACATAGTGGAAATTGAAATTGATGAAAGAGTATAAAAAACTTTGCATTTACCATAGCGGTTACTTAAAAAATGCCAAGCTCTTTCTCACTCTGTATGATATCAATCCATGTCGAGAAGCAAATAGGAATGTCATTAGTTATGATAATAATTAATGAACGATCTTTCTCAACAGCAATGTAAGAACGTCATTATTTCCCTGAGGGGTTTTTGTTTCTGTTCCTTTGTATTGTAGCTTTAGAAAATGCCAGGTTCACTTGTGAAAGTTGTAATATTCGAAACTATACGCCAACTACCCTTGCTGATATCCTTTTATACATATATAACTTCCTTAGTTTTGCAATATTAGTACTAACTAATTAGGCTTTCGGTATACCCTGTCTTACATTAATGAGTAATGGTATAAAGCAAAGCATAATAATTGTAACGAAATGCTGTATTTGAGCCTAATGGCGACGTATATTTAGCATACTATGTATCAAGAATACCTATATACCTATCCAATTTAAAAGGAGTTTTTCGCCTTTTTGTACCGTATACTGTCATGAAGGGAAATTTGGTCTGCACCCCTTCTTTCTTATAAATTGTAAATGAAAGACATAAAAATAAATTGTCGTTTAGCCTCGACGTACTTACTTGTCCGCAATAGCTACCGTAAACTCGAGAGACCACCTAACGCCAACGTTTATTTTACAAATATCCCCCAGTCAATATTTATGACAGTTAACTACGCCGCATACTATATTAAAGATAAATAATTAGATAAGCGCCATCTTTATCAGCAATTAAGGAACATTAAATGGAACTTCGTTGTTCTCAAATAATAAACTTTCAGTTATATATAGAAACTTTTCATTTTATCTTAACTTTCTTTCTTAAATTCGCGAAATACTTTCTGGGATGCTTTAACTTCCAATTGGAAAGGATTAATTTTTATCTGAAGGTTGATTCCCACAATACCTTTGCCATTTATCAGGATTTCACATCTTCCACTGTCGCCGAGTAGTCGTAATCTCTTTTGGAAGCTTTGTTATTTGACGTTATCTGTTATAGTGTCGTCGTTCTTCGTAGTCGCCTCCGATTTTATGGTCGAATTACATTTGACGCAAATATCGGCAATGTAATACCGATCAACTAATGGGATTTTAACCTTGAACAAGGCCTCATTACTTCTGCATGTTGGCAGTTCATGATTATTTAGTGAGAAGGTTTGGAATTGACCCTCGTCAATTTCACTCAACTATAGAGGTTATTTATTTTTAATTTCGTGGGAAATTTAAGATTTGCACTCTCACCTAAATATATTTTTATTGTTCAGGCGATACGTAAGGTATGATTGTAAAAATATCAATTGTCTAGATTTATCTTTCTGGCCACATCGTATAAAAATACACATGCTCAGAGGTGCTAAATTCTTTTTTATCCTGCATTAGAATCTCCTGAGCGTACGAAAAAAGGCGACTAAGTAAAGCACGGCGAGCTTTAAAGGTTACTACTATTACTTCAAGTACGATATATGAAACTATAATCTGGGTGTGAAATAAAAAAATCTCCTCAGATCCCTTTCTGCAAATGCAAAAGATGTATTTCGGTCGTATTCTTTGTTGGAAACTATCACAAATGCACCTGATTTAGAGTGGGTATGCTGCCAAATCTATTGTAGGTACTTTTTAATCGTAGCATTTAAGCACGATGCATTTAAGACTTTGCTTGAAAGATGCTTCCTATTCATCCACGCCAACAATCTTTCATATTCTTTTATAATAGGCTTTTGCATTTGGATTTTGCAGGTACAAAATTTTGCTGCGTCAGCAACAAGCCACTGAATGGAGGGTGAATTATCTTCTTCAACCGAATTTTATTTACAAAAACCGTGATTTCTGTACGTAAACGTCAAGTAATATTTCCTTGGCAATCATGGAGTTACGAGTAATCCTACCACTTAATTAGAAATGTATTCTTAAATTATATTGCAGGTATAATAAAAAATAGTATAAAAACGCGTGGGAGTTAAAATACATACTGTATTACCTCCAACGCCTCCTAAAACTGTTCCAAATGCATTAATTAAAATTGGAAAAGGAGTTATCGCTCTCACTTTTGACGCCAGTGGCTTGTCTCTTACCCCATAATTATATAATAAAGCAACTTTAATGATATTACGATTAAAACAGGTAACGGAGATTAGTGCATATTTTTGTGCTGTACGCATTAAAACGAATTAAAACAGGAGAACACGATCAGATTTTAACAAAAGATGAAGACAAAAAACATTTTCAAGTCGTTACCAAATATCTAAATTTATTCCCAAATGTCAAAAAGAAATATTGTTATTAGAAATGGAATAACCTTTATAAGAAAGGGCTAAGAATCTTGAATTTTTTATTTTATTTTATTTGTAAAAACCCGGTAGTAAGTGTTGTAGAATTCCTCCGTTAGATGCTGCCTGCTGCCCTTTGACATTAAATCTTTTGTTATTTACCCAATGTTTGTGCTTCTCCTTGTCCCTATGAAAGCAAGATGAAAACTTATCCCAAGACCTCTACCAGAGCTCATTAACCGACAAAATATTAATCGAGTTCCGATCCTTTTATATTAATTATCCCTTTATATTTCTAACCAGGTATCAAAACTACTTTTCCATTTATTTGCTAGAAATGTTATAGAATTGCCGGTTATAGAAACCTTCGATACGAAGCCGCGGAAGTCAGGTTCTCTGGGGGGAAATTCCGGTTTTTCATACGGCCAATAGACTATGAGAAATTTGGTGGGAGAGCCAAAATATATAGATCGCGTAACATGCAACTCTTGGTCAAGCTTTCAAGGCAAATCATGTGAGATGATGTGAGACGTTTAAGATCGCGCGAAATTTCATGGTTGATTTAAAGTCCGAACCGGAAGCCATACCGTAGAATATAAAAGAATCGTTAGCCGCGACACCGGAAATTTGTGCGATTCGTTCCTGAACTGCTCTTTTCATCAAAACCATTAATATGATGCGTTTTTTTATGCAACAAGGGAACTTCGTGTCGTGTGGTGAAAACTTATGGACGGCGAATTTATGTTCAACTGAAAATACAGTGCGCATAAGTGACTTTCTTACTGCGTACGTGAATATTTGAGGGTCAGCTTCAGTTTTTTTAAATTCCTCTAATTTGTTTGAATTTGCATTACCTTCAGACATTTTCTTCTCCTGATATCTTTGCCAAACTCGCAATGTTTCATCGGGAAGCCTAGATTCCACTAAAGGATAGATCCCAGTTGTAGGATTTGCATTGTCCAAATTTAGGGACTGAAGAAATCTCAGATAAGACCACAGCTCCTAGGACAGGTTGGCCTGCTCGCCGTTACTTGTTGCATTTGAGATTTGTAATAAAATAAAAAGCTGCTGACTTGCAAGTACAATTGAGCAAGAAACAAGTTATCAAAAATCTACAGGAAAAAGAGATATTCAAATAGATTTTGAAGTGTAGAATCCAAAAAATTCATGTGGCAAGATCTGACAATTAGAAAAGTGTCAATTCGTATATAAAGAAAAAGTAGAAGAGAAAGAAAAAATTCTTGCACTGCCACAAGAACGCAGTTTCTAATGAATTATGCCCGTTTGCACCGACAAATTTAAGCGGAACTTAGCTTAAGCGTCTCTTAAAACCATGACAACGATTATTGAGACAATGGTTGCCATGGATTTTAAGCTACGCTTAAGCTAAGCTCCGCTTAAATTTGTCACTGCAAACTGGCATTAGGGTCTGTAGAGTAAAGCCCCATTCACATAGGTGGTAGTGCAGTGCTATTGCGGTGCGGTGCCTTTGTATAAAAGTTTGAAATACGCATATCCATATGACAATTCACAATGACATGTGCAGTGCAGACGAATTGCAGCCGCGTGCCGAAAGTATGTAAACTTCAAACTTTCTGCCCTACCGTTAGCAAGCACCAATAGAAGTGCAACATATTTGTTGCTGTTGTCGTTGATTGGTCATACTTGTGTAGGCGGGCCAATTTTGCGGTGATTGTGAAAGCAAATGTCAACTGACAGCACCGACTCGCACCGCACAACAAGGCAACGGCACCGCACTACCACCTATGTGAATGGGGCTTAAAGAACAACCAAACAAAAACTGTCAATTAGAAGCGGTGACATATTATAAAGAAAAGTCCTTCCTCTTAAGACAAATTTTCCAAAAACCGTTTGTTAATTTAATTTCAATTCAAAACTTTTAGAAATTAGTTCATTGATTGTCTACAAAATTAATTTCCGACTTCAACTTGAGTCAAGTGATGATGAAGTATTTGGGTTTCTCCATCGGCATCATGATTTTGTCTACCACACCCAAAGAGACTAACAAGTCTAACACCTGCCTAGACCTAGACGAGTTTTAATTTTCCTCAACATTCCCACCTTTTGGGAACTTTTGGGAAAACTAATTAATACAAGTAAAGTTTGGCATTCAAGAGTAGTGAAGTGTCGAATAAAACCATCTGGGAACTTCCCACTTCTCAAATCAGAGTTTTAGTGCATATTAATGCAAAGTCACCGTGTTATGTTCATACCATTACATAATACAGGCCCTTATATACTCTTATAGATTAATTTAATATTTAATTAAAAGTTTACCGAGGGCTTTGTTTGAATTTCATGTTGAAAGCGTACACAGTTAAACGGAACTTTTTTATGTAAAACAGTATACGCTGAATTTAAATACCAACAATGCATTTATAATTCAGTTGCAATCTAAACGACGGAATTTAAGCTTTCAATTGCGTAGAGGCGTATGTAGTAACAAATTTCGAATTTCAAATTAGAATGCAATTATGACTACGCTCGTGTCCACTAAACTAAATTAAGTTGCATGTCGAATTACTGATTAATGTAGTGTATCTATCTCCGTTGAAATTTCATCCACTACAAAATTTAATTAATGATATTATGACATAATTTAATGACGGATTTTACGTACCTACTCCGCTCCGCAATCTTGTCGAGATTGTATGTAATGGATTTGCGTTAAAGGCGTTGAATATACATTATATGTTTTAGTAATTAATAAGTTTACCTACGTATACGTGAGATTCAAACAGCAATTTTCTGCGTTAATTGTTTTAAGTAATCAACGGATTTATTGAAAGTATGTTAATTAATTTTTAGTGGGTTACTTAGGTACGATGTTCAATTTAAAAAACTAAAATCTGAAAATGAATATAAGAGACATTGTGCCCGTGTCTTCGAAGTAACTTTCAGCCCACTTTTGCGCTTCTGGGAACTTCTTCTACATCTTTTCTACCTTTATTTCCGTCTTTGCTGGCGGAAGTGATTCTTGACGTGCTGATTTGAAGTGAAGGTTTTCCCATTAAATGCCACAGGAGAGCACCGTTCAAAAACATTTCTTATTCAAAAAATCAGTCTGGCCATTCAGCGCGGCAATGCCGCTAGTATTATGGGCACTTTCCCTTCTACAATATCTTTAGATGAAATTTTCTTCCTCTCTTAAATCTTGAAACCATTTTTTTTATTAAATACATGTAAGTTATATTATATACTAATTAAACCGTTTACAACCTCAAAAACAAAAACCATAACCTTTTTTTTGGTGAATATCGGTGGTTTAAAGTGGTTTCTCTTTTTTACTCTTGTTTAACAGTTTTGCAAGCAACTCATTTCTTGTCACCAATAATGATTCGCTTCAAAAATGGATCATTTTCTTGATGATTGAATAGCAAATGCCCTTAATGTAACGAAGCAAATTTCGTTCTGTAAGAACGCGTGGAACCCATATGTCAAATTTTGAACTAAAACCAAGACGTTTCATGTGGTCACGAACGGTCGATTTCGAAAAATGTAACCTCTCAGCAATCTCACAAGCTGTTATTCGACGGTTTGCATCTATCAATGTCTCCATCGGCCTCAAGGGGCCTTCATCTTCAAGTTCTAAATTGCCAGAATGAAATTTTGCAAACCAAATTGGCATTGTCGTGCGGTCAATACATCTACTCCATATACATCACATAATTTCGCCGTGCTTGAACTGCATTTTACCTTTTCGATAGTAAATGAGTAAAATATGCGGAAAATGGTGATTTCGGCTTTCCATCTTTGATAGGGTGCCAACAAAAAACAATTACAAAGAATCAAACCAAAATGTATAATGCGATCATGTGGCTTAAGTGTGAAATTGGCTGTGAAACAAGACAATTAAGTCCTCTGTTGAAGAAAAAAGAAATTACTTTCCCCACAACCCGACATTTCAAGCAAATATGCTTAGATAATGCTTAAATTAATATATTAATTTCAGGATTGAGCAGTTGTATGTTAGCGGAATCAATTCAAATTCTGAAAAGATCAATTGTAATTCAGAAACATTTGCATTTCGGATCATAAGAATTGCGTTTTCCCACCCAATTTTTACTTATGTCGCCGATCTAAAATGATGAAACGACCCCAATGATAACCAAGCGTTCATTCTCTTGTTTATAAGCCACTGTCCTGGAATTACAATTGATTGAAATTGAATTAACGCATATGAAATACAGTTGAACTTTTCTGAAATTAATTTATGTTTCATGAAATACATTTAATATGTTCTATCTATGTTGAAATTCACTAGCCTGAAATTCAATTGAAATCTTCTGAAATTGAAATGCATAATCTGAAATAAATGAGTTGCAGTAAATTGAGAAACTCTGGTATTTTTTCCCCGTTCCAAATCTTCTTTCTGGACAGTTTTCAGTCTAATAAACTTATTGAAGATGGCTCTGAGTGTAAAAATCAGGTAAAAATTGTAGTATGTGAGGTCTTTTATTGTAAACAAGTAATTGGAGATTTCTAACGAAAATGAACAATTTAGTGAAATTCAAGTTACTGCAAACCGAACTTCATTTTTAACTTGAATTACCGAAAATGCGACTGTAACAGCATTTTATAGAATATATTACAGTCAGAAATGAAATTTTAAATGTAATTTACATACTTACTTCCAACGAACCTTTTATTATTAGAGCTGCCAATTAAAGGTTTAAATTGGAGATTTTGCATACATAAACAAAAAATTCATAAACGGAAGTTAGAGGTCACAAATGCAAATAATTAATGGCAACATGTACTTTAAAAAACGATTTTCCGGTTAGGATTAATTGATCACATTATATTTTGACTGTATTCTGTCACATCATTGAATAAAAACCACATTTATTCAATGGTCACATTTAAAATTCCATGTACTAAAGTTATCCTCCGATTTTGTACTTTGTACATACATACACCCAATTTTATTGCGCAACAAAATTATCCCTACATGTTTTCCCAATTAATTAGGACGAGAGCTCAACTTGTATTGAACATTTAATATATTTTGCTTGATATTAGGAAGCCGCATTCTAATTATATGAAACGAACCAGGTGAGAAGATAAATTTCTACGACATTTTCCTTTATTGTAATGTGGATACACATAATCCTACCACAACAAGAATAAATCATTTTCATTTTAAGTGATCCGGGAGAATTTGTATACGTTTATTTAGAAATTACTATTTTTAATTTTTGCACATTTCTTTGTGCCTATGTAAATTCACCCCAAAAGACTTGTCTCGTAATTCACATCAAATTTATTTTTCCGCTAAAATTCACCGATAGGGCGATAGGCGTTGACATTCGCAAAAAAACCTGTCCCAAAGAAAATTCGTGATGTTTTTTCCATGGTTATGAAATCCAGGATATTGCGTTTATGTTTAAATCCCGTAATTAACGTATGTTTCTGGTTTTCATTTTGTAAAGAAATTCGAAATTTTTTTGGTTGAGGTGCCAAACCGAATGCAAAAACAACGAATTAAATTACGTGTTAGACGTATCGTTATTAATCATGATTCGCGATGAAAAACATTACAATCGTTTAAGAATCAATCAAATCGCGTGCGCTAAAGGATCAATAGTATATTAAGTATGGAGAACGGTAAGGGATTTTTACCGTTCGAAGACAATTGTCTAAGAACGGTAACCCTTAACGTTCGACGTGCTTATAAAATTTTTTGCGCGATCGAAATTAAAATTATGTAACCAATATAAATATGCACTAAGAAATTAACGAGCAGAATAAATCGAAATGATCGAAGTGGTATGGTGTAAATCACTAGGTAACCAGTTTATTTGTCAAAATTGAAATTAATAATTTCATAAAATTGTGCATGTGTCTGATGTAGTTTGCTAGCTTTGTACTTCCTTTATGACTTTATGAGCGTCTTTCTATAGGAAACAACAGCACAAATTGTACGTTTAATGTACCTAACAATAATTAAAGATTAAATGTAATGTACTGTTGATTTTTAAAAAGGCGTCGGTAAGTATTTTTGCTGTTCTGTTTTTAGATCGGTAAGTAATTTTGGCGTCGTCGTAATCATAGCAACTGGTAAATGCTACGTACTGTCATGGAAACACACATGGTAAATAGTCAGAAATGACCGATCGCGCAAAAAATTATTAACGGCATTAAAATCCATACACCACCGACTTTAGTTACGTTTCCAAGTATTACAATTTAGGAATGTTCCCGAAATTCTTTATATTATCGGGAACATACTAAAAAAACCAAGGTTCCAAAAAAAGTAGACTATGCGTTTTTGACATTTTTTGGAACCTTCGACGAATATAAATTTAAAAAAACTAAGAACTTCAACGCTAAAAAAACCTTTGTAATTTAATAATACCACTATCTATTATTTTAAGGTTCCACATCAACCATAATAGAAACAAACTGTATACGTCGAAATAGTGGAAAATGGTAAAGCACGATCCATGACCTATAAATTTTCGAATCCGTGATTTAATGTCGTTTGCCTGGTGTCCTTGTAATATTAGGGTTCTGGGGCTATAGAAAATGTCTACTAAAGACAGGGTTACCTTTGAATTTTCTTTTGAAATTGGTTTTTAGTCCATAACTTTTGATTGAGAAGTCTAATCGAAAAAGTACGAATCGTTTTGGATTCTACGCACCAAAATTAATAAGAAAAAGTGTTTTCCCGAGAAATTTTGGTGTAGTCGATTTTGGTAAAAAAGGAAGGTTATACACTGCCTTTTTTTGAGGCCCCAAAGAAAAATTGTCTCAGATCGACCGGAAAAAAACATTTTCTTATAGAATATGGCCTGTAGATTCCATAATTTCAAACAGTTCCAAGATTGGGCTAAAGATGATCTTATTTGTACGGAAAAATTACTATTCAATATCAAGTCTGGAATAACCTGAAATGTAACTCAGTGATTGAAGTAAATCCCGAACTGCATGGAGAAGTAGGGGAGCAGAGGAAGATAATCATGCATCAAAGCTATGAAACGTATTGAAAGGAATGTGTAAGACAACAATGTGGATGATGGTATGAGCGAAAATATATATAAATAAATAAAAATGCTCATACTTTTCTCAAAGCCCGTTTTGATTTACCAACTAACTATGATGGAGAAGATTGAAGTTTTATCGAGTACGAAGAGGAAAATTGATTAGAACGGGGAATATAAAGACAAAGTGAAGTATAAGACAATTATAGTCCTGGTAAGTTGCTGATTTGGGTCATGAGTCATGACCCTCGATCACTCCTCATACACAATTTCTCCAAATGAGTTTAATCGAAATCTCAAACAACCATAGCTGATTGTCGACTCGTAGCAGACAATTTTAACTAATAAATAAATAAGGATAAGAAATTCCCATCGAGCTCTATTCTTAACCAAATTTTAGAGAGGAATACGGGTTGATAATTTCATTAGAAAAGTTTGCGAATACAATGTAGATGCCAGAGGGTGACACGCCTAAATAGAGAGTATTATTACCTACAGGCATTTAATTACCACAATTCATCAGAAAAGTTGGTCGGAAATGACACCTACAATGGGAAATTTGGCTGAACTACCTACTGCAATATGAGTTGTCGCTTTATTGTTCGAACAAAGTGAAGATAACAGAGCGTCTAGACAAGATCTTTACTAAAGCGTCAAACTGCAAGGAAATTAGAACAAAAGTTCGTCACTGCTCGGCTTGTATAAGCAATCAAAGGGAGCATATTGTTGTTGCTATTAATACACAAAAATGTTATCTGGCTTTGACGTTGCCTTGCCAATATGTATATTGGTTTTGTGTTCTATATCGGCTACTGTTTGATCTTCGTCTCAATATCCGTTTCAATAGAGTAGACGCCTGGGGACTGTTTTTATATTGAAATTAACTTCCACAAAATGGGAAATTTTTCGTTGAAAAGAATTAATTTTCTAGAACAAGCCACAAAGACTGATAGATGGATCGTACTTTTGAGCGACGGATTTTAATGCCAGTTATTTGTGTAGACTGTAGAAAGATAGGAAAAGGGTATGAGTAAATTTTCAATAAGAGAAATAGTTCGAGTGTTGCAAATATATACGAAGGCACTTTTAGGGCGTGTAACACAAAATGCTAAACTATCCAAAGCGTAATCGTGAGGAATCTGATCTGAATTTTTTTTCAATACTCAGTTGCTGAGTACTATTTTGTGAAGGCTTTTTTAACGAAATCCACCAAACAGCGAATTTATATGATTGTGGGGGCGTCAGAAGTGGGTACCAACAATAGAAATGTAGTATTTCATTTGCTACCAAGTTACGCAGTTACCTACTTATTCAAATAATCGTCCAACATCAGCATCATCAAATCCAAAAATTGTTTCGGCAATTTACCGTGAATTGTTTACGGATATTTCGAGGTATCCTGAAGCGACGGTCGATGATCTCCCATCATGAAATTACCATAAACCTCTGTCGATACCCCTTTACGGTTGGTCAAGGCGAATTTCAGTCTGACAGTTTGCATCTGAATTGAATGTTTTTATGCAAAATCGCTGTAGGCCTGTCATCAAAAGTTCCTATACGTAAACCATCCTGCTTTTAATCGATCCGTGTAGCTTCATTAGCTCCGAATAGCATCGTGCCAAAGTCGATTGTAACCTTCCCTCGTTTTCAAATGCAGCTTCTTTTTATCATTTTTAAACTTTTATACAGAACTTCGGTTGAATGCTAGTGCTGGTTTTATAAGATTTTTTCCATCATAAATAACGCGGGATAATGTTGTCAGATGAGATAGCGAGAACGTTTAAAATTGCATGGAAAAGATTTATTACGTAATGTATGTTACAGAAATGACAACGGGAAAACCTTTATTGTTAATAAGCGTTTTATTGCGTTTTGGGAGACCAATGAAGAAACCGTTGGTTTTTATAATCCGTCAGATGCATGTATTACTTACTCCAATTTGCTCGACTGCATTTGAACAGAATAATTTTGACCCATTCACTGTTATGCAAGATAAGACGTGAGATTTAGGGATTCTATAATTAATAGACCCCACAAAACCAACCCTTTGTACACAAAGTTCAGAACAACAATTAACAGTTACATGAAATATTATGAAAATGACTTCCGGTCACATCGTACAAGAATTTAATACTCTTTTGTGCACATAAAACCTCGTGACTCCTTCATTTGCTAATTGGGTTAGTAAAGGCATCTCGTTAGTAAATTTCCTGAAAAGTAAGTAGAAAGAGCGATTATAAAAAGGTGCAACCTCGCATTTTTCTACTTTTCAGGATTATCGATTGCTTCCCTGCACCGATACTTTATAGTTCACCGTTGAAATTCGAATGAGGTAATGAGAAAACGAGAGATAAATCTGTGTGGTTTAAATCGAGTTGAAACCCAAATCGCTCCAGTTACATTTCCGAAGTCCAAATTTATATTCCGTGTTCACTGCGAAATGTCCATCACTGAATCGGGCGAAAGATTTTAATTATTGAACAGGAACGAATGTTAATGTCAATCAATTAGTGACCAAAAAAATTGCCCTCCTTCTGAATTAAAACCGTTTCAACGTCCATTATTCATTATTCCAAAATAACCGAATTATTCTTACGCTAATGCTTTTAAACCTTTTAAAACCCCTTCGATTCTTGATAATTTACTTAATTGTCTAATTTCAGTATAGACGCATTAAGAGGAAAACTTTCCCAATGGAAACAATTTCAAGATTTTTATTTTGTTTTCAATTTAAACGTCAATCAAATACTGTATAAGAAAAACTCAAATATTTGAACAAGTTGATCTTATTTATTACATCACTGGTACAGAGCTAAGAAGAGAATTTGATGAATTTAAACGAAGTAAGGGTAAACAGTTCATTACACGTGAAGGAATTTAATAGAAGATAATTAAATTTGCTTTGTATACAGTTGATGCAAATGTTCCAGAAGATAAATTAAGGAAAATTTAACGTTTAATAACGGCAATAATGCAGGGTCGCAGAAAGAGATGTGCAGAGAATTCACTAGAAAAAATGAAAGAAGTTGGACGTCTAGCGACAAACGACAAATTGAAATAGGATTAAAATCATTGATAGAAAGAGGAGGGGGGGGGGCTTTAAATTTGGCTGTTTGTGGAAGCAATTCGTTTGTTTATTTACGTTTGTTTAGCCTTTTTCAATGTTTGTTTGGGTCTATTGTATTCAAAAGACAAAATTGATGATGCCAGCTTTTTAACAGCCACATCCAAGACTGCCCTTTTTACAAACTTTACAAACTGTTTCATTTGGTGCTACATCTCCAAATATCCCATAGTTCTTCTTCAATTCTTTTCTCACCAACCACAGCACATGGGAGCTATCTGGGTTTTTCGGGCGTGCCCTTTCCGATTTTGTAATATAATTTCAGTTGCCACTGACTCTTAAAGCAGGTGCTTTGATCGAACGGAATTGGATCCCAGGGTGATCTAGTTATTTTTTGAAAGATTGAATCGATTCTAGGATAGAAAACATGCAGTTAGCTCTGTAACAAGTAAACTTTTAATGCCTTGCGGAAAGTTGGGTCTTTATTTCCCCGGTACCATTGGCGTTAAGATTAATTTTGTCGTTCAAATGACAGGTCGATCTTTGCGAAAAATGTTTATTCGAACTGGAAAACTCAAGAGTCATCACGCTAAAATTGTTTAAATTAATTATCTAAGCCTCTTCACGGGAATGGGAGTATTCTTCTTTGTTAACACGTTTCTTTTTAGATTATGCCATTATCTACTTGATTCAAAAGAGCTTCATTTTTAAAGTTGTAGGAGAAATGTAATTGAACTAAGCTCATTTATTAAAAAATGTTTCCCCTGTAGGGAAAATTGGAGGAATTAATTTGAACACTAAGATAACACTGACGGTTGCTTCGAATGACATTTCAAATGAAACAATTGCTTCCGAAGCCTACCATGCCTAATGAAAAAATAAGAAATTTTTTTTAAAAAAATACCAATAACTCAAAAACTAGCGGAAATGGGTATACAGAAATGTTTATAAAAGTGGCCTTAAAATTCAAATCTACATTAATTTTTGGATTCAAAAATAGTATCTGCAATTTCAAAAACAATTTTTTGATTGTTAACTTTGCAAAATCGCATCAACCATAGATACTTTCAGCGGTCACTCAAAAAATTCCTTAGACTTTTAGGATTCGACTGTAAAAAGATCACTCACATATCTTGACCGGTTTAAGAGATATGAATTTTTGAATGGAACCTTGCATCTCCAAACCTCCAAATTTGACATATGTCAAAAATTATGACAGATGGGTACGCAAATCTTAAAGGCGTTGCGTTCAAACCAAAAAAACGTGTTTCTCTCTGTATTAGCACAGTGATATTTATTAAAAAGTATACATATAGAGATTTACATGTATTATTTTTCCCTATGTCTACTTTTAAAAGACAAAATACTTCTGAAGGGCAACCAAAATAACTTCTTAAAACCAAGTTTAAAACAAATAAATATCTGGTTGTGATATTAATTAATTTGAATATTGTCCTGGCTCTATCTATTATATGTGTCGTAAACTGTTATCGGCATAACAATTGACAATATCAACTTCCATATTCTTCGTAAGCTATAATATAAACGGCATGTGTAGTGGTAGTTTCTTTTGCAATACAAGGTAAATTAAACGCGTTTTGAAATCCATTTTATCTATAACGTATCTCTTCCACCGAAAATATGTACAGCAGAATGCATGTCTGAACATACCGACTCTTCTCCACAGATATAAATACATCGATATTTCTAGATACTACGTTAGGGGTGTCAACCTAACATAACATTTCTTGGGTTGAGTTCAAGTTAATTTTACATCCAAGGTTACAACAATCTCACGTGCATCATTAATTTATTGTTGAAGAGTCATTCGCGATATACCTACCTAAAAAAATTTCATAATTATTTCGAACCGGAAAAAAGGTTTGTTGGCGTACGACACTTGCGGTTTATTTATGTTCCAAAACGCTTGTAAAGTTCAAAGACGCTTGCCATAGGAGTATTTATATCCCACTGTCACGATCGTGCACTTGGCATCGTTTAAAAACTCTCTTTGCATAGCAATATCGGTGAATTTCTCCACTGACAAATATAGCAAGTAACGGAAACTGTTCAATGCAAATCCTTATAAGTACGTGAATTCAGACACCCCTGACCGGAATGTAAATATCAGATGGTTTTCTGATATTATCTGGGGATATTTTGGGTTTTCTTAATAAAACAAACTCGTGTCAGCCCTTTTTGAAAATAAATATTTTATGCGTGCCACTTATTTAAATACAAAGGGTACATTTTAAATGTAAATGAGGTTGTGTTTCTGCGAGGTGGTTGTTTTGCGGTTTTAAGGTGCGTGACATTGCCAAAATTTTGCAGATTACGTGGTTTTATTAGATTCAAATTTTAATCCAGCGTTTTATATAAAAGCATAGACGAATAAAAAAGTTTTTATGTAACGTACGATGCGGGCGAATTTGGTTGCAAGGAAAGAAAGCCCTTTCCAGATTTAAATTTATGGAAAGAAAAATAAAACTGAGCCAATTTGTTATTCTAAAAAGAGGTTTACCGTGCATGCGTTCATTATTTTACATTCATTCGAATTTGGGGTAACACTAAAGTGCGCGAACATTAACGCAAAGTGGAGAAATTTATGTAATTGGGTTACATTCTAAAGGCCGAATTAATCAAATTTGTAGAAGGTGTACAGCGCTATTTCCGATCGTTGTGATTATTACGTTTTGAATTTTACACACAAATTAAACGCTTGTAAACTATTCAATAATTGTGCAAAATAAGTCTCTCAAAACTGCTTTTAAGTACTATTTGCGGAAGTATATTTTCCAAAAGTTTACAAAAAGCTCGCATAATTATTCAGAAACCGTTCATTTAAATTTACGAATATGAAAGTAAAAAACTACAACATCGCTTTCAAAATGACAAAGTGCGGGCCAAATTCCGGTACGAAAAGAAGTGGAATAAAATTTAAAATATTTTTGCGAAAACAGGCTCATTAATAACCCATATAACTTTTCAAGGATCCATTTGTTTCCCATACAATAATCGACTCAGCTCGTCGTTAGACACCACCCTAAGAGGACTATTTTTTAATAGTATAATTATACTTTATAACGCATTTTCAAGCCATGTTGGGAGGCATTTTGCATTCGGTAGCTTATAGCTCCGGCACTCCAACCAAAAAACGAACTGCGCAACGTCAAATTTCTCATTTATAAAGCTATTTTTTGAAATTTTAACTTCAGGTGCTTGTGGTAAAGACAAGCATATCGCATATTTTAAACATGAGGTGTGCGCATGCGTAGTCATATTTAACAGAAGATTTATGCCAGAACATATTTTCTTTTGTACTCATCAGGAAGTATACCTACCTACTGTTAGAAATACGTTCGCAAATTTTGAGAGTGGAAAGATTCAAAAAAGATATTTTTATTTGAGTTTACTTTGCAAATTTCTTTTTTAATTGAAAGCCAAAAGTTTAAAAATTTGGGAGGAGGGTAGGTGCACAAAAAGTATTTCAAGGCGCGATTATAAAAGAAAATTTCAATTGAAATTCACAGTCTTAAAATTAAGACTGAATTTGAAGCTAAAATCTGGAATGTCAAATATCGAAGCTGAAGTTGAAAGCCAAAAGTTAAAAATTTAGAAGTTTGAGTGTATTAAATATTCCGCGATTGTGAAGGAAGTTTCAATAATGAAGCTTAAAATTTCAATAGAAATTTAAGAGTGCACAAAATATATCAAATCGCGATTCTGTAACTAGACTTCAAACTAAATTTTAAAATCGTGGTAGTTCTACATTTTAACATGAAGTTCAAAGGTTTTAAAATTTTATTTTAATTAAAAGCTTAAGTTGCAATTTGCAAATAAAACTCTACTTATTCTTGAAGCCTGTGCAAAGTGCAAGTGTGCAAAGTTTGAACCAAATCGGAACAAGCGTTTGGCAGTTATCCTATTTACAGACAGACGGACAGGCAGACATCACCGATTCCCCCATAAAGCTTCCACCGCTTCGCTGTGCCGCTTAGTAATTTAAAACAGAGACAAAATGTATTTTCAAACCGAAACCGCGATGGATTGAAAGCTAAGAGATGCACAAAACACATTTTCGAATTGCGTTTAATTAACGACTGACAGTTTTCGTAGCTTTCGGCTTCAATCGTAAAACAAAATATGAAATTTGTTCATGAAATGTAATTGCAAGCTAAAATCTTGAAAGAGAATGTCAAGTTTAAAATTCGAGGACCACTATGGGGATCTCGGGAACTGTAAGAGGTAGGTAGGTTGTTTGAATTTGGCAAAGTTGCAGTTTTGAAACTGAAAACATTCCGACTACTTTCGGAGATATCCGGAAAAAACGAAATTTTGCAAAATCGTTTCTATTTTTTACTGAAGTTATTTAAAAAGATATTTCGAAATAAATAACACATTATTATGGCCACTCAATAATTAGTGATTTTTGATGTGGAACACTTGTAAATTAATTAAAATAGTTTTACACTTGCCCGCCTGGGTATATATAATATTCATTGGACTGGAATGTAATAATTCTAATTAATATAATCACTCACTACCAATAGTAACTGTGTTGCCCTGATTTCAGTGCCTACTGAATAATTAGCGTTGCATCCAAATGCAAACGTTACAAATTAAATTATTATTCCCAATACAATTAATCCCTCCACAGTGGGTTTTTCGTGCGCTATTTTTTAGGTATTCAATTAGCAGAACTAATAAAGAAATACCGAAAGGTTCTCGTTTATTTTTAATAAGCGTTCCAATAAAGGGATGTTTGACTGACCCGCACGTCTCCTTTCGCGCGGCAATTCATAAATGATACCGTCGTGAAAAAATTGCACCCCGAAAATGATGTTAGCCGCACATTGCGAGATAACCTGCATAATTGAGCTGAACCCAAAATAATAGAATACCTTCATAAATGGAGCACTGCGAATGAATAGTTTATGTTAAAATGTAATTTCTGGCCCCGCAAGATGTTTTATATTTCCTGTTCGCCAAAACGAGGTTAGTGTTCTGTTTTTATAAATTGTGCAAAACTGGAGAATGATTCATAAATTCACCGTTAATTGCACAAAGCACTCTAATTCTACCGTTTTACGTCTAGACCGAGCGGATTCTTCAGATGTTTCCTTCACTTCCTTTCCATGCCCGTGCGACGCTTTTGTCAGAAGCCACAAGCATGTGGATTACGTGGGTATTAATTACCGGCTCCCTGGTGTAGATTTTCGTTTAGCGGTAATATAATGCTAGTGGATGTGCGCCGTGAACCGGCAAGATCGATGCTAAAGAGCCCCCTTTTTACAAAAGCAATTTGTGAAAGTTAATTCCTTTCATAATATCTGTCAAAATTACTTCCCCTTGTACTTGATTTTGATTTAATGAAATTTTTTGTTAAATTCCAAATCGATGGCCCATTTCCGCAGCTAACTTGTCGTCGTCCGTTTCATTCTTGTAAAATGTCTGCATCAAGTTTAATTATACGTCGTTGTACAACTTTAAAAACAGAAAGGATTTCTCCTCAAGTGGAAATCGATGAAGCTTGGGTTTGATTTGAAAAATAAAATCTGAAACTTACACAATTGTACGTTTATTATCGATGAAACTTTGCTCACATATTACTTAGAAAAATAATTTCCGATTTTCTAGAACTTAAAAAGTTGGAAGATGCCGGGAAAAAGTATCTTGCAAGGAAAATGATGCGGATGTATTAAACTACCTAGTTTATTTTTTCATTTCAAACGCGAATGCATTTTATGAGAAAATCGACAACCGACATTGATTTAGGCATTCGTACAGCTGTAGGGAGTTTCTTATTACATTTTCCCAAAGGAAAAATATTGGGTTATAGGATACCACAAATTTTTCTCTACGTAACTACCATCTACACTAATCCATTTAGCCCACCATTTCTTCAATCGTTCCATTTCGTTAAAATGGTAGTTATTGCAACTTAAATTTAATTACGTGATTTTTTATTACAACTAATTAACAATAAATTTATATCAGCCTTGAAATGAATTGATTTATAAGAGTTGAAATATTATTTATTACGTAACAGCCTGATTGCGCGAACTATAAGATATAAGAAGATAAAGGGATATTATAAACATTGAGTGAAATATGCTAATTATCTTTCACGGGATAGTTAGATTCCCTTTATCGTCGCGTCGTGTGTAATACAAAACTTTATTTTATGGCAGAAGTCATATAAATCATTGTAACGCCTCTGATAAATCTGAATTTAATTTAGACGTCAAAAATAGCAAGCTTAGGTTATGCTATAGCGGTCGTATCAATAGAAACAGCATTGTCATATGTTCTGAACGTCATTTTATATCGTGCTCAAGAGCGCAATGAGAAGGTGGTTTTTATTTTGTTGTATCTGTTCACATAACATCAGAAAAAACGAAAACGGCAAATTTCGGTTTTTTTGGCGTATCTTCGGAATAGGAATTTGCGGTTTTAAAGCAGTTTAATGGCGTAATTTGACCATCGTCGTATCTTCTATGCTACATAAGACAGTCGATTCGGGGAGGAATTATGATTTTTGAAACAAAGTCTAGCAACACTTTTAGCTGATAAAGTTGGGAGATTCAATTTATTGAATCTTTAAATTAATTTAGTACCAGCCTCAGATGGATACATTTCCTCGCAATTTAGTTCAAGTCAATACGGCTCAAAGTTATTTATTCATATAAGAAATGCAATCAGTAGGGAACCACTGGAGCGAATAAAGCGATAGCTACAGTGAAGTTCAATTTTAAACTAAATTGCTGTTCTAATCGAATGATATACACTTCAAATTAATGGATTTCTCATACATAGCCCAGAGGCCATTTTAATCTGCGTATGAAACGAACAATTTAAAGGCATTAAATTTAAAGCACAAAGGCAATAGTTGACGTGAAAATTTATTCTACTTCTCAATCTCGTTAACGCTTTTCAATGTCTACAACGTTTACATTTATATTCCGTGCTTCCGTTATATAGACAAAAGTCTTTTAGCTCGCTTCAACCCTGTAGGTGAAGTCCATTATTTATATCTATTCAACATTTTACAATAATTAATTCAAACAGTGAGAAACGTAATTGTTTTCCCAATTAGGGTTGAACTTTGTTTCTGCCATTACTCCATTTGGCGAAGTTCGTTATTTTTAATTTCAATCAATAAAAGTTGCAGACAATCCAAAGCATAGTTTCTATTTCCAGAATTCATTCCACTCACGATAACAGAGGAGACGAGAAAATTCTGATAATCTTATGTAGAATCCATAAGTGCCAAAAGTTTGAAGATTGGGCCATTAGATCAAAAGTTACAGCTCTTTGAATTTTTTTTCGAAATTTTTTTTGCCTTTGATTCAGAGGTCCAATCAGCAAAATACGAAACGTTTTGGAATCTACGAAATAAATTAATAGGAAAAAGTGTTTTTCCGAACATTTTTGACGCAGACGATTTTCAGTGTACCTAAATGTCTTTGGGTCGGAAAAATGAATTGTCAGAAATCGACCGGGAAAAACATTTTCTTATAGATTTTGACCTGAAGAATCAATAACTGCCAACAGTTTGGAGATTGGGCCACTAGATCAAAAGTTACAGCCCTTTGAATTTTTTTTCGAAAAAACCCCATCTTTCAAAGGCGTGTATCGCATTCCCTGTTCATGTGGTCCAGTATATATCGAATAAATTATCCTTTATTTGTTTATAGTCTCTACCTCTACCTCTGACTTTTGAAATCTCTATGCATCACCCATCACCACCAGCAATATCCGCATAGCCTTGTAAGAGCGAATTGTTCTCTTTGACCATCTTGCTCTTGTTTGATCAACTGATGAACACAATTCTACATTGAAGAATAAATGGCAAATAAATCATTATTATTAAGAACAAATAAAATGGTATAAATTTATTTCTGGAATTTAGATAGTGGTAAAATTATGCGGAGGTATTTTTCATTAGGCGAGGGTTTACATCTATGTCGTCTTTTTTAATTGCCAAGTTTGAAGATGAAGCTACTTCACTACGATCTTCACTTCTTTCTCCTGAGACTAGACGAGGAGCTGTTTTGTAGGACCTTTCAGCTTCAACTGGCACACCTTCTGCTGGATGCGATGCAATTTTTCCAATCATCTGACGCATACTTTCCGTTTGTCCCATCATAACGCTTTTTAAATCGTCCACTTGGCGACTAACGTGCCTTAACGACTCGTTAGTTCGTCTTTGCACTTGCATTTGCTCATTTCGCATTTCATTAATGATACTTATAATTCCTGATATACTTAGCTGTTCTTTGCTTTCGGCAGATATCCTGATGGTTCGTTTCTCAGTGCAAGGTTGACAAATCCAGTTCTCATTTTCTTTAGTTACGTGGGAACGGTTTAACTCGGTGCATTTTTCGTGAAATACACCATTACACACCTCACAAATAATTTTTGACTGTCTCAAAGTAATCTTTCTATAGCAAATTGGGCAGGATGCTGACGCCATTTCTGTTAGCAGCTTTCAGTTCAAATTTCTCTAAATTTATTCATATACCCAAACATCGTGACACAACTTGTGCCGCGTGTCAAATCAATTTTATAATTCAATGTGTCACTGACATAGTGATATCAGTAGGTACCTATGATCTGCTACATTCAGATTCTCAAGTATCATCTTCTGTCGGAGAAGCAATGAAGGTAGCAAGTGTGACAATAAAATTCATTTCATGTAAACCGCTCGTGGAACAAGGCAGTTGAAGGGAAATACACCCCGTGGTGCAGTATAGCGTACAGCGAACCGCAATTATAAAGAAAGAATATCTTTGAAAAAGCGAATTTTGATTAGGTATACCAAAGTAACCTCTTGACCAACTTCTATACGGTTGTATACGACTTTATTACTGGTTTGCACCGAGTGACATATTTTAAAATGTAATGCTAATACATATATTTTGTTGCAGGTAATTCAATAGAAACTACTCACACGCTTTTCTTTCGGTAAGTATAACTCAAACGAACCAAAATGTAGCGGCTATTTTTTGTTCAGGTAGTATGAAACTGGCCATTCTTCAACTGAAATATTTTTCATGTATAAGAAGTTAGAGAATAGAAAATTGTGTCGGCAGGGAATGCTAGAAACACGTGATAAGTCAACAAAAGGAACTTACAGACTAGGGTTAATATTTTTCTTATTATGTTAGAGACTATAAAAATAACGAAAACAGTCATTGTTTTCAAAAATGGTTTAGTAGTCTCTTTTCTTTTAGTACTATATATTGTTATATTTGATATACTTTGTTCTTTGGTTTTACACATTTAGTCAACTCTGATTTCTTGCTTTTGTGGCATAGTTTTACGAGTGCTACTTCGATTTTTCACTTTCTTTATGAAATGTTTTCAGTTTTTAAGTGTTTTAGGTTAGATAGCTACATTCATAAGTAATATTAGTCCTGAGATGACTTTATATTTGAAATAAAACGTGTAGTTTACTGCTACATATATAGGTAGGTATCGCACGTGTACAAATTTGACAGGAAAGGTAAATTTTTGTAGTTGATAGTGATCATATTACAAATCAGTCAACATTTTGATCATCACCAACATACAAAAACCATACCTCAAATAAAAAATGGAGAAGTTCAAATGACCAAAATTTAATCAGTTAGTTCCTTGACCTATTACTGAAGACAAAATTGGAAAATTCGAACCCGTTCGCGAGTTATCATGTACACAGACGGACGGACGAACAGAAAGTCCAAAATCATGAACGAGCTGGGTCGCTCGTTAATAAGTAAATCAGATGTATGATATACCTCGAGGAGAGAGTCAACCGGCGTTGAAGGTCTTAAAGTAGGTACCGATTTATGGCGGAGAGTGATTATACGGTATTTTCACTAATTTTGAGGATTTCGGAGATCATATGGCCATTATCTCTTCAGTCTGCGTATTATTTCTATTACGCCATGCTACGTGAACCCTTTTAATAATACCTATCTACAAAATCTATAATCAGGGGCGGATTTACAGCTTGCGTGGCCCCCAAACACAAAGTTATAGGGATGGGGCCTCTAATCTCTACATTAAAACAAAACCAGGAACAAAACAAACGGTTTAGTAAACGTTACTGTAACATACACTAAAACCATTTCTCTATTCGAGACTTTATCTGGGCCGGTTCTGCTGTTGTGCTTATGGTGGTGGTGGAGTTTACCTGTTTTACAGTAATTGCTATAATGTTAAATGCTACAGAATATTAGATTTTGATGAACTTCTTTCTAGTAATCCCGGCTTGTACAGAGTCTGTGTAGGCGATTTCAATATAAATCTGTTGGATTTAAATTCGTGTGGGGCGAACTTTATTAGTAGGTATGCTAGATTCTGTAGGGTTGAAATAGTAAAACAGCCAACTAGAATTACCAATATTAGTTACATCTCATTACACTAATTGATTTAATTCTTGTCAGCAACATAAGCATGGTTAAAATCTCTGGCGTGTGTCTTTAATTCGTTTTCTGCTACTGATTCTAGTACTTATTCAGTAAATTTACCGTGGATGATGCCCTGCCAGGTTTACGAGATTGAATAAGCCGTGAATCACTTATAATATTAAATGGATGATAGATTTGAGAAACAAAGCTCTGAAGCGATTTAAATAGACACGTTTGCCAAACCATTGGGAATACTACAAAGTATTAAGAACTACATAAATTCAACCATTCTAAATGAAAAAAGAGCGTATCTAAAACAGAGGATTGAATCGGGTGGAACTAGGGCAATATGGAAAGAGTGAGGACGTTTAAATATATACAACAGAAGTAAAACTACGTAACATACCATGTCATATCAATAATGTAGATGAAATTAACGATTATTTTCTGCTGTCCCAAATTATAATGCTGATACACTAATAAAGAAACACTTATTAATTTCTATAGTAGTAATAGGAAAGTTGATTTTCCTCAACTCTTTCGAATTAAACTTACCAGTGAAAAAGAAGTTCGCAGCTGGGGTTGTAGCGTGGTCAAGGTACACATATAGCTTCACAAAAAATAAAAACCTCTTGAAATTTCAAATTTGAGTATTCAAAAGGATTGTGCTTAATATGAAAAATTCTTTTTATTATACTTCATTGAAATCACCTTATTTACACCTCTATTAGAAATAATGGTATCTGGCCTTTTCCAGGCTAGCGTACGGAAAAACTTTTCCCGGTCCCTTTGATTCTTTCCGTGCGCTGAATATAAATACCCAAAATATTGCTTTAAAATACAAATTTACAGGGAAGTAAACTAATTTTCAGAAAATCTATATGCGTTGTAATGTTTCATATGTAAGTATTTTGAGTTTTAATTCGTAGATGTTTGAATATTTAGATAAACTTCTTTGAGAATTTGTGACATTTTTTGACGTTTCGTCAACCTTATCTGAAATAAACTAATTAAACAAATCGCCTTTGAAATGATTTGAGAGTAACCATGAAAACGCATTTTCTATATCTGTCACAAAATAAAAATGTTAGCGGGTTTGTTGTTTTTTATGTTATCGATTTAAAAGAAGTATAATAAAAAATATAGTTCATTACACGTCCAGAAATGCTTTTTCCGTGCTTGCATGACTTCCCGTGTTCGGCGGGAATTTGCCACGCGCGCACGGAAAAAGCCTGCTTTCCGGACTCCTAATGAAATATACTACTACGAAGATAAGTATGCAATTTTCCGGAAAATTGTCGAGTGAAAAATTTTGTTTCTGTTTTTTCACACCAATTGTTTAAATATTAAATATACGGAAAAAAGTTTCAATTAAAATGTGTAGCTGATGCATTTATCTACAAAATTTGTCTGAAAAGTTTTTCTGTAAATTGAAAATGTACGAGATATAATTGATTTCAGCGGAAGTCGATTCGTGGGTGCGCGCGAACGTCCCGTGAGCCAAATTTATTAAAGGCTTGATTTAAAAGTTAATAATTTGAAGGTTGTGATGTACTGAAAAAACTGACAAAGTTAATATATTTCAATGAAAATCGAGAAAATGCCGACAAAAATCTCATTTTTGAAAATGGTGTTAAATGCCTTTTACATATATATAAAGCTCCAACAAAAGTTCAAAGTCTAAATGAACTTAGATACATAATGTTCACAAAATCTATTGTTAAAAAAAAAGCAGTGAATTTGGCCATTCTTCCACCTACATCGGACGCTGCAAGACAACATTTTTTAGTATTTTTTAGAGTGTATTGCCAGATTCAACAATGGTTATCTTCTAAAATTTCTCTTGAATCCTGGGGTTGGTAAAAACAAGATATTTTAATGCTTACAAAAATGAAGCAAGACGCTGCCCCCCTTGAAATTTTAAATATGATCTTTTGCAACTGCAAAACATGGTTGTAAAAAGGCTTGCGGCTGTAGAAAAGCTGGGCTAGCTTGTTCACCTGCATGTGGTCACTGTCAAACGGGAAATTGTACTAATTTAAAAAAAAACAACGTAGATATTGACGAAGATGATTTCGACGATCAAACAACTATAAATGGTGATAATCAAGATACTAAAGGTTCACATTTTGAGGATAACTTCAGTGAAGATGAAAATGATATTGAGTTATATTTGAGCTCGGAAGACGAATGATACTGATTGATTTCGATATGATTAATAAATGAAAACTCTACGTTTCTACGTGTCATTGTTTATTTACTATCTTAAAATTAAAAACTTGAAAATTGATGGTGTTTAAAAATGCTCTTAGGAAAATTTGGTATATTTCAAAAACTAATGAAGATATCAGGAAACTTTTCAGACAAATTTTGTAGATTTGATTTGAACATTTTTCTGTATTTTCATTATTTAAACAATTAGAGTGAAAAAACAAATAACAACATTTTCGACCAAAGTTCCACCGGAAAATTGCTTACCTAAATTGGTAAAGATTTTCTCATATTGAGCACAATCCTTTTAACTACCTAAATTTGAATTTCCAAAAGGTTTTTACTTTTTGCTGCATTTTACGGATATTTTGTGTAATTTGACCAGGCTATTGATAATATCTATATTACTTTATTGCTGTACTGTATACCGTCATACCGACAATTTCACCGTACATTGTACATATAATAAAATTCTGTTTTGAACGAATACTTTTCCAAGAGTTTGGAAATACCTCGGGAAATACGCACAGGTCGTTCCTATTGCTAAAAAAATCCAGCGCAGAGGGATATCACGATCTTAAACCAATATCCATCTTGCCAACTCTGTCATATGTATGCGGACGACAAATTTTTATAGCAATTATGTGTTTGGGTATTATTGGAGAAGTATTGGACAAGTTTTCAGCATGCCTCAAATACCTACCTCTCTATGTTAAAATTTTTTAAGGAGAAGAAGCTGGAGGACCACGAATGACATATAAATGAACCCCCGTACTTCCAACACCTTTTAAATATTTACATCCTAGCAACGCCAAATGTGTCCACTGGAAAATACTTTAGTAGAGCATAAATGCCTTAATTCAAAATACTGAGAATGAGGTCGGGCGCTTTCCTACTGGTAGATTAAGTCCACGCGAAAAGGGAGAAGCTATCGACTAATAAAGTTTTACATTTAGAATGATCCATTGGATAGACGTGTGCTGTGTGCACAAATCTGATAGCATACTTTGTTCTTAGTAATCACATTATTAGTTCAAAACACTTCATTTAAAACACTGACATGACAACATGCTGTGGAAATTATTGATCTCTAGTATACAAAATTTCAATGGCTCTCCCGTAGTCCCGTATATTTGCACGTACTGGTCTAGTGCGCAGTATAAAAGTAATATAATTTCCTTCGATTTGGTCTTTAACTCTAACTTTGTAAGAGACTATCTATAAATAGATTTTTATTAGTAGCGTACTTTTCCAATAACTCGCCACCTTGCAACAGTCTAATCTCAACTACTGTAGGGATGAAATTAAGATAAAAGGTCAACCATCACGACTACATGCTGGATGGAAATTTTTCCAATTTTACCGCATAAAGTGGATTTTTCCAAAACGGATTTAAGTTTCTAAACGGTTTACTTTTCGACATCAGTTATATAATGGAAACGTTAAGCAACTAATTGCAAGAAATTCCCTTTATATTTGCTTAACATTATATTAAAGGATTTTAAATTAAAACTGAAAAAAAAAAGCTAATTCCCTTTCGGCCTCGCGATAAACTCACCCCGAAATTATTCCATTCCAACGCAAAATATGGTGTAAAAGTATGTTCAACCGATGAAGTACTACAGGGATTGCGTCGAAATTTTATTGTACCTGATGGGAATTAACATATTAACTCATTCGAATTTGTTTCTTATTACTTGGTCAGTTGTGAACACCTGTAATTGCCAAAAACGTTCAGCACTACAAAATAAAATGTTAAATGTTCATAAAAAAACCCTTACGGCATTTTAAAAAGCGCCACTATCGTAGTAACATAAACCTAATCCAAAATTTATTGAGAAATTCTGTGTGTGCATTACTAGTGACGAAAACCGTTCATGCTTTTGGTTTCTTCGGAAGGCTTTAGTGGTGGATACGAGATCATAAAGTTACTTGCCGCATCAGATACCGGCAGATAATCTGTTGAAATTGACGTCGTCTCGCAGAGGCCTACATCAAAGAAAACGATCTACAATCTTATCGTTCCTTTTTGTCTTCGGAAACAATTTAAATTTGCTTGAATCTATTCGGCGTACGAAAAATATTTCGTTATGTAGTTTCTGTGAAATGCGCTTCATCAATTTCCGTTATTCTGTTATACTTATTTTCGAAATATAAGAATATATTCGTTAGCAGTTTTTCCCCATCATTACTCCCACTTCTCTGTAACTGTCCTTACAAGCAAGAGCACAACGATTCCGTAATCTGGTGCTTACCTAGAGATTCACCGTGATAGCTGCTATAATCCTGTTATAAATCATCTCCCTATAGTATGGTCGTATGACTGAGCTATAGATGTATTGATCCAGATATCGGTGCCCCATTATTAATTATCCACTTTAAGTAGAGTTGTATGAGTACCTTAAAAGTCCGTACGACCGTACTTGTTGTAATTATTTACGTAGGTAGGTACACCAAGATTAATTATGGCTAATTGAAATTAACATACTTCGTGGTACATAAACTGTTTGAAATGAAAAAACCAGCAATAACATCGTCAAAACGGTCCGCCATATTTGCTTTGTTGCTTATTTAGAAGCGCCGTAAATTTAATTAAAAACAAATTGTATAAAATGGGTACATTACAAAAATAAAGAGAGATTTTCGAGAAGTAACATGTGTCCGTTAGTACCCTTTACCCGAACTACTATAAATTTAGTCTTTCTTCATTACGGTTTGTGCGGTGGTAGTTCATTCCTTTATCCAGATTGTCATAAATTAAGCCTACGTGAGGCGGCACTCTCGTGGCAATCACCCAAAAGAAGTTCAACCCTAAATTTATTCATGTGGTGCTTTGATGAGTAATTTGACGAAGTGTCCATGTAGTGGTAATATTATTGAATGTTTGGTTGGTCGGTAACAGTAATTTTTCTAATATTCCTCCCACTCTGATTAAATTAGATCCGCTTCTGTTTTCTTTACTGCCTCAAGTATATAAGCTTTTCATACTCTTTGGCTCCTAGTAGAAAGTTAAACGTAGGAAATATCGTAATTTTTTTCAAGAACAAAATGTTACTTCCGCAATTATGTCGACATAAAAAACTGTATATTGTATTCGAGATCGAGCGGGATTGCATACAGAAGTTTCTTATTACTGAAGGTAAAAGTTGCCTTACCATTTGCTGTTTGATCCGCTGATTTAAAGTTCGTTAAAAAAAATTCCCGTCAAACTTAAAAAAATTAAAAATCTATGACAAAAGGTTTAACATATTCAGCGGTAAGAAAGAAACCTAACTTTGCTCTAAATTAATTAGGGGAGAAAATATTTCGACATAAAGAAATTAGCATTGAAATTCCTATAGTGCGTAAACCGTTTCTATACCCTGTATACGTGGTAATTATACGTTAAAAAAGTATGCAGTACCGTACCGGTTTCCCAAAAACAATAATGGCGTAACTTTTCTTCAGGAAAGTGTCTCCGAAAATTCGTTATTACTTTTTAGGTAAGTTCTTCATATACGATATCTTCATAATCTTAGGCAAGAAATACAGCCAAGCAGAAACTATGCAACCGATCCTTAACCATTTGTGCCCCTTCTATTCAGTGACACGTGAAGCATCGCGTGGGCTGGATCTCGTTCATCGTAGCTTCAGGATACGTTAAATTTCAGAAAACCATAAACGTCAAAATGCTGAATATCATAAATCAATTACTTGGTTTTCATAATTTTGCGGTGTCCGTCCGTCTGTCGGTTAGCACGATATCTCGAAAACGCATGGACCGACTCGATGAAATTTGGCAGGTGGATTCTTATCAAATTTGTAGATCGGAGTTTGTGAATTGTGTTTTACATTACCTATTTAAATGTGTTCTCATGATTTAAATATAATATCCTCCCTCATAATCCGATTTATGCCTAAAACGAGAACCGCAAGACGTACCTATATTGAGATGTGTTACTTTTGCAACATTTATGTTATATGGTAGCAATTTTGTAGTTGATGGTTATGAAGTTTCGAGCAGTAACGAAACGTTCATTCAGCAGCTTAGTTTATACCTTATAAGCAACGGGTAGCGTAATACATCACAAAAAATGAATGTACCTAAAGGAGATTATCCATCTTCCGTTTTCACCTTCGCATAGGAGGTCTTATATTTCAATTTTTAAATGATTTATTTTTGTGAGGGAGGCGGTTTCGAGGTTGCAAACTGAAGCTTACGAACCTTAATGACTTATCGATCGCGATATTTTAATAAAACATAGGTACCTCGCCATATTTTATTGACAAAATAATATTGGAGCGTTTCCTTGTACATTTGCAGTGGTTACGCCCGAAAATTTAATTACAAGGCTTATGAGCTACACAGTAATTATTTCACGGTGACTTCTCTGAAATATGGACGAATGGATATTTCCATTTATAAGAAATATTTACATATTTACAATAAATACAGAAAGAACTGATGGATAGTCAATAAATGCATTCAATATTTATGGTTTGCTACCACCCAAATTGGAAAATATTAGACTTACGGAGTGTATAGGCCCACAAATTATCCACGAACTAATGATTGCCGTATATGATGAGAGTTCTGGTCAAAACAAAACATTGGAATTGAGCCTCTTTTGCAAGAAGACGATAAAGATAATTGATAAGATGGTGTTGACAGATCGAAGAATGAAAGTTATTTGCGAGGGAAATGCAACAATTTTAAAAATTTTAATTTGAAGAGGAACAAAATGTCCGCCGCCAAACTTGTCATCAGGCAAAATTGTTTATGTATCTAGATATCGATATTTCAAAAATTATCATTGGCAATGAAACATGGGTGTTTTCGCTAGGACCTTCCAACGAAACAAAAATTAATGCAGTGGATGCATAACGAATTCCTACCTCTAGGAAAAGGGGAGACGCAATGTTCAGACTGCCGGCAGCGGTTTTCTGGAATTGTGTAGGAATTTTGTTGATAGAGTACATGAAAAAGGCACTACAATTACAACCAGAGTGGGACTGGGTCAAGCATACCGTTAGTCTACTGAACCAGTTTAAACCATTGACCCAATTTAATCCGGCGACCCAATTTAAATGTTAAGTCTGGTACAATTTATTACCTAGGAGTCAAATTCAGTCCAATGGAAACAATAAGAAATAATTAGTTCTTGTCTGATGTCAAACACAGTGTATACATAGACAATAGAGATAGTTTTTCTCCTGCTCCTCACAAACTACACAATGATGTATTTATATGGACATTGAAACATTAGGAATCTTGAGGGCGTAGGCGCGCTATATCTTTTCTTGTAGGTAACCTTGATAGCAAATGGTAAGCCTATGGAAAGTTTTTGGCGTCAGTGTCGCAGATATGGCAACTTTAAACAGTCTCATTTATTTCATAATCTGTACACTTGAACCGAGGTCATTTAGTCAAACTGGGTTATTGGATCAAACTAGGCTACTGGCTACTTGGTCACTGGGTCGAACTGGGTCACTGGGTGAAATTGGGTCAAACTGGGTCACTGTGATAATCTGAGCAACTGAAGAGAGTACGAAGTGACCAGTGACCCAGTTTAACCCAGTTAGTCCAATTGAACCAGTGACCCTGTGACCCAGTCCAACTCTGCTTAAAGCTACCATTTGAGAGAAAATACCTCATTTTGCCGATACGGTGAGACTCAAAAAGTTAGAAATGAGTGCGGTGTCCAGAAATTAACACATCGACCCTATTGTTCAGATTTAGCACCCTGCGACTACTTTCTTTTCCCTAAGCTCGAAAAACGCCTACGAGGACAAACATTTACTTCTGGCGATGACCTGAAACTCGATGTTAGTGACTATTCTAAGAGCAACCAAAAGAATTTTTTTAGGTAAGTATCTTTTCATTGCGGAAACGGTGGAGTAAGTGTGCAGGTTGAAGTATAATGTGGAAAAAATAAATGTCGTCTTTCTTCAAATTCCTCTTCCTTCATATCTGGTGAAACCGTACTTCCTCGTTTACCACTGTGATTTGTTTGCTCAGTAATCACTAGCTTAGGAACACACTCCAATCCATGATTTTGCAATAAACATATCCATTCCATAGATTTTAGTTCTCCTACGGAAATATCCCCTTTCCGATGACAAATCTATTGAGGATACATTAATAGTCATTTACATAAAAGTTAGGAAAATGACACATTACTGGCCAGGAAATATTATTATTATCATTATTATTATTACACAATTCATAACATAATTATCAGTGTGCAAGGCCCCTCTGGGGCCGAGTACTTTAATTTTCGAGTATTTTAATATTTTGATATAAAATTTCAATCTTTATATTGACCTTTTGTCAGTGATGACTGGAGTCATTATAGACATTGGGAAATGTCACAAATGCGGCCGGTAAAGTGACGATGCGGCCGGTAAAGTAACAGGTGCGGCTCGTAAAGTGACAAGCGGCAGGAAACGTAGTCTGCTCTGCCTCTGTCATGGAAACTAAAATTTCCTAACAGAAAGTACGCATCATAATGAAGGTTTCAGGACGTTTTTGGGTAAAACATTTAAAACGAAAACTGCAGAAACTAACTCCCTCAGTCAGATTGTCAAAAATAATGTATGGTCACTCAATACAATTTCAATACCTTCGAATGTTAGGGAAAATGGTACTTCTCTGTCCAAACGGGTTGCAGCAAATGTATCATATGGTGATTTATTTATTTATTTATTTATTGTCCCTCTCTTATTCTGGACCCTCAACAGGATTTCCCCAATTACAGAATGACTCTCATAATGCTTTTTAGAGGTGCCTCTGCAGAAGGTCTTCTCTGTTCTATACTATTACTCCGGTATTTGTCTCACGATTTAGGAAAACTGCAGAAAAACCTAATTCGGAGTAGCCGGCAGAATGTTCGAAACTGTATCTAAAGGAAATTCCCATCTCACATACACTATTCTGAGTTGTTAAACTCTGACGTCAAACTTGATCCTCTCTCTACGAGCATATGAAACATTTTCTGTAAATTTGCTGTTTAATTTGACGTAATTGATGAATGAAGGTATTATGACAACCCGACACCGAAAGATCAGAAACTAGAGCTTTATTGCTTGTATGTCATTAAATACGACGCGACGGCACACTTGAAAATGTAATAAGATAGAGTGAAGCAGGTACCTTCTTTTATGAGGTACGGGGATCCGTAGCTGAGCAAACTGAGCCGTATAAGTACATAGAATATTGAATGTCGCAGGTTCGTTGTGTTTCTAATTGTGTCATAAAAAGGTTTGGTTATAATGCGAGTTCAAAGGATCTTTACCTAAACCTAGTATTTTTCATTTGAGTGAGCCCTTCTCTTTAAAAAATAATTAATGGAGGAAAGTCTGAGTAGGTAGTTTAATTTAGGTAGCTATATAGAAATTTATTCACCACATTTTCCTGTTACCTCCTTATCTTGAGCTTCTTGAACTGCAAACAACTTGATCAAACAGTCGTCTAATTAAGAGAATATGGAGAGTGTACATACTAGGTACCTACTTATTGCAGCCTCGAGTAAAACATTAATCTAAATGCAAATGTGTTATGGATATCGTATAATATATAATACAAGTACATGACGTTATTATCTTTGTTTTATTTTCCTATTTGACATTTATTAACAAGCGACCCAGAGCTCGTTCATGAGGGAGTAACTAATTACATTTTCGTCATTTAGACTTTCTGCCCATCCGTTTGTGTTGCAATGCAATTTCTGACTATTTTCTACTATAGACGTGTCCTCTATTAAAACTGTAGTTCGAGCCAGGAAGTGCTATGGAAGATTAAAAGTACCGAATCTAATTTACTTGTATATAAACCTTTTGGTCTACTGTTAATCCGCTTTTTGGATTTGGCGTCCATTAATGTAATGGAATTCGTGAAAGTTAAAGATTTACTGCTAACTTAACGAAACAGTCAAGTATATAATAACCTCGATCAAAGGTTATGAACTAGAACCCAATTTCGTAAGAAAATTCAAAGGGCTATAACTTTTGATCTTGTAGCCCAATCTTGGAACTGTTTGAAATTATGGATTCTACAGGCCACATTCTATAAGAAAATGTTTTTTCCCTGTCGATCTGAGACAATTTTTTTTTCGGGCCTCAAAAAAAGGCCTTCCTTTTTTACCAAAAATCGACTGCACCAAAATTTCTCGGGAAAAAACTTTTTCTTATTAATTTGGGTGCGAATCCAAAACTATTCGTACTTTTTCGATTAGACGTCTCAATCAAAAGTTATGGGCAAAAAACCAATTTTGCCAAAAAATTCAAAGGGCTGTAACTTTTGATCTAGTACCCCGATCTTGGAACTGTTTGAAATTATGGATTCTTCAGGCCACATTCTATAAGAAAATATTTTTTTCCGGTCGATCTGATACAATTTTTTTTTCGGGGCAAAAAAAAGGCAGTGTACAACCTTCCTTTTTTACCAAAAATCGACTCCACCAAAATTTCTCGGGAAAAAACGTTTTCTTATTAATTTTGGTGCGTAGAATCCAAAACGTTTCGTACTTTTTCGATTAGACGTCTCAATCGAAAGTTATGGGCAAAAAACCAATTTCGACAAAAAATTCAAAGGGCTGTAACTTTTGATCTAGTATCCCGATCTTGGAACTGTTTAAAATTATGGATTCTACAGGCCACATTCTACAATAATTTTGTTTTTGTTTTTCTTTGCACAAAGATATTTAACCGGCCACATAATAATAAAAAAGAACGGAAACGTTTGGGTGATTCCTTCGGTTATTTTTGTAAATGTTTTTCCACGTTTAGTGCTTTAACCTATTATCCCAGCCCTTACCGATATCTACAGAAATTTATTTGGACTTGGGTGGACACCCGGAATTACTTTTGTGAAAAATATTCATGCATTTCACTTACATTTGTTGGAAATTTAATCTAAGGTGCCTTTGTGAGGCTGGCATTCACAGTAATATTTATAGAGGTCGCTATTTTAGATGGCATTTTTATGTTAAAGCCGTTAATCCGCCATCGTTTGACAAATAGAAAGGATTGTAATTTTCAACGAGGCAAGGCGGATCAGCAGACTGGCTTTTATATAAATGTTAGGTAACATGTAATTCCTAAAGCTCACTAATTAGAGGTCCGCTTGTAAAATTATCTTATAGTGAGTTAAGCAGCACATAAATACATCTGAATACTTTGCGTTGCTGTCATTTAGATACTTACCTTGCACTAGAGTTTACCACAAAAAGCTTATTTAGAAGATTGGACTAATTTCATCCAGAGGGTATTTTATGGGAGGGCATTTAGGTAGGTGCAAAGAGAGTTTTGCTAGCACTGCGCTTTTACTTATGGATTGTTGTTTATCTTTGTATACAAGAACATATCATTATTGCGTTTTACATTCTACCTACCTACATATCAAACACCTACTTATACGTGGGTGGGTTCTTTTGTGATGATTTGAGGATTTCGGAAACAAGTGGAGAGAAAAACGATTTAATAGGGAAAGTAAGTTTAATGAAGAAAATCGAAAATTCACTAACCATAAACATGAAAAAGACCGTCTAGGTACCGTTGAAAAGGTAGCGGCGGATTTAAAAAATGTTACTACCTGAAGTCACTTGGAATGGTAGCAGAGTTAGAAAACGCCTTTGCTATCTATATTTTGATGCTGGTCACAATGTAGAGAGCTGTAGTGAAGACAAATGTGGAAAGGACGAATGTAAAGGGAGACATCATATAGTTGATGAAAATTGGAAAGTTTTGATGCAGGAATTAAAAAAGGCAACAATAATCAGAATGCCTTGGTGTTATGGAAAGGATTTTTGGAGATCAAACAGAGTTAAACTGCGTGTCTCAATATGGTGTCGTGTATAACGAAATATACTATGAAATGCTGTTTTCTGCAAAGAATGTTTGTTCAAGTTTACTTCTTCTGTTTATAGTGTGTTCTGGGGGCATCATTTGTAATAAAAATGATAAATTTCATATTACCCTGCGCTCTACGGTGGGTAAGTAACAAATCAATTATATCATTAAATATAAAATTTTAACAAAAAAATACTGTCACAATTTAGAATAATTTCGATATTTATCTCATTTATGGATTTGCAGTTGTAACAGGCGTTACAATAATTAGTTCTTCTCCATGGTTAATCTTAATTTCTTTCCTCGAAATCCGCTTAGCGGGCAATTTAACTAGACGAATGTACAACGCGCTTTGCGAAAATGATTAGCGGTTCGGTACTGTGTAACATCGCTTAACAAATGCTGCTTCCCACTATTTTCACTCATATTTATAGGTGTAAAATCTGACCCAATAAACAATGAATACTAACTCCGCGCAATCATAAGCTTCTTGTCATTCAACATTCGGTTACTACAGACGTATTTAACTGGTTCTTCTCGCCTTTATTTTAATTACAGTGATCCGCTTCATTAACTCATCCCGAATATACACGTAAAGACGTACAAATATTAATTTACACTATTTACATATAAAAGAAAATGACATTTCTAACATTGCTACTTTCCTTTTAGCTTCCTTGCGGTTAAATAAAAAAACAAATTTGCGTTATGAATAAATTAAATTCCCTTTCAATGCCAAAACACACATTCGGAAAACACAAATTTATGATTGCGTATCTATTTTCAAATTATGCATTTTTACTAAACTGTACAAACGAAAGCAACTCCGAAACTATGCTTACAAATGTAACATTTCATTTTTTATTTAAATGTAAGTATCTATTTAATGTATTTAAATTACACAATAATTCGTAGAGACTTTCATTTTACTGCTAGCAGTTATTTTTAAGAAAAAGTTAATCGCCCGTGAACTCAAATTTGTATTTTCTTGTACAGAAGCAAATTGATTTAGGGTTGTTTTTGGAGTAAGGACGATATTCGTTTAAGGTTGATTTGTGTAGTTGCTTTATTACATAAAATAATACACCCACCTACTCGGGTAGTACTTCAACCCTCTCATTAATGAAATGTTCTAATTAAAAGGTTATTCCACTGTTACGCATAGGAAAATTAGCACTATGAAAGTTTTCCATACTAAAAATGGTTATTCAAGTTGACTTTTCATAAGTATTTATGTTTTTAATTGAATATCAAGACTCGAGCATCGAATTTGGATTATTTTATGAAACTTTTAGTAGTGTAGTTTTAATCCAGTTAAATTGTATTTTTACCAGGAAAGTTGTGGGGTAGTTTTGATTTCTTTGATCCTATATGTTTTTTTGGGTGCTGAATCCGAATCTGAGGTTTGGCAACAAAATTTCATGACGCAACATTGAAAAAAATACAAAAGAAGTTGAAAAAGATATTTTTTTGGCAGTTTTGTGCTTACAACTTGAAAACTATCACCTTTTCGAAAATAACCTTCCTATTCAAAATTAAAGTACATAAAATTTCCTACAGATTCCACTATTTAGTTTTTTTTCCTCGATAAACCGTTCGGGCTCAAGCGCCAGTTGAAAATTGGCGTATTTCGGCTGTCTCCACAAAACATAGTTTTTTCGCACTAAAACCCTAAATTAATATTAAGCGTTGTCAATAAGTGAATTCCTTGCATTTACCTACTATTATATGAATTTTTTATGTAAGGGTGGTTTTTTCTCATTTTCATAACGTTCAAGGTGTTTATTGTAGTCCAGAATGGTATGAAAAGTTAATTTCTAACGAACAACAGTATATCATATTATTATATTATTTATAATACTTATATTGTGCTATCTAAAATTATTCCCACTCTCTTCCGAACCAGATAAAGAAATCACCTCGGAAATCACAAAACCCTACCGTAGCATGTTTGGATAATTATTGTTGAATTTGGGAAAGTGGCGCTGTGGTCATTATTAATTAAAAAAATTCAAATGGCAAAAGGGGTAAATTGATTTCCTATTCAACGGCATTATCCCTCTTGCTCCAGTGTTCTGAAGAATCACGTACCTACTCCTCGGAGTGGGGTAACGCAGTTACCCCAGCTTAAATTTCTCTGCTATCAACTGAACCCGATTTATTTCTTTTTTGTTTACATGTTAACCAGCGACAAAAAGCGAGTTCATGATTTTGGACTGTCCGTCCGTCCATCTGTGTAACTTTGTGAGGGTGTGTATGTATGTGTATGGGAGAAGGGTCTCGAGACTGCAAACGTAGGTCAAAGAGTAACGTACTCTTTGCGTAGGTACACTGTGACGTAATGGGCCTTGGCTCATCTGTGAAGGAGTGGGAGAGTTTTATACCAGACGGAACTGTTATAAAATCTTTTGAGGAGACCGGTAGACAATGAAAAGTACGGATTTATATTGGCACAGAATAATAATAAAACAATAATAAAAGATGAGTATTTGCGGATACAGCCGAAATACGCCAATTTTCAACTGGCACTCGAGCCCGAACGGTTCATCCAGGAAAAAACTAAATAGTGGGGTCTGTAGGAAATTTTATGTACTTTCATTTTAAATAGAAAGGTTATTTTCGAATAGTTGTAACCACAAAACTGCCAAAAAAATATCTTTTTCAACTTCTTTTGTATTTTTTTCAATGTTGCGTCATGAAATTTTGTTGGCAAACCTCAGATTCGGATTCAGCACCCAAAAAAAACATATAGAATCAAAGAAATCAAAACTACCCCACAACTTTCCCGCTAGATGCCCGTTTGAGCACACATGGCCTGTATTATTTTAGGTACAATACTTCATTTGAATTACCTTTTCAAAAATTTCAATCTAAGGTGTTGATTAGGTAATGGTTCACCACTCACGTAAAACTATATGGCTTCATCTAAGGTATTATATATCAGGCGGCATTTGGTTATAATGAGACTTTGGAAACAGGAGTTCTAATCTACCCTTCCGATTTCCAATATTATGCTACACTGAATGATTTTCACAAAATTTGAATAAGCGACTAGGTTTACGTAATGAGTGCTCTCGTAACCTGACTTGAATCTTAAACGTGAAAAGCTCTAAAGTTGCACTTAAATATGCAATGTGGGTCATGGTGTTTTCCTCTCACGATTTGCATAAAAAGACAGTTAGTGTAACGTTATTCTTTGCTGGTAGTGTGACAACACTTAAAAAAGTATTTACACAACACTTAGAAACTCGAAGTACGGTAGTTTTGTATTTTCTTTGTCGAACTTGCGAAGTTAAAGAACAAAACTAGAAGTAGATAAACAAACTTCATAACATTTTCCCATGAGAATTTTGTCTTATGTTTTTTACAGCCGGCCTTTTCCAAATCTAATGAGAATTTATTTTGATTTGCAGGTTTACTGTCATGGGATTCCAGCAGCTGCCACGTGGACCTAGAAAAGGAACTAGCAATTATAAGTGAACAAGCACCTGAAGGTGAAGATGCTAGATATGGTAAGAAACTCTCCGATGAATATTAGATTTCTGGGCACTATGCCATGAATTCGGCTTTACTTCTAAAATCGCCGACTATTGAATAATTTGGTGGATCACAGGAGCTTAATTACACTTAAATACTTTGTTTCAGGGGAGCGTCTAATACAATTTGCGTCCGAAAACTTAGTTACCGAAGTTTTAATTCATCCGGCAATTAGTACATTGTCCCAATGCATGAAAAATTTATTAAGCAGTTTTACGCGACATCGACACATCATTCACGCGGGTTACACTTTCGCAGGAAATGGATCGTGGATTTTACAAGTAGGCTGGCACTTGTGCTTTATGTCCGACTCATCTTTGTGCTTTTAGGACGGAACGTTGTCGCTAACGGATTTCTCGGAAGCTTTTCAGGAGATAGAGGTGCAACGTGTCCTCCGTGCGTATGACAATACTATATCCTTGGACGTTCATTGTTCGCCAGAGGGAGATTGGGGTCGTTTACCGAAAGAGTCCTTTACGAAAAATTGCAAAGTTAGAGTAAATCCCGATGACGTGCTTACGTCAGGTAGTCCAGCAATCGTAAACTTTCTAAATTATATTTCTCCGTTTCTCATCCCGACGGATATCGAAATGCTGCTGGAAAGTTCAGACGTTGTTGGAAATATACGATTTTCCCATCCTACGTTGTATGTGTTTCCCGGCGGACAAGGCGACGCGGCTCTTTTTGGTATAAATGGTTTTAATATGCTAGTCGATGGTGGATTTGGTAGGAAAGCGTGTTTTTGGGATTTTGTAAGGCATCTGGATCGATTAGATGCGGTACTGTTAACTAGACTGAATAATAGTAATGTGAATGGTATTAGTTCCGTACTTAGGAGAAAGCGTCATAATACCGTCTACCCGCATATTGGACACTTCTTTTGTAATATTCAGGTGAGTAAATAGTTCACTTGCAATTATTTCAACGATTTACGTTTAGGAAAGGAAAGCAATCCTGAGTCCAGACGGTGATAAGGACAAAGACCCTCTACTAATTAATTTATTCGAAGAAGGACAGGGAATATTGAACAACTTACGCCAACTAAATTTGCAACCACAACCTTGTTACCGCGAAGTGATGCCAATGAATCTATATCATAAAGTGGGACATGGTACTTTGGACATGTACATCCTAAGTCCATCTCGAGATTCAAAGGAAGTAAAAGAATTCCTGCAAAAATGGAATAACAATGATCACCGATTATTTTCTACTCAAAAGAATGGAAAAGAATTTGTCTTTCCAACATATAATCTCGTTTCCATATGCGCTCTGCTTGTATGGCAACCTGCTAATATCAGCGACAACATAACAAGAATATTATTCCCAGGCAGTAGTCCACAGCATAAGATATTTGAAGGACTAGACAAGCTGAAACAACTTGAATGTATTAAGTACCCATCATGTTCCGCCAAGACACTCACCTCCACGATAATTAAAACGAAACTTACTAAAACCGAAAGAATTGTACAAGACCAAAAAGAGTTCAAGCCTAAATCGATGCCAGACAGTAAGCCAAAAATAGAAAATAAAGTTGTTGACGAGGAACTTAAAAACGGACACACTAACGGCACGGCCCATCCCATAATTGAGAAGGCAATTAAAAAGTACGACTCCACCGAAAGCGACAAAAGTGGCCCCCAAATTATCGAAACCAAAAAGGACCTAGTAAACGGAAAGACTGTCGAAGAAAAGACGGATAAGCTAAAGACTAAATCGAAACCTGAATCCAAAGTTAAGGCAGAAATTAAACCATACAAAAGCGCGAGGTCCGTGGAGCGAAAAACTAAACCGCCCATACCTGCGGAAAAGAAAGCCTCGCCTACAACGCCCAAGAAAACGGTAGAAGCTAAAATGAACGGAGACGCTACCAAATTAAAACCGGCCCCGAAGACGTCGCCTAGCGCAACTCCCGCTAAAAGCGCAAAGGACGCGAACAACCGCAAGGTGGTCGAGTCAAAGATTAAGTCCGCCCCCAAACGAGAGCCTCCTAAACCCACCGATAAGAAAGAACCCAAACCGGAGCGTAAACCAATATCGCGCAGACCCAAGGGAACCTCCCCAGTCGGCAAATTACCCGAAAGCCCAATTAAGAAGATAACCGAGCTGCACAAACTCGAAACTCGAAAACCAAAACTAGAAAAGGAATGTACGACCGATTCTAGTACCGTTAGTACGCCATCGGCCGACGTTGAATCCACCATGAAGAAAGATCTATCCAAATTATCGCCCGAGGAAATAGAGCAATTGAAAGCGAAAGAATTGGCCGAGCTAAAAGAAGAGCAGGAGGTAGTCAAAGAGATCGAAGCAGTTTTTCGTAAAAGCGAAACCAAAGAACCTGGCGACACGGATATGCGAAAAGTTAAAAATATTTCCATTGACGAAAAGACTGAGGGCGAAGGGGAGGAGTACCTAATTATCGAGAAGGAAGAAATGGATCACGATTCGTTAGATGACAAGGATGCCAAGGAGAGTGAAACTCAGAAACACACGCGCGATAGTGAGGAATCTGAGAAGCAGCGGAAATTGAGTGACGTAAGAGAATCGGAGGATGTAAAAGAGAAACCGGCGGAAGACGAGGGAACTGCAGTAGTTCCAGAACCAGAAGTAGTGCCGATTACTCTCGCTAAAGAAGAGAAAGAACCTGCCAAGGCTATATCCAAAGAAGTATCTGTAACCAGTCCGGATGACAAAGTTGAAGAATCTAGTGGGAAGAAGATCACCGATCGAGAAATTGAAGAAGAAATTAAAGACATAAATATTCTAGAATCTCAACCTGATGAGAAGTTCTCAACGCCTATCGAGTCCGGCGCGACCACCGCGCCTACTTTACCCGAAGATGAAAGAATACCTCTGGATGAAATCAAAGAGGATAATGGAGACATGGGGATAGAAGAAAAATACGTGAAAGAAGACACAAAGGAAAAGGAAATGCCAGTTGCACAATTTCCACCGAAGGCCGTTGACAGCATAGCTAAAATTCCATCGGTGGTTGGCATTCGGCTTGATAAGCAGACGCCGATGCGGGATATAGTGAAAACACCAGACGAAGTTGCCGATTTGCCAGTCCACGAGGAAGTGGATATCGAAAACTACGAACAGTATCAAGCGCATCAAGCACAAACGCCGAAAGGTGAACTCAAACTACCACCGACAAAGGTAAAAACGGACGAAATAGTTATTCCCGATAACGAGCAAGTGAAAGTAGGGATTTCCGAGAAAGTGGACGAAGAAAAGCGTGATGGTCAGAAAACTCCGGTTGTTGAAGACAAGTTACCAGAAAAACCGGCCACTTCGGAAGAACCTCACATTCCGGCACTAGTCGAGCAAAAACAACCCGAAGCAGAAACGGTGAAGCTAGCACTAAGTCAAAGCAAAAGGGACAGCGTAGAGAAAGCCGATGTTGAAAAAATTGTAACATCAAAAGAAGGTGACGTAGATGAACACAAATTAGGCGAAGAGGAATTAAAGAAAATAGAAGCGGAAATAATTGATACCGACAAGCCAGTCACAAAAGATACTGAAAAAGGGAAAAATCTTCCTGAAGAGATGGTAATCAAGAAAGATACAGAAGTTGTTGAACCAAAGGAAGATGAATCGCCGTTTGAATCACGCAGAGTAGAAGTATCGATGGAGCGCACAGAAGTAAAGGTGGAAAAGATTAGCAGTGCAAAATCTGACAAACCATTTGCTAAGGAAGCTGTTGAGGAAGACGAAAAAGAGAAAGATACAACGGAAGACTTAAAAACGGACGTTGAGCAAGTAGAAGAAATACAAATGGCGGAAAAGATACAACTAGTAGAAGCACAAGAGCTAATAAATGAAGTCAAACACGATATTTTGGGATCCGAATTGCTTACCTCGATGGAGAAAGACATCAAAGAATCTGTTACTGGTGCATTCAAATGTGCTGAAGAAACCGTGGCCGCTGTATGTAAGGCGATGGAAGATGAAGTAGGACAGATCTTCGGCGTAGACGAACCTGAACCTCAAGTAAAGCAAAATGAAGAATTACATTCTCAAAAGGTAGGCGAAAGTGGGGAACGTAGAGACATGCCAGTGATGGCTGAATCGGAATCTGACAATAAAAAGGAAGCGATTTTACCAATTGAAACTACCGGTGAAGTTAAAGTAATTTCTGAAGTAGAAGAAATTGCGCATAAAATTCTAGAGGGCGGACATGATATTCTAAAAAAATTGGAATTGGCTGAAGAAAAGCTGATTGGGGAATTTTTGGGTTCAAAATCAGACGTGGAAACCAAAGATGACGAAATGAAGCAGGAAACAGTTGAAATAAAATTAGAAAACGAAAGGGATGAGCACATTGAAGCAGATGAAGAAGAAGGGGGAATTGATCGTGAGATTGTCATAAAAGCTGTTCGCGAAGATTCTTTAAAACTCAGTGAAATTGACAAAAAACTACAAGAATTAAAAGAATCTGCTGATTGTGATCCCAAACCTTTATCAAAAGAACCGTCATTAATCGTAGCGGAATTGGACATGGTGGATAAACTAGAGTTGGGTCGAAAATCTCCAAAAGAACGAGAACAGGACGTTGCTAAAATAGTGGCAAGCGTCGCGGAGGTTTTAAAATCGGACGCTCCGCTAGAAGAATTTGAGGGAAAAATTCCGTTGGACGTGGGAACATTCGGCACATTTGCACCATACGCCACAGAACTTAGAGAAACTCACATAACCACCCTTGAATCCCCAATACGTGATATAGTTGTCGAAAGTTTGGTGATGGACCCAATTGAGGAAGAGAAAGTTGTTCCTTCAGATCCAATCGCAATGTTTATTCACGAAGAAAAAAAGATCGCCGCGATTCACACAGATTATGACATTGTAAAGGAACCTTCTAGAGTTAGTTCGTTACTGAAAGATTCTAATGATCTGATGCAGGCTACATCTAAAATTATATCTGACATAAAACTAGCGACTAAAGTGGATGACTCAATTGAAGTTGAAGACGAAGGGATAGGCCATAAGAGCCCAATATCGGGAAAAACTAGTCCCGATATCAAGACAGCTGTAGAAAGTAAGCAACCTGTAGAGGAATTGCCGGTAGAAGCCATGAAACTGGAAAATCAATACCAAATTCCACCAACTGCTAGTGCTCAAGATGTAGCGAAGGAGGCGATATCAGAGAAAAAGCAGGAACCAGAAGAAATGCTAACGGAACTAAAAGAACAGATAATTGAAGAGAAAACAGTCAAAACTGAAGATAGAGGAACAGAAGAAAAGGTTCATGGTGAAGATGCAAAGGGATTGATTGTTGAACCCAGTGGTACTGCGACTGAAGTGATTCAAGAGGATATAAAGAGAAGTGCCGAAGAAAAAGAGCCTAAAGAACCTCATGAAAACGAAAAACAAGCTTTGAAAGAAGATCATGTGGCGGACAAATCAGTAGTAGCAGCTGACGAAAAGTCATCTGCAAAAGAAGATGAGAATAAAAAAGCCACTGAGCTAGTAAAGCTAACAGAATATGACAAAAGAGAAGAGCAAGAAAAGCCGGACCTAAAAAAAGAAATTGCGGGTGGCGACAAAGTTACAGTGATTGAAAAACTTGAAGAGAGCGTTAGCGAAGGGAAGCAAGCAGCAGAGAAAAAGGAAGAACATTTGGAGGTTGTCGATAAAGTAGCGGCAGAAATAAAAGGAATAAAAGAGGAGGATGTTGCTACAAAGGAAGAGCCAGTACCGGAAGAAAAACCAGTAACGGAAGATAAACCTGTGATAGAAGAAAAACTAGTAAATGAAGTTAAACACGTAATAGGCGATATAGAAATGGCGGCAAAAGATTTTACTGGTGTAATCGGTAAAAGTGTTGCAAAGATAGAATCAGCTGAAACTGTGATGCACACTGAGGACAAGGTTCATACAGGAGAGAAAGCTAGTGTAGCGGAAAAAATGGAAGAAGCAATCAATGCAACAATAGGTGCAGATCAAATTAGTATCGCAGAAAAAGAAACAAAAGGAGAAGATACACTAGCAGAAGTAGCAATAGAGGGAATCGAAATGCTAAATAAAGAAGTAGCAAATAGAGAGGGGCTAGTTGGGGAAAAAATAGGAGAATTTGAGTTAGAGCCAAGTGTGCACGAAAAACATGTATTGGAAGAAGAGAAGACCACTAAAGCGGAAGATATCCACAAAAGAGATATAGTCGAAGAGAAAGCAATACATGTAGAAACATCCAGTGTTAAATTAGAAGACGAGCATAAAGAAGGCACACTTAAAGAGAAGACCACTAAAGCGGAAGATCAGGAAGATATCCAAAAAAAAGATATAGTTGAAGAGAAAGTAGTACATGTGGAAACACCAAGTGTTAAATTAGAAGACGAGCATAAAGGAGGTACGCTTGAAGAGAAGATCACTAAACCGGAAGATCAGGAAGATATCCAGAAAAGAGATATAGTCGAAGAGAAAGTAATGCATGTTGAAACACCAAGTGTTAAATTAGCAGACGACCATAAAGGAGTCATGCTTGAAGAGAAGGCCGCTAAAGCGGAAGATCAGAAAGATATCCAGAAAAGAGATATAATCGAAGAGAAAGTAATACATGTAGAAACACCAAGTGTTAAATTAGAAGACGACCATAAAGGAGTCGTGCTTGAAGAGAAGACCACTAAAGCGAAAGATCAGAAAGAAATCCAGAAAAGAGATATAATCGAAGAGAAAGTAATGCATGTAGAAACGCCAAGTGTTAAATTAGAAGACGAGCGTAAAAGAGACGAGAAACCCACTAAATCGGAGGATCAGGGAGATATCCAGAGCAAGGTATCTGAGGATGTGGGCCAAGAGAAAGTAGTGCATGTGGAAGCGACAAGTATGGATGAAAAACCTGCACTTGAAGAGAAACCCGCTAAAGAAGAGAAAGTAAAGCATGTGGAAGCATCAAGTGTGGATGGAAACCTTGCACTAGAAGAAAAAGCCGCACTTGATGAGGGAGGTGTCCAGAGAAAAGCAGTTGAAGAAGAAATAGCAAAAGCAGAAATGATGGGAATGGTAAAGGAGAAAGCGGAGATAGAGAAACAAGACGAAAAAACAAAAGTGGAAGGGGACTTGACAGTGTTAGAGAAAGAAATTTGTGAAAAAACATTTACCGCTGATATACAGAAACCAACGAAAAGTGAAACCGAAGTGGTCGAAAGAAAAACATCTTTCTCTTCGAGTGCCGACATGCCAATTTCAGAAAGGTTATTAGAAGATCCACTAACAACAAAAGTGACGCACGCAGATATTCTTTCCGAACGCCTAGAATCACAGCCACCAGAACACGAAGACGTAATCTCAAGCAACGCTGAATTAGAAAAGGTCAAAATGTCAACAGACTCTGATGAAATTGTCTCCATGGAAAAAGTACCGCACGACGAAGTTATTTCCCAACACAAAGAGTCGGAAGATGCAGCACAACTGCCGGAATGCGCTGGTACCATAAAATCTGTAACCGAAGAATTGGATAAAGTTAAAGCGTCAGTTGCAGATAGCAAACCTTTAGCCGTAGAAGAAAAGCTTACGCCAAAAGTTGATGCTGTGGTTAGCTTAGAAACAAGTAGTAAAGATTTAGAGCCGGTGGTTGATGCGTTCATAAGCACTGAGTCGAAAAAGATTACTCCTCCATTTTCACCAGATTTAAAGTCTACCGAAACCGCACTACCTCATTCCGATATTATATCTTCCCCCCAATTTAAAGAAGAAAAAGCCGAAATTCTTCCTAAATCGCCGAGAACGTCTATATCGGACGCCAAACAAGAATCGGGTAAATCATCACCAATTCCGGTTGTTGAACACGCGCAAATTGATGACTCAGACAAATTAGAGATGAGCAAAGACACCGAAGTCATCGTAAAGGATCAACCAATCATTTCTAGGACTATATCGCCCGATATCAAATTGGACCGGCGAGATTCTACTACTAAAGAAAAAATTAGTCTAGAGCACGCCCATCCAAGCGAAGGAAAACCGGATAAGATGTCTTCAGATATAACCAAAAAGGAAGAAACGTCTCACGAGACACTTGAAAAGAAAGATACAGGCGATGAAAGAGTATCTCAAAAACTAGACCATGAAGATCTTCCTAAAGTTGACACTAGTGGCATTGGGTTCGTGGTTGATGAAAAAGAATGCAAACATGATACAGTTGTTCCCTCAGATGGATCATCGCCAGGTCTAGCAACCGATGTGTCGACTGAGGAAAAGCTGGAAGTTGTAAAGCCTCTTCAGGCTGAAATGACGGATAAAGATAAGGTGGAAGATAAATCCTTAGCCCACACTTCCCAAGAAGAGACCGAAATTATGTCAGAAAAAGGTGTTAAAGTGGAAAGTGTGCTACCAATTTCCTCCGAAGTGTCACTGACAAGTCAAGTTGCGGAAGCGAAACATGAAACGGAAGAAGTTGAAGATAAGGGGCTAACTGAACAAAGCACTAATGAAAAATCTCAAATAATTGGAGAAAAAACTAGTGATGTTTCTACAGAGATCGTTTTGAAAGAGAGCCCAGAGGAATGTGCCAAGTTAGTTAAATCCTCTGAAAACTTGCTCCAGGATTTAAAATCGGAAATCCCCGCCAAATTAGATGAACGACTCGCGGAAGACTCAAGTGATCGGCCAACTTTAGAAATGGAAGATTTTATAATAAAAGGAAAATCTCAAACCTCTTCGGGAAAAGTGTCTCCAGAAATTACAGTGAAGGAAGTCTTGGATGGAGATAAAGACAAATGTCCATCAGGATCTGGTAAATCATCTCCTGCCATAATGTTGGAAGGTAAAGAAGCGCTCGTTCCCGTAATCGATCAACGATCCGACGCCACTTATGAGACGAGCACTTCAGGAAGATCGTCGCCAGAAGTAGTAGAATTAACAAAAGACTTATTAGGTACAAAACAGTCACCTATAATTTCTCGCAAATCCACGCCTGAAATTATCGTAGATAATGAATTTGTAGTTTTGGATAGGCTATCTCCCGATGTAGATATTATTGAGACTGAAAAAATGGATGCGGAAAGTGGAGACAAAACGATACATATCACCGAATCTGTAAGTGAAGTACCAAAGAGTAGTGTTGACAGTAAAGATGCTACACAAGTACCTGGTGTTCCAGAAAAGGTACCGACTGAAGATAAGGAAGTAATTGTTTCTATATCGCAAAGCTCAGACTCCGCAGAACCGTCCTTAAGTATCGTTAGTGAAGCAAGCACCTCTGCCGAAACGAAAGTTGAGATCTTAGATGCAACTAAAGGCAAAGATGTTGAATTATCTTCAGGTAGAACGACACCACCCACTGCTCCGGTTAGTCCTATTTTGAAGGAGAAGTTGACCTATTCCCACGACAAGCCTGTGGAGAAGAAGGAAACGGAAGTGCCAGTTGCAAAAGGTGTAGATATCAGGAGTGCGACTCCTGCAAGTGATGACTGTGATATAAGCTCCGGGCAAGTCTCGCGAGTACTTACGACTGAAGAAGATGATTATAAACAAGTGTATAGTGACGACGAGGAAATTCCAGGATCGCCTTTAAGTGCAACGTCGCAAATTGCGCACTCGATTTCATCTCAGTACGACTTCGAAGACAGTGTGAGGGGAGCTGTTGCAATGGATCCAATGAGTACATCCTTCTACGGCGCACTTCCGGACGATCCCGTAGCAGAATCTGCTAGTGTAATACCGCACGGTAGCCCTAGTCATATTTACGAAATAACCACAGCTAAGTTTGCCAACATACATTTACAAGAAGAACTTCAAAAAGAGACAAAACCGGATCCAAAGGCAGACATAATGACAGCCAGCTTTATTGGTTCAGAACTCCCTTCGGATTCAAAGGAAGATCCAATTGCTTCTTGGGGAAAACCGCTAGGATTGCCCAGTCCGGCTCCCTTAAATGATAATAAGGGTACTCCAAAGAAAGAGAAAAAAGTTCTAACGAACGTGATGTTTAAAAATCGAATCAATGAAGACAAAAAGAGCAAGAAGGTGAATCCGGTTTATGTAGACTTAACTTACGTCCCCCATAATGGAAATTCGAATTATTCTTACGTAGATTTCTTCAAGCGAGTGCGAGCCCGATATTATGTATTTTCGGGGATTGAGCCTAGTAAAGAAGTTTATAGTGCGTTATTAGAAGCTAAACAAACCTGGGATGACAAAGATTTAGGTAATCCGTTGCGTAACCTTAACTTGCACTCACTCATTTCGTTACAGAGGTTACTATCATTCCAACGTACGACACGGACGTTTTAGGTTACTGGGTAGCAGAAAATGAAGATTTATTAGCCAAATATAAGATTGATCTCTCACCTTCCGCCAGTCGATGTACTATTAATCTTCAAGATCACGAGACCTCCTGCTCGGCTTATCGATTGGAATTCTCTTAAGATAGTTAAGTCCAAAGGAACTAATTTTTTTAATATTTTTTTTGCAATAATAAGGTATACATTTCTCCACATAAAAGGCATACCACCAACGTTAACGACTCACAACGAAGAGAATATACTGAAAATAGAGAGAACATAAAGATGCCAATGATTATTCCAAATCTTCCTTGGTATTTCCAAAGTGTTATCGTTCTCCACTTCCCTTTTAATCATTTTTAATTAATTCACTATTAGATTAGCGTCCTTAACAAATTGAAAATAAATAGATATTGAGACCTTGAATGGTAAAAAATTAGACTGTTTGGAAAAAATTATTTGGAGATTATTATTGATTCTTTTTCGAAGTGATCGATAAGAATCAATAAGGATCGTCACCCTTGTGATGCGTTACTATATAAGAAACTAAGTTAGTGTAGGTATTTCAATTAAATTAACAGCTAAAAACATCAACAGCTGTAAGTAGTCGAAAGAAATAGTTATATAGATACATTTCATTAACAAACATTGACAATCTAGAAATGTAAGGGGTGGGAACCTAAAATGTCTGAGATTTTTATAGTTAATGAAGTCGAGCTATGTAATTATTTCTTATGCTTTTCATGTAATAAAAAAGTATATCTGATGTGATACCCATTAGATCTGTCAACATCAATTATTTATTTGACACCGCTACTTTGACAATTTTAAGTTACTTCTGAAAGCAAAAAATGCCAAAGATTTTCGCTGTAGGTTTCTAATTTGCGCATTTAGCAATTGGGAGCATTCCTTTCAAATTTTCCTTTACGTTTTTCACCTATTTATAGTGATTGGATGCCAAAGCTTTTTAGAACGCAACTTTATTTAATACGTAAATATACAAGTAGGGTAAATATTAATGTTTACTGATACTGAAACTCACGTCCATTTTCGTATCCTTTGGGTTAAAGGCCTATTTATTATAAGATAAAGCAATTTTCAGTAGGACAAACTTTTTAAAAAATTACACTTAGTCGCCACGTGTTATCGAGTTCAACTACAAAATTAAATTACGTATTAATTTCACATTTCCTTAAAGGTCATTTAAGGCTTCATGTGAAGTAGTCTATTTCCATTGTAGTTGGATAACACCATTGAGGTATAGGGGGCCATTTTGAGAAGCATTATTTTAAATTTGAACTCGATAAAACTGGCGTTGTCTAGACATTGTGAGTCAGAAAAATTGAGCTTCGGATGCAAAAAATTATATGAACAATTTTTGTTATCTACGTGCGTAAGTTTGGTGCTATCAAAGATTGCCTTGAACAGAATTAATACAGAATGATCACATCTGGTGTGCAAGGTTAAAAATGAGATGTGGTAGGTGGTTCGCATAAATTTACAATGTGAAATAGACCACTGTTTCTAATTTTCATTTTGATACTTGTAGTAAATTACCGTACCCCAACTGGAGTAAGTACTTATATATTTTTTAGAAAAAAAATCATTCTCACAACGCACACTCTCTCGGAATTCACATTGTAGGTTTATTTAAAAGTCACTTTATATATTTACGTTGAAATTATTAAAATTGTAATGATTATGTGCAGGTTTGAATTTAAATTATCTATATAATAAATATTTATAGCTTCTAGTCATAAAAATACTGATCCTTTAGCTTTCAAATGTTGTCGACTAACATATATTCAATTGCAATTAATGTATGGGTATGTATGAGATAAATATGTAATACAAAAGTTTGTGTTTTAAATCATCTTTTTTTAAACACCCTTCCCATCCAACATCGATGATCTAAAAGACGTCATACGTACCAGAAGCAGCTCGTCAGGTAAGGCAATGCCAAAGTTACAACCTTCGGATTTTCATGTATCTAATGCAAGTAATTACTACAGTTCATTTGCATTAACAGTGCATTGTGATATTGTGATCCAAAATGACTGCGGACAGTTTAAATTTCCCGAAAAACTGAACATTTGTAAAGTTGGTGCCAAATTCAGTTATTTAAAAGCAGTGGTGGATCAAATTAATGTATCACTCCACAATAATCGTATTGTTTTACCCACCAGCTTGTTTAGATAATTTGCGAATTGATTCTTGAGGGTACGTTCCCTTACAGCTTGGACAACTTCCACTTACATGGTAGGTAGCATTTTTTCATTGAATTGTAGTTGAGGGCCCAAAACAAGAGAGGGTAATAATAATAATAAGCACAACCCAGTCGAATATGAGCATCTTCTAAACGCATGATAGTGCGACTTTAAAATGAATGCATCAAAATCCATCCTTCTTAAGCTTAAAAAGTAAGGCCACGTGATCATTATAATACATTTTCTCTTATAATAGTAATAATAATAATAATAACGGTCTTTATTGATTTTGTTTTGGTTAGCCACGAAAAATACATTGCCTAGGGCGAGATTCAGGAGTAGAAAATCTACCCCTGCTCTTCCATCTAACCCATAAGGATTCCGCTTAATCGACAATGAATCACAGAAAAGAAATAAAAATATTAAAAATAAGATAAGTAAAATAGAAACAAAATTCAAAAGTGCTCTAATTATTATTGCCGTAGCAACTTCGAAATAATGCGAGTTCTAAATGCTTTGAAAGTGTACTTACTGATGTCCATATCTAATGTATTAAACCATTGCGTTAAATTTAAGAGAATGACCTCTCAAATATTAATTATGTTATACGTACCATTATAAAATGATTGTTTCAAAAACATTCGAAAAGAACTGTTTGAATTAAGACGCATGAAGCACTACGAAGATAAGAAAATAAAAATTCGCATTAATATACGCCGCCAATGGATGGCCATTACAACACCTAAACATGTTCTTCAAGAAAAAAACACTAAGAACTTTAGGCGCCAAATAAAAAACTGTTATTTTGAATCACACGTTATAACCAATTAATGAAAATTTTGTAGATATATTAAATAATAAGGCATGTATAAAAATAGGTCAATTCCTCAATGTTAAGGTCAAATTTTAGCGGTTCACCCAAATCGAAGTCTATGAAAGTGTAGGAAGAAGAAGCTACACACTCATACGGAAGTAGTGGCGAATTTGCGGATTAGTGGTAATCCAAAAAAAAGCAACAAAGTTAGATGTTCAATTGAGACGTGCGGACACGTTAACCTGTAACTAAGAATAGAAACGTATAATTTTAGTCACCAGTTTTGCTTAATTGACAAGTTTACAAATAAATTTCATGATATCTCACGATTAGATTTTGTCAAAATTCAAAGCAACGAAAAATCCACCGTCTCTTTTATCTTAAAAGCACATTTACGTCTAATTTAATTACATGAATTTATTTATTAATAATTAATTAACAATAAATTTATATCAGTCTTGAAATGAATTGATTTATAACAGTTAAAATATTATTTATGTAGTCACCCACACATGCACAATTTCATACAGCGCGAACTATTTATTACTTCGGCGTTGAAAATGGAACTGTCCTGAAACGTAATTAAATTTGCTTACATGGCAATACTCGAGTGTTCTCAAGTGCTACTGAATCTTTCCTACTCTTTCGCATCCGATATTCGGAATTGCCAGCTGTATAACGCCATGAATCTGTAGTTTCAAGTGCTCTATCACATTCGAAAAATCTTTGTAACTAGGCTTATCAAAAGACCGGTCTTTTGTTACCAAATAATACAGAAATTATCCCTGCCCATGTAGGAAACACACTTTATACACGTCGTGACGTTGAAGGTAGATTTCTCATGCGTTTTACCATTCCGACTGCCTGTAGTTGTAAAGCAGTACTTCTGGGTCTTGTAAATGCCCAATAGTTGACATAGGCTTTGGAATAGCGCAGACTCAAAATTTCGTCCCTAGTCAGAGTGTAGTCCCAGAACGTCTACCACGATTGTCGCTTCTTGCTTTGGTAGAGCATATGCTCCTGTCAATTTACTGAAATAGTCCATGGCCACCAAGAGGTTTTTGTTTCCAGCAGCTGTCTCTGGAAAAGGGCCCGAGATATCAGTAGGTATTCTTTCTAGCCGTTCTACATGCCTATACACATGCCCTTTTTGCTTATTCGCTTAATGTGTCCTTTCAGGGTAGGCGGGAGTCTATGATGACTCCCAAATAATTCACTGACTTGGTTAGACCCAGTTGACGTCCTCGAAGAGTGAATCGGCAACACTGGTGCACACTCGTTTCTTATTTCAACGCGCTTTATTTAGTTCTGTTCTCTTTTATTATGGAGGAACTTTCCAAATTCAAAACCAAAATCATTGTCATGTTAGTAGCATCAGCCGCCATGGGTTCTTTTAGTCGTCTCTTACGACACGCAGTAAGGGTATTCTTTCACGCCCCTCCCCCCCACACGGGTAAATACTTGTCCAAATGGGAAGGTCACGCAAAGGAACACATTAAAAGGGAGATAAAAGGGATGTGATCGCCATCTGTTACACTAATGAGATCGTATCACGGTACTGTTTGTGTTTAGTCTACCAACCTATCTTGCCATGTGTAATGGGTATGAATTTTTTAGTTACGCAAAATGCTTTTTGGTCTGGGAGTAAAATAATAAACTGTTGTAACCCACTGTATATAGTATAAATAAGTTTTGTGAACGAAGGTAAAATCTGCTGTAATTTTAAATTTAGATAAAGGGGAATGGACTTTGACCGGAGGAGACGGCGGAAATTGATATGAGTGTGAAAAGGGGAGTGCGCGCTGAAAGTTGTAACGAAGAACTTATGCTATTGCCTATTAGTAGTTTAAAGCGCACCATTTTACAACATTGCGAAGTATTTTAAAGAGGTGAAAAAAAATTAGTGTCGTTTAGGGCCAGAGTACCCAAAGTTTAAATCAAGGAGCAATATTCGATCTATTACCGGTTAAATTGTTTAGTTACTTAGTTTAAGTTTAGGTTTTAGTTTTAAGTTCATCGTAACTGTATTGATTTGATTTATTTGTGTACCTATTTAGTTAAATAATAAATGTATTCAAATTAATGTAATCTACTACGATTGGAATCATCACAATCATTAATTTTTCTCACAGGGACAGAAAGGGTCTAAATTTCAAAAGTACACCAAATTATGAAAATTGTTTAATCCCTCCAGGTATATTGGAGTATAAATTTCGGTAGTAATATCTTGGCCCAAATTTTTAATATTATGTGTGAAATTAACCATTTACCTGCGAAAATCAAAATTCATTTTATAGCATTACGAATAAAAGTAATTCTGATAAAAAGTTCTGCATTATCTTAAACCTAAAATGCAACCATCATATATCAATTTTTCTCAGTATACGAAGTACCTATGTCAAATAATACGAATTTTGCGTAATGGTAAAATAGGTACCTTTACTTGTTATAATATAAAAAATTGTTATTAAGAAGTTTATTACGCAATTATTATTTAGCACTATATTCAAGTTAATAATTGTAAAATAAATTTTTCCATTTGTATTAATAATTATGATTATAACCTATAAGTTGAGAAACGTAAAGGTTATCAAATTTTTTATAACAAAAGAGTTAATTGTTTATTTGATACTTTACAATTTTAAATAAATTGCCTTTATTGCAATTTTCAATACTATAACAAATAAAGCAAAATGCATATTATCTGACATACCTACCTCGTATACGATTTAAAAAATGTGATATCTGCTGGTTGCATTTTAGATTTCAGATAATGCAAAACTTTTTATGAAGAATATCTTTTTTTCGTAATGTTCATAATAGAAAACTTGCTCCGTGTTGCGAACTTAAGTGGACACACTGTATAACAAAGCGGCAATTATTCAACATTTGCAAAAATGATTGGAAGTGACGGTCTGCCACCATTACATTTATTTTAAGAAACGTAGGGACCTGCTAATACAGTTTCAAGTTGGTTATTATTGCAATAAATAAAATGCATGAAATTGTGCCTAGGTAAAATAGTTGCTGGTACACCAAGGATGCAAGGAAAATCAGTTTACGACTCTCAAATTATATATATTGCCTTCTTTACTTCGCTCGCCCATTCGGAAATAATAATCGACAACAAATTAAAGCTAAGAACACACAAATTCAGTCTTTTAATTCATATCATAACTGACAGATGATTTGTCACTAAAACCTGGTATTATCCGGCATTTTTTCGAAATACGCAATTTGATTATCTTCGACTTTATAATCGTGAATCCAGCGGTTACCTTTTCGTAAACTTCCATCAATCCCATCTTTCCAAACACCCGCCGGCAAATATACTTCTCTTTGACGTGCGCCTGAATATAAAACTGGAGCGACTATTAAATCTTCTCCCACAGAAAATTCATCTGCGACAATATGGCAGGCGGGATCATTGGGTTCTATCATCCAAAGTGGGCGAATTAAGGGCAAACCGGAATCTAACGCCTCGTCCGCATATTTCTTCAAATAAGGTGTGACCTAATGAAGTTGATTTAGTGTATAGTAAAGGTATAGTGAAGATACTCACCGTTTGTTGCCTTAGTAGTGTTAAAATGCGTGCCATTTCCAGCACCTTATCATCTCCGTATTTGCTAGGAAGGTGCGTGAACCGAATAACAGGTAGGAATGTTGCGAGTTGAAGCCATCGTACGTATAACTCTTTGTCTGGCAGCAATACGTCCGCATCAGATGTTGAATTGACAGACGCCCACCAACCCGGCGCTTCGTAATCACCGCCAACAGCGCCGGGAATTAAAAAGGGATAGCCGATTAATCCGTATGTCAAAACTGTGGGTATAACTCGTTGTAACCCGTCCCATGATGATTCAAATTGTGGGAGAGATACAAACGATGGTGCTCTCGGCATTTCAATTGCGCTGTTAACACCAAAGATGTTGACCGCGCCCTGGATACTGTTTATGAACTGAGTTTTGTAATGATCCGGATTAATTAGTGGCTTTTCGCATTGGTAATAATGTGGCATATTGTAAGCAACTCCCAAATCTAAATAGAAAGCGTCAAACTTGTATTTGTTCATTACAGCTCTCAGTTTGTCTTGAAACCATGGTATGGTTCGATTATACGTTATATCCAGCACTCCGGCACTTTCAAGTGATTTGTAGCGGGTCAATGCCGGAATTCGTCTATCACTAAATCTCTCAGAAATTAAATATCTATTCTTAACCGCATGAGCAAAACTTTCACTTTCTGTGGAAATATAGGGTTGAATTGTGAAAACTATGCGAAATCCTCTTCTGTGCATGATTGTAATGGTTTCCTCCAGTGAAGGAAATCGTTCTGTGTCAACGGTGAAATCCCCAATTTGCTTTTGCCAAAATTCGTTTATGAGCACGTGGCCTTGTTTTAGAAAACCAAGGGCGATAACGTCATCAGTGTAATTGGCAACCGCGCCTTCAGTAAATTCTTCTTTTGTAGCTGTCGTTATTTCCCACAGAGGTTCGGTGAGAAGAGAATAGATGATATTAATTTCCTCCTTTTTTAAACCGTCCCACAAAGTTTTTTCAGTCATAAACGAATGTAACCTAGTCATTCCGGAACCGATACAAACACTGTAGGTTAGATGGGGCAGAGGGTGCAATCTGTTCACAAATGCAAAACTATCATACTGTCCCTGCAGACACAGCTCTCTGCCCCGCTGATTACTTACAGACACGTACAGGGGCGTTTCATTATCTATCAGAATTGCTGCACCTTTTGAGTTGAGAAAAAATCTTCTGAGGACATTTCCCCATTCGTGTTTTTCAATTCTTCCGGTTACGAAGGGTGCAAAGGAATGCAGCCCTTTTTCTAAAGGCCATGCTGATTCCGAAGTCTGCCCTCCGCCGTACCAGTGCCCACTTCCAAGTGATAAATCGAAGCAATCAGTCGGATTGATGTTCTCGGAGAGAGATATCCACTGTAGATTATAACAGCGCACTTCTGGATTCAAGTCGTAATGCTTCAAATACAATCTTGCGCGATCCATCCACTCAAAACATATGCTCCCATCGTTCCTTTCATCGGCAGGAAGGCAAGAATGCGCCTGCTTGTAGTTCATTGTAATGCCAAGCCGCCCTCGGATCGAATTTATGCCGTCCAGATTATAAATTTCAATTAACCGAGCCGCTTTGTTAAATTTAATTTTTTCAAAGTACGCCCTTTGCAAAACTTTCTGCTGGTAAAGAACATAGGCGAGCGTGACGAGAAAGATAATTGTCAAAAAGAGAAAAGCGACACACGCCCGTATTTTGTAGTCGTGAGGTTTTTTCTTCTTGAGCACACCTGGAAACATCTAAAAAAAACAGAACCTTAACCTGCCCAACCAACGCGCTTTGGCACTCACCTGCATTTTTTCACGTAGCAAACTCGCCAATGAATTAATCGACGTAATTGAGTTTGCCGGTGAATTGCTTCTGTCGTCGTCATCCCCTTGAGGTTTCAACATCTTAAGTGGTGGACTGGTAACCGATTTTCTTCTGTAATTTTTCAAAGGTACACTAAAACAAAGGAAAACGTAATGATGTTGCGAAGTTCATTAGTGGTTTTGTCGCAGGAAGTTAAAAATTGTTTAAGTAACTGCTCAGGCGATGTATTTGAGAATGGCAATGACAGTCTACTGACGTGGATTGCTCTTCTGCTTGAGGGATGTGTGGGAAGTGAGATGATTGAAGTTTGACGAACTAAAAGCGCAATTATCTGCAAATCGTTTTGTAATTTTGTTAAGTATTTAGATCTAAATTTGTCAAATTCCACGAAGTTGCTTTGCCAGAAGTTCATTGTTAGTTTCTCGTACCTAATTGTTACGCATTTATTTATGCATAAAAGATATTACTTTAAGATCATTGTGTTCTCTTATATTAAACCCCTATTTTATGACTTTATTAAAAGATGATGGTTTAATTTTGTATGAAGATAAGGATGTTGCAAAAAATGGAGTCCGTATATAGGAATTATTTATGGAGGAAGGGGCTTTAGTGGAGAAGAGCTGGAAAGCGAATGAATTTGATCAACGATACAAAGCTAGATACAAAGGTTCCTGGTGATGACGGATTGCCAGAGAAGGTGCATGATGTCCATCTGGTTTGTAAAGTACATGAGACTGGAGAACTACCGTCATCAGATTTTGAAAAATGCATCACAATACCGTTGCCAAAAAAATCACCGGTTTTAAGCGACTCTATGACAGTCAGGAAGCACTACAAGGGCGGTGATCACTCTAGATACGTGGGGTATCATGACGTTATGCCGTGCAATTTTATTAAGACTCGATTTTTAAGAAAATCACCCGACGGATTTTGAAGAAATTTTTTATTCTAACGGTACTTCAATTTTCTACTAAAATGGTTGAATTCATCTTTACGATATTCCTTATAGATTTTGTGTTATAAACAAAAAACCGTCAAAAGTTGTAATTGATTAAAATTAAAATTAAATTATTTAAAATTTACCCCTCATCCCTGCAATCGTGTTTTGTGCATTTCAGGCATTCTCACTATCCCAAGATTATCACAAAGGTACCTGACAGTAAATTAAATTCTTTCTTTCCCATCGCAACAAATAAGTGATATTTTCGTTTGTTTGTGTTTTCTATCTGAACAAATTAAGATGGGTCGATTAAATAAATTGAATACAGATTTTTCTAATTTTTTCGAAAACGAATCGACCGATTTAAAAAAATCAAACGTCAAGATAAAGGACTTCGAAAGACCTTTCAAACAAGCTATTACTCGATACCATCTTGTCATTTAAAATTTTTAAGTTAATGGCCATGGGGGGCAGAAGGTGAAGGGGGGTGAAGTAACTTTTGGTTAAAAAGTTGTTGATCAAGTGATAACGATAGAAGTATGAAATATTATTATGAAAATAAAAAAGTGCAGTTAAGTAAAGTTTGTAGATGGCCATTTGATATATTGTGAAGTTTATTGAAGATTGTTAATGAAGACAAGTGACATCGAATGAAGTTAAAGAAAGAATTGTATACAATTTGTTTTAAATCTTTTTATTGAGTTAAAACCTACTTGCTTTTTAGATTGGATAGGTTACTTATTTTGGATTTTTGACATTAAATTTTTTAAGAATTTTAGAATTTTATGGGGATAGTTAATTAGGTTTTTAGGTCTGTCATTTTTATGTGGGATGTTTTTTGAGTAGGTTTAGGAGTTTTTAGGGTGTTCGATTTTTCACTTTTCTATGGGAAGCTCTCGTTTCTTTTATTGTTGTTTTTCGAATCTCATCAGGATTTCTTCGCTTTCAAAAACAGAAGGTGGTACTGTAACGGGTCGTATTAGATTGGATTTATTTTTTTGAATTTTTGTGTGCAAATACGCGAAAGTAGAATTTTTAAGTTGTATTCTCCCAGACAAATATTGCTCATGTTAATTTTCAAGTTTTAATTTTGATGATTGGAATCAAAGTGATGTGCGACATTTTCAATGCTTCTCTGTTCCTTTAATTGCGCCTAATCGTCAGTCACGGCAGAAAGTCTGGGTGAAAGCTCCAATCTCTGTGAAAAGTTACAATCCCTTAGGTCAGCACATTGCATATTTAAACCGTGGGAACCTCGCGTCAGCGATTCTAAATATGATTCACGACATTAAGACTAGCTTAGGGTTGAAAAAAAAATATTAGGAATAACCGCGTTAATCAATAGAACTCAAGCATCGCCATTTAAAAATATTGACGCCATTGACATATTTCCAAGGAGTAATTTCGTTTGAATGGCAGTTTTCAGTATGTACTTTCTATGGAAATGAAGGAAATTAACGTTTAGTGGAGCAGAGTTTCGGGTTTATGATCTGTAAAAGTGACAACTTGCCAATTGACCTCATTATTAGCCACTTTCAAAAGCTGCCGAGAAAGCCCACTTTACAAGTGAAAAAAAGATTAATAATCATGTGAACATAGGCTAATATAAAACAATTATTTAACAATTTGCTGTCAAAATTATTCATTGGTGGTTCTTCTAATAAAGAATCATGTTGTGCCATACATCGTTGTATTCGTAATTTTAAAAAACACTCAATACAGTACGTATTTTTCTCCGGTCCATATAAAAATAGTTGATGCGCTTATAAAGTGCCTATGATATCTTTTCAAGCAGGGCCAGAAAAAAATTGAAACGAATATGGTGAATTTCGGTTTATTTCGAACATATTTGGAACTGACTGTATTGTCTGTGTGGAGACCATTTTTTATATCAGATGTTAAATTGACATTTTAATAGGTTTGATTAAGTAGGCTAGGTCTTTCTTTAACAGTAAGAGTGGTTAAAGTGATCGCCTTAACCGCAAGGGTACATCAAGTAAAACAAATGATTGCATTCTATGAATGCTGTCATTCTTATAAAAAATGGGGCGCGGAGCATAAAATAAATAAAATTAAGTTTATTTAATAAAATTGTTTCCATGAAAACGGGAGAACCTAAACTTGCTATTTTTGACGTTAAATGAAATTCAGAATTTTCAGTAGCTAATGAACCGTATTGAAATAGACGCATTTTTGCAACTTTTAATTTTTATCAAAATTACAAATCACAATCGCTGATTCGTTTTGAAATGAACGCCCTTGAATTTATACTCAATCAATAATTCATAAAAATCGCAATTAAGGGATGAATTTTGTGTTACTGCAGGTGTATAGGTACTATTACTATTTCATAGCCTCATAAGGCATGAGCCTTATGTGAATATGATGATAGTTCGAACGTAAATTTGAGATACTATGATAATTAAATTAACGCTATTCCTTACCATACGCTGTAAGTTTAGTGAAATACACACGAAAAATAGAAACATATAAAATATACGAAAATGCAACGGTAATTAAATAATAAAATGAATACCTAAAGAATTTAGAACAAAGAATATTGCACTTGCGACCACACTAAGTGAAGAGTGAGTAGCAAACTGTGATTATTCTATTGAAAAGCACCCAGGCTTATTTTGCCTCCTTAACTTTGATGTATGCAATTACGATTTCCGCGGACGGACCATTAAATTATTACAGCAACTCTCTGCACTTAGCTGCATGTAGCATACGACTTGGAGAAATTAATAACGTGTAGTTTTGATTGAGACGTCTAATCGAATAAGTACGAATCGTTTTGGATATTTTCTTATAGAATGTGGCATGTAGAACCCATAATTTCAAACAGATCCAAGATCGGACTACTAGATCAAAAGTTACAACCCTTTGAATTTTTTGTCAAAATTGGTTTTACGCACCCAAATTAATAAGAAAAAGGTTTTTCCCGAGATATTTTGGTGCAGTCGATTTTTGGTAAAAAAGGAAGGTCTGCCTTTTTTTTGGCCCGAAAAAGAAATTGTATCCGATCGACCGGAGAAAAATATTTTCTTATAGAATGTGGCCTGTAGAATCCATAATTTTAAACAGTTCCAAGATCGGACTACTAGATCAAAAGTTACAGCCCTTTGAATTTTTTGTCCAAATTGGTTTTTTGCCCATAACTTTTGATTGAGACGTCTAATCGAAAAAGTAACAATCGTTTTGGATTCTACGCACCCAAATTAATAAGAAAAAGTTTTTTCCCGAGAAATTTTGGTGCAGTCGATTTTTGGTAAAAAAGGAAGGTCTGCCTTTTTTTGCCCCGAAAAAGAAATTGTATCAGATCGAGCGGAGAAAAATATTTTCTTATAGAATGTGGCCTGTAGAATCCATAATTTTAAACAGTTCCAAGATCGGACTACTAGATCAAAAGTTACAGCCCTTTGAATTTTTTGTCCAAATTGGTTTTTTGCCCATAACTTTTGATTGAGACGTCTAATCGAAAAAGTAACAATCGTTTTGGATTCTACGCACCCAAATTAATAAGAAAAAGTTTTTTCCGAGAAATTTTGGTGCAGTCGATTTTTGGTAAAAAGGGAAGGTTACTGCCTTTTTTTTGCCCCGAAAAAAAATTGTGTCAGATCGACCGGAAAAAAGTATTTTCTTATAGAATGTGGCCTGTAGAATCCATAATTTCAATCAGTTCCAAGATCGGACTACTAGATCAAAAGTTACAGCCCTTTGAATTTTTTGTCAAAATTGGTTTTTTGCCCATAACTTTTGATTGAGACGTCTAATCGAAAAAGTAACAATCGTTTTGGATTCTACGCACCCAAATTAATAAGAAAAAGTTTTTTCCCGAGAAATTTTGGAGCAGTCGATTTTTGGTAAAAAAGGAAGGTTTTAAACCACTGCCTTTTTTTGCCCCGAAAAAAAAATTGTCTCAGATCGACCGGAAATTGGACTTGGAGAAATTAATAACGTGTAGTTTTGATTGAGACGTCTAATCGAATAAGTACGAATCGTTTTGGATATTTTCTTATAGAATGTGGCATGTAGAATCCATAATTTCAAACAGTTCCAAGATCGGACTACTAGATCAAAAGTTACAGCCCTTTGAATTTTTTGTCAAAATTGGTTTTACGCACCCAAATTAATAAGAAAAAGTTTTTTCCGAGAAATTTTGGTGCAGTCGATTTTTGGTAAAAAGGGAAGGTTACTGCCTTTTTTTTGCCCCGAAAAAAAATTGTGTCAGATCGACCGGAAAAAAGTATTTTCTTATAGAATGTGGCCTGTAGAATCCATAATTTCAATCAGTTCCAAGATCGGACTACTAGATCAAAAGTTACAGCCCTTTGAATTTTTTGTCAAAATTGGTTTTTTGCCCATAACTTTTGATTGAGACGTCTAATCGAAAAAGTAACAATCGTTTTGGATTCTACGCACCCAAATTAATAAGAAAAAGTTTTTTCCCGAGAAATTTTGGAGCAGTCGATTTTTGGTAAAAAAGGAAGGTTTTAAACCACTGCCTTTTTTTGCCCCGAAAAAAAAATTGTCTCAGATCGACCGGAAATTGGACTTGGAGAAATTAATAACGTGTAGTTTTGATTGAGACGTCTAATCGAATAAGTACGAATCGTTTTGGATATTTTCTTATAGAATGTGGCATGTAGAACCCATAATTTCAAACAGATCCAAGATCGGACTACTAGATCAAAAGTTACAACCCTTTGAATTTTTTGTCAAAATTGGTTTTACGCACCCAAATTAATAAGAAAAAGGTTTTTCCCGAGAAATTTTGGTGCAGTCGATTTTTGGTAAAAAAGGAAGGTCTGCCTTTTTTTTGGCCCGAAAAAGAAATTGTATCAGATCGACCGGAGAAAAATATTTTCTTATAGAATGTGGCCTGTAGAATCCATAATTTCAAACAGTTCCAAGATCGGACTACTAGATCAAATGTTACAGCCCTTTGAATTTTTTGTCGAAATTGATTTTTTGTCCATAACTTTTGATTAGTGATGTGGATTGTAAAATAACGATTTGTAAGTTACATAAAAAACGGTTATATTACGCGTAACTTACAAGAGGTCGGTTTTTTTATGTAATTTATGTCTTTTATGAAATTGACGTAACTTACGTTTTTTATTTAAAAAATCGTAATTTTTGTAAGTTACATAAATGTAATACCTATTTCATACATTTTGATCGGTAAATAAAATACATAAAAAACATAAACAATTGGTAATTTTACACGTAATATTACGCACTTAAAAAAAACGTGTAATTTAACATCACTACGTGTAAGGTTTACCTGATGTTGGCCATTTCGATTTTATCCTCATCTTTACTCATCGTTTACGAACAGGCAATTATTCTTAATAATCACTTTTAAAACTATTTAGGAATTAGTATGTTGGTACCTTCTACTGTAGGTACCTAATCTTATCTTTATGAAATTTCGAGTAGGTACGTTGCGCCAAAGATCAAAGAAGATCAAAAGAAAAATACTCGTATTTCATATCAGGTAATGTGTAATTTCGTTTACGTAGGTACCTTTGTGGAGAGGTCCGCTTAGTGATTTGGTACCTATCAAATATTTGCATAGCATTTGATTTTACAGCCCTTGCTATCTAATTAACTTATGTATCGTACGAGGGGACATTTTTATGTAATCGACCTAGATATGAAAGAAAAGGAATTTAAGGCACATGTTTCCCTCCGTTTCTGTAATAAACAAATACCTTCAAAAATATTCTAATCATTCTAATGTGGTGGCCTGCGCAGGGCAACCTAAAGGAAGCAGCGCCTCGAAGTCACTGGAGCCATGAAAACCAATGATCTTTTCTTCTTATTAACTGCCACTATTGTGAGTGCGGTTAATAGGTTAGGGAGCGGAATTACTGGTCTAGCATCCGTTTCCTACACGAATAGCTGACTCGGTTGCGCTATAGGAAACAGAAAAATATGACCCGCAGACTGATAGATAGCAATTTCCATTTAAATAGCCATAGAATCAATTAGATATAGAGCTAAAAACCGCTTCCTCATTTTATAGACGAGCTGTTTACGTATTACGCCAGTTATGAGTACTAGAAAACCATAAGCCAATATCTATACACTCAATTATCACTGCCAATCAGAAATCACCACAAAAAGTAAAATAAGTACTTGCCTGGGTTTGACTATGAACTCGTCATCAGATGTATCACTTTCCACATGTTGCGTCTTCTGCGTGTCCTGCAACAATGAAGAAATACTCAAAAACGACAGAAAGCACAAAGTGGAAATTGTATTAGAACATAATTATATACCAGTCCATAGAATGTATTTTCACAATTCATGCCGTGTCCTTGAAGTCATTTTTCGCTTTTCCTATTAATTTTCCTGCGAATTTAAAAATGAAAAAGTCTCCAAAAAAATTCTTGTGGGATTTTCTTTACAGAAAAGCGAGAATTGTATAAGACTGGCATTGTGCAGTAGGTGTGCGGCATTAGTTTCGAATGTTATCTTTTATGATTTCAATAAAAGGAACTGTTCTCTACCAACTTACCGCCCCTTGTTTCTTATCCCTTATGAAAATTGAGGGTTGGCGGGGGGACTGGTTTTATCCTTCATGGTGCTCTAACGTAAGGTCTCAATGAAAAGAATTTATTCCTACTAACCATAGTCATCCTCCTCCTCCTCGACCCCTTATCGTGATCTATTATAATTGCTTATATCTCAAGAGCGGATTCCAGGAGGAGGGTATTCACAAAGAGAGATTTTGTTTGCGACATTTTGAAATCATTTTCAATTACGAATAGTTACATTGATTTTTTTAAGTGTTCGCCCTGAAGCTCTGCATAACATTTAAAAGGATACGTATACGTATACATAGATATAATTTCCCGGATCGCATCAAGGCATAGCAATTTTAGATTGGAACTTAAATAGCACCTTTTGACCACCACTACTCAAAAGTTTGGTATACCTATCTGAAATTTGAATTAAACACGATCACACCACGAAAACGAACAATTAAATACCTTCATAATCATAACTGTGATGTAAATTGTCGATTTTCACAACTTGGCGGATGTGGTAGACATACGACTAGACAGACTGTCCTCTATGATTGTGGAGCAACAGGTTTACCAAAAATACCTAACAATAATAACATTCCTCATTAAATAAATTTGCACTTACCAACTGTTGAGACATTCTATTCTCGGTTCATTTTAAAATAGCCCTCGGCCGGGTAGTTTTTTTCCATTATTCGAGATATAATAATAAATTAGGTGGGTTTTACGCTTGAGATCTATTTATTGGGGTCGTTTATATTGATAACTCAATGAGGGTAGTTCTTTACATATCCAATCCTTAAAGTTAAATCAATAACTTTGAAATTGTCAGCACAAACAACAAAATTATCATTCTAGGTTATCACAACTACGACTATTCGATAAGAAAATGATTTGCGTAAATTGTGGTTAATTTGGTAATTGTATGTTTTGAGCATTTTCATTTTCCAAATTATTGATACTCTCCCTCGTTAAGAGAAAGTGGGATAGCCAAAAAAGGTATAGGTACATAAAATCTTCGTTTTCTTTGTAGGAAAGACAGTAGTGAACAAAATAGCCGCCTTACACAATAAATTAGTTGCGTACGTAAAATGCGATGTAATAAAGGCAAAAGGTTACGTATGGGCAGATGGTACAACAAATGCACACAAAGTGTTAGGAGGAACTTGCACAGTACCGGACATCATAGATTTTTTGGGAATATAAAAAAGCAAAGTACAACAATTGACATTTACAAATGTTTATTTAAAAAAAAACAATGGTTTAACACATGAAAAAGCCAAGGGGTTGCCACTTAGTGAAAAATCTTTACAAGTTCAAAGGATACCCGAGATTTTCTAAAGACTACCCGAAAATACTATTATTATCCCTCTTTATTATTATCCCTCTCTTGTTTTGGGCCCTCAACAGGCATGCGCCCAATTACAGAGTGACCCGCATAATGCTATTAACATACATACATACATAAAAATCTCCGAAGAATTCCAAGATTTCCCAAGAATTGCTAGAGATAGAGATTATCGTTCGTTTTTGGCCAAAAATATTCATTTAAAACTACTTTTTGCCAGAGTATGCTATCATAGTAGACAGCATAATAATTTGGCGAGTTCAGTTAAGACATTACCACAGTTATAGTTTATTTTGTCTGTTTATTAACAAGCTCCTAAGCGAGTTTATCATTTTGGATGTTCTCTGCCCGTTCGTGCGTCTGTGTACATGATAGCTCACGAACGGTTTCAAAATTTCAAACTCTGTTTTCAGTAATAACTAGACATTGGTCAAGGGACTAACAGATTTAATTTTGGGCATTTGGATTTTCTGTGCGGTCGTCTATGTACATGACAACCCTTATCGTTTGTGTACATGATAATTCGCGAACGATTTCGAATTTTTCAAAGTTTTCAGTACGTATTATGCGAGGTGTTATGCGAGATATTATGTTTTATCATCACGACAGCACACAAGGAAGAACTGATAAATTTCCAGTGATCCAGGAGGTCCAGTCCGTCCGCCCATCTGTACCAACTATAGCAAACGTGTGTTGCCATAATGCCCCATGTCGGCCATGTTTTTTTCCAATTTATTAGTGAGTTGATTGGTTTAACCGAATTAGTAGACTTTGCTATTGTTAAAATAATGGTGCCACAAGATTTTATAGTTTCTAATGACCTATAATAATAACTATAGAATATCTTAAAAGGCGAGGTTCTAAGTGTTTCTAAAAATATTCTAGGAAGGTTTTGACACGATTCCCAGAAAATTTTGAAATATTTGTAAAAAAAAATAGAAAAATAGAACATTGAATACTACCAAATCGCAAGGGGAGCATATGAATTAAAAATTTGAACCATTTATGAAATTAGGCAACCAACATTAGTAATAAATCAGCTATTAAATAAGAGAGGGTGCACCATATTTTAAAAACCAAAGATAATAAATAAATTGTGCTGCCACATAGTGTTGAATACGAGGTCGAATAGTGGTACTATCTAATTATACAATTGGTTTGTGTATATAGGTACTCTAACTTAGAATATATGATGGCTTCCATGGCCTTCTGCAGATTCCTTTGCATATTTTTAGGGGATACAAAATATCTCGTTGTCTTTTACATAGGTCAAATTAGATTAAACGCAAAAATCGATTATGTATTCAATCAGAGCTATGTTAATTCCTAGTGTGTAATTCAACAAATTCAAAGCATGCTTTTTTGTTTAAGTAGCCCTTCTGCACTTGTATACTTAGCAAAGGTGGAAATTTTGTCTGTATAAATAATACTGCAGTCGCAATCGCAATCTCGAAATAAAATTTTTGACTTTGGTTAATTTAAGTTATCTTAATTCTTTAATGCTTTGGCGTGGTCTTATATTAACATATTTGCTTTATTTAGAAAAAAAAACTGGTTGTGTTTTTATTTCGAATTTCCCGTCGTTTATCTAAAAAAATGCACTGGAAATTCTTTTCCGATTTAAAACTACTAGTAAAATTCGCTTAACTTATTGCCAACTTCATACATGATTTCATACATGATGGAGAATTGGATACGGCAACGTTACAAACTGAAATTTCCTAATTTTGTTTTTAATTTTAACAACCTGTCTTCTTTTTCGGAGGGACCCCCACGCACGCTCAAATATAATCTTACTCGATCTTATATTAACAAATGAGAAAGGAACGTTGACTATGTCATGTTTATCTGTCTCGTCTTTAGACAAACAACAACATTCTTGTACATATTGTAAATCATTATACGAGGACGGCTTCGTATAATAATAATTTACACTTTTTGGATCAAATCCCATTAACCAGCAAATGAATCAGCATCGAGAACAACCCTGTATTCTTCAATCAATTATTACCAAAGCACAATCCAGAGAGTAGTCATCGAGAGGTTGTTTCAAGCCGGCGGGTTGAAGTATGTCACCCTTTAGAAAACATCTGATATCTACCCCAGGACTGACGAGAAAAAAATAGCCGAAAGAATTCAAGATCTTACACGGCGAAGAAAACATTGTAAATAAAGAGGTTAGTTGTATTTATAGATTTTTTTCAAATTTATTTGATAACTTTAAGATCCGTTATCAAAGGTAAATATTGATCTGTTGTAATCGTGCTAGTAAAATTTAATAGGAGTCGAACAATAGGTGTAGTGTAGTTTATTAGAGAACTATAAGGGCTAATCGACGACATTTAAGTAAATTTCCAGTAATACAGTTTTCTTTTCCAGTTTTACTCAAACAAAAAGGAAGTGCCCAAAAAATTATTTGTAACGAACGGTCCCTTGCAAAATGGCACCCAATAGTGAAGCTTAAGTACCCGTTATAAAAATTTCTCGTAGGTGCCATCTTCATCTCTGTGACAAAGTCCCTGCGATATATTGCGCGTACAAAAAATTCAACGGAATTGGACTACAACTATCATCAGCAACGGGAGACATTACGATCGGGCTACTCAACGTTCAACTTTTTCACCACCCTTATTGCATTCTCAGAGTTAGGTATTAATGACAATCGTCCATTCCGCTCTTACAATACAACGTTCTTATTTCATGGGACGTATACTCATTCCTGCAAATGAACTTATTGCAACATTAGAATTTAATAACGTACTTTCGACACTATAAAATTCTTCGTTTACAAGTAATTGACGATACCTTAGAAAACTCACCTCTTGCTCACTAACACTTCGATGGTAATTTTCCAACAAATTAAGCTCTAAGGCATCCAAATTTGGCAAAGAAATACTGTTCCTTCTGAACGACGCCGTACATTCTGGAACGTCGGGCACGTCCTTACCGTCCCCTGATTCCTCATCCATGTCATCTTCCTCGTCACTAGGTGCAGAAGGTGCGGGAATCGCCCAACCTGGGGATCGTTGTTCCGCCGCAAGAGAGGAAGACGATGCCGAATCCACAACAATAATAGGAACGGTAAAGGGAATCTTGGGTTTCCTCTTTTTCCCAAAAAGGGTTTTCTTTTTGTTATTCATTTTGAAATAGCGCACTTTTCACTTGTTTTACATACATTTGTAATCACTCGCGCATCTCACACAAAGTGTCTACCTCAATATCTAATTATAAACAGGAACGAAATGTGCTACCGCCATCTCAAACAGGTTTTCTATTTAATCAAGTTTTAACAACCTATTTTTTTACGAATTTGGATTTACGTAAAAGATGTAAATTGGTAGGTAATGTAATAAGCAACCTTCTGACGTTCGAGCGGTGTTTGTTTTGAGCAAACTCCAGAAGCGAACAGGTACCTAGTTAATATGCGCACCTCTAATAACCAAAACTACATAATATATACGTTATTGACTCAAGGTAAATGAATAAATATTTATCTATGCGTTTTATGAACTGTAATACTTAATCATAGAGCCCGACAACTACTTTACGATTATTGTTGTTAGACATGAATACTTGAAATTGCGCACAACTTGTTGCGTTAGTAGTTACATTTCTACTTATTTCTTAAAATATACGTATTTCAGTGAGATAATCTTTTTTCCCACCTAAGCTTAGTGTGGGTGTTATGTAAGAGGACAAACAATTATTGTGTAGGCATGCAGTTGATAATGAAAAGTTGTCGTGTTATTATTTATCCCCAAATTTTAATTTTATAATCGTCGTTTACGTAACTTTTTAGTTTGTTAAAATAAATTGATATCTTATCCACTTTCTTATAGGTAAGTGGTACCATTTGATACAGTCATGCATTGCTTGTTTTGCTGTTAATTGACCTTGTAACATGTATTTAAAATTTGTTTTTATACAAGAATAAACAACGGGTCGTTGGCTACTATTGTTCATTTCTTTTATCCTTGTCTCCAAACTTCCCAAGGAAATACAATTTACAGAAGTCCACAGAGTTCAAAATCATTTACAAGAAGTGCACTTCTGGGCACAGCAGGCTAATAGTACAACGCCCGTGAAAATATCGGAAAAATACAGCCTCGAAAAATTCCGAAGAAGTAGGTAATTGTCAAAGTCCCTGCCTGATATCGAAAGGACTTCTTCAGCGCATTTTTATGCGACAGATACTGATTCTAATATTCGCCAGTTTTGACTCCATCATCAATCAGATCTTGTCGACGGCTACCACATTCCTTTTACCGGTACCCATTTCCGACCCATTCATCCGCAATTCGCGTTTTGACTCCACCAGGAGTAAGATCTGGTCGGGGGCTACCACATTCTTTTGCCGGTATCCACGTACGACTTCCCGTTCACCCGTAATTGTCATTTTGGTAGATTTCGCTAAAAACACAAAATAGTAGGTACTTAATTTTGGGGGCACCATAGCACGAGCCACGAGAAAGAGAGCTTTAAAAAATTTTTGGACGCTTGTTCTCGAGGATGCGCGCCTTGCAAAAGGTGGTTAATTTTGCCCATAAGAAAATTCAAATTCATATCTTGGGCATCGAAAACCAAACTTATACATCTCCAAATGCATGTGTAAAGAATCTAAAACTTTTGACATAGACCACAGAGAAGAGTTATATTGAATTTTTAATTGTTGTTTATTAATAAACTTTTGTTTGTTGTACTGTCAAAATTAAAAAAATTACATAAAAAGAGAACTTAACCGCTCAACAGACGTATGATATACGTTTACACGCTAGTTCTAACCTATGTGAAGAGAAAATTGCGACGAATGTAGAATGATATATGAAGGTGTCGTGACAAAAAAGTGAAGAAGACCGTGAGCGAGGCGTATTAGGGGATGTGGAGAACGCGTAACGGGGAAGAGATGGAGACATGAAAGTTAGTAATTAGTACGCCTGAATGGGAGGCAAGTGGGTATTATGTAAGTGCCCCTTCACCCTAGGCGGTTACAGAGCTGCTTAGTAGGAGCATTGGCTTATATGAAAGCCCTCACACGAAGCGATCGCGGCAGTTGAAACATTTAACACTAAACATTTAATGTAACGCAAAGTGAAAAAAGAAGTTCTATTTGTTACACAAAAAGACTCAGCGCACTTTCTAAGAAATGGATTTTATCTTTTATGGTATTACATCAATGGCCGTTTGGACCGGCAAATTTCAGCGGGGCTTAGCTTAAGTGTAGCTTAAAATCCATGGTAACTATTGTCTCAATATTCGCTGCCATGGATTTTAAGCTACGTTTAGGCTAAGCTCCGCTTAAATTTGTCGGTGCAAACGGCCACAAAGGTCTCAACAAAAGGAACTGTACTTTACCAACTACCACCCTTCTTTCTTACCCCTTATCAATTTGGCGTAGCGGTCTCTAACTTGCCAGTTTTTATAGTGGTATAGATAGAACACCTCCTGACTGCCATGCTTCGGAGGGCATATAAAGCTGGCGGTCCCGGCAGTCATACCACAATTGTTGCACAGACCTAGGGACCTAGCGAGTGCCACCCATACGGTACGATACGGTACCCCTTATCAAAACAGGGGATAGGAAAGGGGGACTGGTTTTATCATTCATGGTGCTCTAATGAAAGGAATTTATTCCTACCAACCATAGTCCTTGTCCTCATCCCCTAATCGTGATCGGTTATAATCCCTCATATCTCTAGAGCGGATTGTGGGAGGAGGGTAAAGTAAAATGAACGAAAAACTTGTCTTCAGCACTAGCTCTTAAGTTATCATACAGTTTATGACGAAATCCATAGAAGATATTAAGTAAATTAAACAGTTGCATATTGAAGGATGCGTGAAGAAGTTGGGAATGAGTAAAATAATAACAAGGCTTGAGACATATCGGTGGGAGGAAAAATGTAAAAATATGTGTAGCGCCGGTACCAAAGCGGCAATCACCAAGATTGCGCTCTAAGACCGATAGAGGGCGTCATGAAAAATGAGGGAGATACGTCAATGAAATTCATTGCCGTTGTTACCTTGTGCCTTGTGCTTGCATATGCAGTTGATCTGTTCATTATTTTAGTTATAGAATCGTAGTGTTAATTTATAGTTAAATAAACAGAAGATCTATAGTGGTGACCCCGATTAAAAAACGAGTTATATACCTACGTGAACAACACGATTAAAAATTCGGTTATCTCGCCTTCGCGCAATTGTCTGCGGTATTCTGATAAAGACACGCCATCTTGTCGATTCGTCGTTTAAAGATAATTTTAAATAACGACCCAATATGCCAAACGATAATCTTCCCGGTCAACCTCCCGCGGCTACTGAAAATGTGCCAACCGCTGTTTCCGTGGATCGTTGTAAATTGCCACCGTTCTGGCGCGCGAATCCTGAACTTTGGTTTGTACAAGTCGAAGCCGTCTTCGCTGTACACCGTATCACAACAGACTCTACAAAATACAATCTAGCTGTGGCGAACCTTGATCCCAATACGGTAGTCGAAGTTGCAGACATTTTGCGTTCGCCCCCGACTGCAGAGAAATATACCGCCCTTAAAACCGCGATACTTGCACGCTTGATGGACTCCGCTGATAGGCAATTGCACAAAGCTCTTACAGGTCTCGAGCTGGGCGACCGCAAGCCCTCACAGCTACTACGGCAAATGCAGCTTTTAGCCGGAGATCGCGCTTCAAATGATGTCCTTCGTGTAAAATGGCTCGACTTATTGCCGCCAACCACGCGACGTTTGCTGCAGGTATTTAAAGCATCCAATCTCGAGGAATTGGCAGTTGCCGCCGACGAAATTGAGGACCTCAACCCGACAGTGGTGTCCACATCAACCAGCAGCTCCAACCTGGCAGCCGTGACGCAGCCATTCAAACCATCGCACCCGCAGGCCGATATGGTTGCCGCCGAGTTGGTTTCATTGCGCACTTCAATCAATCAGCTAACCGCAAATATCAAGTCGCTGGTGGCAGGTGCTCCGCGCACATCAGTTGGGCCACGAAGAGGTCGCAGTCGCTCACGGACGCCATCTCAAGCGCGGGAGAGCTCTTCCACATCTGCTCGATCTGAACGCGTGTGCTGGTATCATAATCGATTTGGCTTGCAGGCGAAATATTGTCACTCCCCATGTTCATACGCCAAGGCTTCGGAAAACTAGGTCCACCGACGCCGCATAAGGTGGTCGCCGTTGGTGAGTTACTCATTGAAAACCGCCTTCTTGTCACAGATAAACGCACATCCATGCGATTCCTAGTGGACTCCGGATCCGTAATCTCACTCATCCCCAGAAAGGCGATATCAAAGCGCCTTCCACGGCAAGAGCTGGACCTGCACGCAGCCAATTCTTCTGTCATCGCAACTTATGGCACGAAAGAATTATCACTGAATATTGGTCTCCGGCGAGATTTTACCTGGCACTTCACCATTGCTGACGTCCAATTGGCAATCCTTGGAGCCGATTTTCTGCAGAATTTTGGCCTTATCATCGACTTGCGACAAAAATGCATTATCGACCCGCTAACATCACTATCGACTCCTGCTCAACTCGCGCCAGCACAAGTGCATAGCGTGGCAATTGCTCCAGGTGTCAGTGTGCCCGACGGTGACCTTGGGTCCGTTTATGCGCGGCTTGTCCGTGAGTTCCAGAGCTCGCCGGCTAATCGCAAAACGATGGCAGTCCTGTCCGACTTTCCAGTACAACACGTCATTGTTACTAATGGACATCCAGTTTTTGACCGTCCCCGTCGCCTGTCTGGAAAGCGTCTAGCAGCTGCGAAAAATGAATTTGATTTACTGTTGAAAAGTGGAGTTATCCGGCCTTCTTCAAGTCAGTGGGCCAGTCCTTTACATATGGTACCAAAAAAAGGTGGCGGTTGGCGAGCGACAGGAGATTATAGACGTCTGAATGCCACCACAGTCCCTGACCGCTACCCTCTACCTATCATAGAGGATCTTCTACAGGAAAGCAAAGGATCGGTATTTTCCGTCGTGGATCTCCATCGCGCTTTCTATCAAATCCCTGTGGCAGCCAAGGATATTGCAAAAACCGCCGTTACAACGCCTTTTGGGTTGTACGAATTTATTGGTATGCCAATGGGACTTCGCAACGCCGCCCAGACCCTCCAGCGGACAATGAATCATCTCCTTAAAAAAATGGATTTTGTCAAATGCTACGTCGACGACATCTTGGTCCATTCCAAATCGCACGAAGAGCACCGGCATCACCTCATTGAACTCTTCACAGTGCTTCAAGCTGCAAACCTCCATCCCAATTGGGCCAAGTCAACACTGGGCGCATCACAGGTAATTTTCGCAGGCTATGATGTTTCGAAAAACGGCTTCAAACCACCCGCTGCCAAGGTGCAAGCGATTCTCGACTTCCCAAAGCCACTCGATTCAACTGAGCTCCGGCGTTTTTTGGGTGTGATGAATCATTATCGTCGTTGCATCCCTCATGCAGCCCACCTGCAGGCTCCATTGACCGAGTTTTTAAAAGGAGCTCCAAAAAAGCAGGTTAAATTACAGTGGACTGAAGCGGAAGAAAAAGCATTCATCGATTGCCGCGCAAGTATCGCTAAAGCTGTCGGCGCCGCCTTTCTCGAGCCCGCAGCCCGTCTCGCACTTCGCACGGACGCTTCTAGCAACGCCATTGGCGCCGCCCTAGACCAGTGGCAAGAAAACAAATGGGTTCCTTTGGCATTCTTTTCCCGCAAGCTCTCCCCCACTGAGCAACGATACAGCACCTATGATCGTGAGCTCCTTGCAGTGTTCGCTGCAATCAAAAACTTCAGGCGAATCCTTGAAGGACGCCCTTTCACAATTTTCACGGACCATAAGCCGTTAGTATACGCCCTCGCCCAACGTGCAGATAAGGCATCTCCCAGGCAAGTAAATCATCTGGATTTTATCGCTCAATTTGATGCACGATTCGAGTTCACCCCAGGAGTAGAGAACTGTGTCGCTGACGCGCTCTCTCGCTCATGCACAATCGCGTGGCCAACTATGTTAGATGCGGCCACAATAGCGACGGCCCAAGTTACAGATGAGCAACTGCCACACTTACTCCGTAAGTCAAAAATCAAACTACGCTCCCTCAACCTCGACGGCCACATGCTTTACTGTGTGGCTTATAACAACTTATTGAAGCCGTACATACCAGTTCAATTACGACGTCAAGTCTTCGATGCTGTTCATAATCTGGCGCACCCAAGTGGTCGCGCCACTGCAAAAAAGATACAAGAAACGTACTATTGGCCCAGCCTAAGAAAAGACGTCTTTCGATGGGCACAGCATTGCGAAAAGTGCCAACGTGCCAAGGTCTCTAGGCACAATCGCGCAGAACTTGGTAAATTCGACACACCGAACACAAGGTTCCAACACATCCATGTGAACCTCATCAAGCTTCCACTCACGGATGGGTTACAATTTTGTTTAACGGTGATAGACCGTTTCACTCGTTGGCCTGTCGCAGCCCCCATTACAGACAAGTCAGCCGAAGTGGTTGCCCGAGCGCTTTGGGAGAATTGGATTTGTATGTTTGGAACACCGCTCACAATTACATCTGACCAAGGTAAGGAGTTTGAGGCCAAATTAATTGCCGCTCTATATCGTAGAATCGGAGCTAAACACCAGCACACGACTCCTTACCATCCTAAGGCAAATGGTATGGTGGAGCGGCTCCACAGAACGTTAAAAACCGCCCTTATGTGCCACCCACAGACACCGTGGCCACAAGCACTGCCCTTGGTTCTCCTCGGCATGCGTACAGTTTTAAAAGAAGATTTGCAAGCCTCACCGGCGGAAATGGTTTTTGGAACCTCGTTGAGAATACCGGGAGAGTTCTTTCGCACCCAAGAACCGCCCGTCTCTGAAACAACTTTTTTGGACAAACTGCGCTGTCTCTCGCAAGCCATCCGTCCAGTTCCTGCGTCGAATCACGTAGGAAGCAAACCATTCTTTTTCACAAGCTTACGCACCTGCACCCACGTGTTCTACAAGATTGGGAAAATACGCAGCCCACTGGAGCCTCCGTATTCAGGTCCACATCTGGTCAAACGCCGTATTAACGATCGCAACTACGTCATCGAAGTAAATGGGAAAGAAAAAACAATTTCCACAGACGACCTCAAACCTGCATTCATTGAATTCTCCGAACCCAGCAAGCCGACTTCTAGATTAATAGACAGCAGTCCAACTCCACCTCTGTTACAGGATCCTCAGGTATCGCCGCCAAAACCAGCTCGAATGTCACATGCTACAAAAAGAAAAATGGTGTCGTTCCCTGCATCTTCAGAGCAGCTCACTGGGGAAGGAGTGGATGTAGCGCCGGTACCAAAGCGGCGATCACCAAGATTGCGCTCTAAGACCGATAGAGGGCGTCATGAAAAATGAGGGAGATACGTCAATGAAATTCATTGCCGTTGTTACCTTGTGCCTTGTGCTTGCATATGCAGTTGATCTGTTCATTATTTTAGTTATAGAATCGTAGTGTTAATTTATAGTTAAATAAACAGAAGATCTATATATGTGGAGGCAATCCTAAAGAGTGCAATCATTGAATAAGTTACTTATTCACACATACATGTCATACATATTCAATGGTGTAATTGGCTGTCAATTACAAGAAAAGTTAAATATATCATATTTTTAAAAAACAAAAAAACAACATTTAACGTCTTAGAAAATAATCGCGAGACCAGAAATTTTAGAAAAAATTGGTGAAAATCCAACATAATCCCAATAAAAGTTTCGCAACTTCCTTATTTTGTTGAGATATCACCCTGAGGTGAGTTTTTGTTGGACAGAGAAATGATTAGAGCGTGTAGTGGACAACCTGGCACTTCCTGCTCCGGAACGGCCCTACCCCAAAGTTTTTTTTTTCTTATGAACCGTAGTCGCCGGTTCTCTCATTCCTTCTCTGTCGACCGTTTTCGAAAAAGGGTGGTGTACTTTAATGAGCCCTAAGAAAATGCTCGAGGATAAATCTGTGGCTATTTTTTTTATAAAAGAGTGTATACAGTTCACGGGTTTAGTGGCAAATGGTTCTGAAGTGCTGAAATGGCCTCATTCAAGCTCTGAAAACCCCTGGAGGATATGCATCCAATAGATCACGCAATTTTATTCTAATCCATTTATTGAATTTTATGACGTGATGAGTCCATGTGGTAATATACGTTCTATAAGAGTACTGCAAAACGCAGTCGGCCATATAAAGCTCCAATTCACTTTTGTTATGTTAATAATACATCTTTCCCAATGTGATCGGCTCCTAAGTATTTGAACTCGGTGATAATGGGGCAAAATTCTAGTGCTTTATTTTTTCCCCCAGAATTTCGTGGTTGGCAGTTTTGACTGTAGAATTTTCAGTTTGATTTTTGAAAAATCTAAATATTTAGTTATTAAGTAAATGAACTAATTTGTATGTAACGAGATGAATTTATCGAATATTTTAATCGGTGCTCATTTATTGAGGCGTCACCCGTTGTTCTTACGTTCATCGTACAACAGAATCCTTACCCTAACCTCACATTCTAGAACTTTCACATTAGCATCTCATTTTAAATGCACGTCTAGGTTAATCCAAAGGGACCGAAGCAAATTAGTGGACAGATGTAAATGCGCGCTTGGATTCCGTTACTTTGCCACTAAAGATGAATCTGGTGGAGGCGATGAGCAGCCTCCACCGCAAGATGATAATTACAACCCCCACACTGCTTTGCCTGCGACCGTGGTTGTGCCAGAAGTCTGGCCGCACGTCCCTGTAATTGCAGTTAGTAGAAATATAGTTTTTCCCAGATTTATAAAGCTGATAGAGGTGAGTTTTGCTTCCGACGATTTGTTGCACTGCATTCTAATTTTCAGTTAACGAATCCTACTTTGATTGAACTGATTAGACGTAAAGTGAAACTTAACCAACCTTATTGCGGAATATTCTTAAAGAAAGAGGAAGAAAACGATTCTGAAGTTGTTAAAAATCTTGGTGATGTTTACAATGTCGGTGTATTCGCGCAAATTCACGAAATGCAAGATTTAGGCGACCGGCTCAGACTGGTCGTAATGGCGCATCGACGTATTAAAATTACAGGTCAAATTCTTGAAAATGAGGAGGAGGCCCCGCGAGGTAACATGAAATTCTTTATATATGAACGAAAAGAGTAGTATTTGCTCTTTTCCGGTAGAGATGAAACTTAAGTTTCCTCCTTTTAAGACGTCTTTGAACGTTTTTGTAGACGAATCCGATAATGATAAGAGACGGCGAAAAGCTCGTAATAATCGTGGAAAGAAAACTTCGACGACAGTCGATACGAAACAAGCCGAGACACAGTCGAAACAACCAGAAGAGGGTCTCTCTGTGAAAGATTTACTTTTAATGGTGGAGGTTGAAAATGTGGTTCATCATAAATTTCGCCAAACGGAGGAGGTGAAGGCTCTTACTCAAGAAGTTATCAAAACGATTCGTGACATTATCAGCCTCAATCCTCTGTATAGGGATAGTTTGCAACAAATGATGCACCAAGGGCAGCGAGTTGTTGATAATCCGGTTTATCTCAGCGATTTGGGTGCTGCTCTTACTGCTGCCGAAGGGCATGAATTACAAGAAGTTTTAGAGGAATTGGACGTATGTTGTTCATATCTTTTTTTTAAATATTTTTTTGTATCACTGACAGGAATAAAAACCTAATTTTGATGTTTTAAACCCAATTTGATTTTTAATTGGGATACTTTAAGAGCAAATTTAATTAATAGGTACACGATTAATTTTAATTAAGTAGGTTGAGGACAGTAGTAGGAATGTAAATTTAATAAGGCAAGGCCTAATTGCTATAATTTTAGATCCCTAAACGCCTGCTGCTGTCATTATCACTGTTGAAGAAAGAATATGAACTATCAAAGCTACAACAAAAGATAGGTCGTGAGGTCGAGGAGAAAGTAAAACAACATCACCGTAAATACATCTTGCAAGAGCAGTTAAAGGTCATCAAAAAGGAGCTCGGTTTGGAAAAGGAGGATAAGGATGCAATTGGTGAAAAATTCAGAGAAAGGATTAAAGATAAAATTTTGCCCCAGGCCGTTTCAAGCGTGATCGAGGAGGAATTAAATAAGCTTAGCTTCTTAGAGGGCCATAGCTCTGAATTTAAGTAAGTAAATCTTTAATTGGGAGGAATAGCCGGGAAACTATGTAGGAAAAATCTTGTGAGCTTGTTGGGATTTCGCAAATTGATAGAATTGTGTCTTCTGTCTGTTCGTTGTGTACGCATCGATGTAAGAGAGTGCGCATGCGCTCCCTCCATGTGATAGAAGCAGACAGAAATATTAATCACATTACCTAATTTTAATTAAGAGTAGTTTTAACTTAATTTTTTTAAGAAACCCATTTGCAATGTGTTTGTTTACATATTAAGATTACTAAAAAATGTATTTCACTCACAACACTCTTTTGGTAGCTAAACGGTAGGGAAATAAGGAGGAAATTTGGTGGGGATGCTAAGAAAATCGATAGAAATTTCGGGTTAAAATGAAAATTTTGAGTATTGGGTAACCGTGGATATCTTTGGCTCCTAAAATATGTCGTGGCTCCGCCCATCTAATTATGCTATTTGTTGTGCAGTGTAACAAGAAATTACTTGGATTGGTTAACGTCATTACCTTGGGGCGTTCAAAGTGAAGAAAACTTAAATTTGGAACAAGCATCTACAATTTTAGAGCAAGATCACTATGGAATGGAAGATATTAAAAGACGAATTTTAGAATTTATAGCGGTTAGTCAATTAAAAGGATCGACCCAAGGGAAAATTTTATGTTTTCATGGGCCGCCGGGTGTCGGTAAAACTAGTATCGGTATTAATACCACCCTCTGAAGTAGAGATCCAGTAAACCCATTATTCTTTCAGCAAGATCAATTGCGCGAGCTTTAAATAGGGAATATTTTCGATTTTCGGTAGGTGGCATGACCGATGTCGCCGAGATTAAGGGCCACAGACGTACTTACGTAGGAGCTATGCCTGGTAAAATTATCCAGTGTTTGAAGAAAACACGAACTGAAAACCCGTTGGTACTCATTGACGAAGTAGACAAAATTGGAAAGTAAGTCATGGTACAAATAATTATAATTCTTACCAATCCTTTCAGGGGATATACGGGAGATCCCAGCTCGGCGTTACTGGAATTACTAGATCCAGAGCAAAATGCAAATTTCCTAGATCATTATTTAGACGTTCCCGTTGATTTATCTAAAATTTTATTCATTTGCACCGCAAATGTGATCGATACAATACCGGAACCATTGCGCGATCGTATGGAAATGATCGATATGTCTGGATATGTTGCCGAAGAAAAGCTTGCCATCGCGAAACAATATTTACTCCCTCAAGCAATGAAGGATAGCGGTCTAAAGAGTACCAATATTAACTTAGAGGATGCCACACTGACTGTACTTATCAAGAGTTACTGTCGTGAGTCTGGTGTGCGGAATTTACAAAAACACATAGAAAAGGTCAGTAACGGATTCGAAAGATTATTTCTTAGCATACCTAATGCAGGTAGTAAGAAAAGTGGCGTATAAGGTGGTCAAAGATGAGACTTCGTTTGTTCAAGTGACCCCTAGTAATCTAGCCGAGTTTGTTGGCAAACCTGTATTTACCCATGACAGAATGTATCCACACACACCGCCGGGAGTTGTGATGGGATTAGCTTGGACCGCTATGGGTAATACAGAGGTTCCTGTTAAAATTTAACCTTGAAGAAACGAGCCATTGCTTTTTTCAAGGTCAAATTGTAACGGAAAGGCTTGCTAGAACAATTTTTCTTAACTAGGTGGATCAACATTATTCATTGAAACCACGACCAGAAGAAAGTCGGGAGAAAAAGACAACACTGGCAGTCTAGAAATCACGGGACATTTGGGAGATGTCATGAAAGAATCTGCTCGAATTGCCCTTACCGTCGCGCGGAATTACCTGCGCGCGCTAGATCCCGAAAATAAATTCCTAGAAAACAGGTAACGATATTTCATTTTACAAATCGTGTAGGTACTCAAACTATTTTTTAGTCACTTGCATTTGCATGTCCCGGAAGGAGCAACACCAAAAGACGGCCCCAGTGCAGGATGTACCATTGTCACAGCTTTACTGTCGTTAGCCAAAAATGAGCCGATTCGACAAGATGTTGCAATGACCGGCGAAATTTCGTTAATGGGTAAAATTCTTCCAGTCGGTGGGATTAAAGAAAAAACTATCGCCGTAAGTTACAACAAGCTCGGTGTTGTAAGATCTCACATTTTTTTTAGGCGAAAAGATCAGGAGTAAAGTGTATCATTTTACCCGAAGAAAATAAGAAAGATTACAATGACCTTCCTCAGTTCATTACCGAAGGCTTGGAAGTTCACTTTGTAAATAACTATAATGAAATCTTCGATATTGTCTTCTCGCCGGCTACATCAACAATTACACCCCCTTCAGTATCTAAATTTACCGCTGCGACAGTGTGAATAGGCTAATATGTGATTGTTAAAATGTATCTATTTATAAGTGTTGTATATAAAGTACATTTTTCTTATTTGTACTATTTTTATAAAACTGAATAAATTGTTACTATTTGTTTTCATTAATTATGCTTCATTTAACGCACTCAGGCAATATAAAAACCATCATCCTGTTTTCCTGTGTAAGTAGAAACTAGTGCTGTGAATTAAAAAAATTTATAACTTATCGAGAATTATCGATTAATAGTTGATAAAGTGTTGTGATTGTGCCTTTAAAAACATTGGTCAATAAATCCCTACATATATTTATCAATAATTATCAATTGCTCGACAAGTAAACTAAGAAGATAGATAATTATCGAGAGAATTTTTAACGACATAAATTTGAGAGGTCCATTTTTTAAATTTTTTTACCAGTTTACTAGAAACAAAAGAGAGCATTGCAGAGTTGGCATGACACATAAAATATGATCGCAATTCTCAACCTACTTCAAACTGGTTAATCTGAATTAAATATCATGCTCAACTACTGTTTCTGTTAAGAACTAATAACTGTAAGGTTATTGAAGGACGTACCAAATTTTTGAGGTCTACTTGATTACCTTTGAAAACTATGGAATACCTACATTAGTTTTAATTTTTTTTAAAAGATCCTGTTTTTATTTAAATTATATGCCACAATATCAATACCAAAAAAGCAAAAATGTTATTGGGCGTACGCGATAATTTTCTCTCAATAATTATTGCTTAATCGATAATTATCAGAGATCGACCATTTTCCACAAGTGTCAATAATAATCGATTATTATGGACAGTGGACAGCTATCATTATTGATTATTATCAAAATTTATGGACCATCATTGAAAGTTATCGATTATTATCAAAAGTTATTGAATATAATCCATAATCTGACTTGTCCGGGTCTTCCACTGATAAAGTTACCCACAATACACTGTTGATGATACCCTAAAAACATGTCGGTATAGCCGCCACTGGAAAAAAATCATTCGTAGGCACGGATCTCTTACTTTTTTAAGAGGTCCGTGATCGTAGGGTCTTGAAGTCAATTTTCAGAATAGGGAAAAATTTTAAGTAAGTATGACCACAATCGTCACATAGTGTATGGCACATTTGAGGGTACTATGTGTGTGTGTGACAGAATGCAAGCTCCTCTCAAATTAATACAACATACTTATATGGTTTTGAGTGAAATAATTCATTAATTATTTATTAAAGCACAAAACCAATCCCCATAGATTTAAGGAATTCATTGGTAGTATGGGACATGTTTCGACTATAAACAGTCATCTTCAGGCTTAAAAAGGTCTAAAACTTAGTTAAAAATAAAGGATCTGTTATGTAAACCAAGGGAGTGTGTGTACCGTGGGATGCTAAAGAAGTATTAGTAGCGCAATTTTCGTTTAAAAATATTCGGGTCAAAAATTGAAATCTTCGAAATATTAAGTTTTTAAAAAATGGTCGACGCGCCGATATAAATAAACCCACTATAACTGTATTCATTTTAAGAAGGTAGCGGTAGAAAGTATAGGGAAGCTTTGACCTTCAGTGTAATTGGTTAAAACACGAGTCAGTATTATGCTGAAACATAAAACGAGTGGCGAATTTTGCAAGCTGGTAGTTTCTGTTGCCATCTAAACTGTTGGAAGTGTCATTAACTGTTAATGTCAAAGATTTATTTCTGTTTGCAGTGCTGCATATTTCTACTTTAGAATAATTTGATGCCGTTTTATATTTTTCCTGTGTGTGCTTATCTTCAAACACAGCGCCATCTACTACCTTCTTATAATGAATGCAGTATAGTTTAATAACATTCATAAATCATATCATTTCTAAAAATTTGATAACTAGGCTGTCCCTTACAGTGCGAACTTTTAATTTTATTTCAAGGACTTTTTGCTAATATAATTACCAATACATCCTTCTCCCACCTAATCAACATGTACAAATTTACTCAATATCAAACAGTTTCCATTCTACGACAATGAATTTACAATCCATTGTAAAACTCTGCCTTACGTAATAGAAATCTTCATTATAAAAACTAGTTATTAAGTCAATTTGTTATAACATTATCACCGTATAAACACCACCCCAATGGCTTACGATTGCATCGAAACAAATTGTTGAAATACTTCCAGTATATGTACATCTATATCTTGGGTAAAGAGCAAGGTTTCCAATGTAGAGCTGTACTTTCGCACTTGTTCATGATGCTAAAAACCGAAAGTGAACAATACAATATTGAAAGAAATTATCAATACCTCTAGAAACACTTGCTGCAGTCTCCCAATCGTCCATCTATACCAGTGGGTATTATAGTCCCGTCCATCCGTATCACAACGCACAAGATGCTCAGACAAAATCATAATAAATCTTTGAAAAATGATTAAAAATAAATTTTTCTGATCAGCTTGTGCCACTTCCAAACGCTCTTCCATTCGTTCCACCATCTCTTCGGTGGGTTTCTCGGCATTTTCGGATTTTTTCTTGCCCGTACCTTCCTCGTCCTCCGACTCACTGGAGCTCGACTCGGCACGCGCGAGCTTTTCTCGCGCGTCATTTAATTCGCCGCTCAATTTTATGACGTGCTTGTTCATCTTCTTGATAGTCAAATGTAACATTTCCCACAGGTACATTTTTGTAAACTCTTGAACCATTTCCTTTGAGAATATCCAGTTCGCCACGGCGGAGCATTCGACTATTTGAGTTTTTAGCATTTTGTCGACTAAGACGATCATCATTTGTTGATGAGTGGTCCAGAGTTCGAACATGTTTCGCAACACACATATTTGCGCTTCTTCAGATTCGGCCAATATCTAAAAAGGTTAGTTAGTATATACATATACATATGGCACGGAAATTGAGTTGTTTGGACAAGAAATACTAACGTGCGATCAAAAATGAGTTGCTGTCTAGTCGCCTTTGGAAGTTTAATTTAAGTATGATTTCCCATGTAAACAAAAATTCCAAAGGTGACTCGACAGCAACTCATTTTTGATCGCATTGTATGTGACTTACCTTAAAAACGTAATGGAATTTGGATATGGCAGCAAAACTGTGCGAGAAGCTCTTCGAGCCTAAATGAAGAAGTGTTTGTACAAAAACGTCTATTTTTAAGGGATTAAAACGACGCTCAGGTTCCTCTTCGGAACGAAGATTTGGGAGATCCTTCAGTACACCTAGCACTTCTTCTGGTGTACACTTTTGTCTTATGGACACTACCAATTGGTGAGCTGCTGATGTTCCAGGAAGAGAAGCTGGAACAATCGTCCGTGTTAGTTTTTCGTTTTTGAATGCTATTTAAAAGTATCATTGTTACCAAATTAAGTACATGTCAACTAAATTATTTAATATCTTTATTACCAGTAGATTTTGTGAAAAAATGACAAATTACTCTCACGCTATTAAGCTAGCGGAAAAAAAGACATAATTGGAACTAATTCACAATTTTCATCTGCATGGTTAGCGATACACAAAAGCCATTCTAGTAATTTATTTCCGAATTGTTTTAGAAATAAAAACAATAAGATTTAAGTAACGGTCGCTTCCCAAAACTATTTTAATTACTCACACCGACAAATAGTAGGTACGTGTTATGCATGAAAAAATATTTCATAATTTGTAAACAAAATTTCTCCGCTTACAGGAAACACTTAACCTTCAACATAATTTTCACAATAAAATATATTACCCTACCATCCTTACATTAACAAACACGTACTAAGTACTAAATATGAGTGAGCGCACCTCATGAAAGAGGTTTCCAAAATTGGCAAATTGTTGCGAGTTACCCATTAGATTTCAAAATCGACCTATTCATTTAAAGTTCTCATGCCAAAAATTATCCTCAACTTCTATGTCTTTAGCAACAAGTACAAAAAACGAGTACAGAAGAAAAGCGCGTGAAGTCTCGGGTTTTTATTGACTAAAATTTAACAGACAATTAAACAGTTTCTAAGAACCTTCATTAGCCTACAGATTGCAAATCGTGATTTGTTAAATTTGATTTTGGAGGTACAGGAAACGCGCAATACAAAGCTGGAGCCGTCATTTTTTTTTCTCCGCTTAATTTATAGTCGGAGGAAGTTAATTTGAGATAGCATAATCAAAGGTGTTGAATATGAATAATTAGTCTCGCATCGCATCACATAAATTTGTTCCAATAGACCACAATAAACAATATCGACAGGCAATAAGAAGTAAGTGAAGAGATCGTTAGTACTGATAACACAAATTGCGCAGCTTACATCCCATGTTCAACGAAGCGAAATTTCAGAATACTCAAGCAGACAATTAACAATGTTGAAAGCGAATCTTCGGTGGGGTGCTCTTCGTCTCAGATAACGAAAAAGGTAGATTGTCTATAGTTTAAAGCACTTACTCTCGCAAAAACATGTGTTCTTTTCAGGAAGCAAGTTGTTAAGTATGGGATTAATTACTAACTTACAAATTGTGAGTACCTACCTACTTTTTTAGTTAGCATTTAATTTTAATTTATTATTAACATAAACGAATAGATTTGCCCATTCGGTTTTAAAGGTAAAAAAGAAACAGATCATTGACTAGGATTGTACAAACTACTGCATTTGTTCCTAGGCCAACCCACACTTCCTTGTATTTGCTTTTCATAAAATTTTTGAAATGCTCTTGCTTTGTATTACAATTCTAACAATTTTAAACCATTTTTTAGTGTACTAGATTAGAATAATAATGCAAGGTACAGAAGTGTTTATTATGACCAACATTAGAAAACCTTGAATTCTGTGCAAAATAAATTTGGCAATTGAAACAGACAATTGCCGACAAGATTCATAAGGTGAATCACATTCAGTCACCATTATGATGACCTCGTTTGGTCAGCCATTTTACATAAAATTCAGAAATTTTAACATGATCCACTTCATGACGATTGCACAAGTCTGTTATGAATCAATTAAAAAATTATATCAAAAGTGCCAGTACTTTAAATGCTCTTAGAGCAAATAAATCTTAGGCATTGAATAAATGTGAACCTTTACTCATTTGCAATTATCATAAAATACTGTACTGTTACTGAGGGTTTAGACTTTAGAGAAATCAGGTTCTATTATTGAATCTCTCTCGAAATGGTTGTCTCATAGCAATCTCTTAATGAACTCCGAAAAAACGTCTTTTGTGCTGTGTAATAATACAGCAAACATTGATCTGAATAAGGATATCAACATTTCTTCCAGAACAACGATGTGCTAGTTTCTTGAGAGTGTGGGTTGATAACCGTTTTTAAAGTTTGATAGCGAAGTTAGAGTCAAAACTGAAAAAATCCTGTCATTTGCTAAGGACGATAAAGGATTTCATTTCAGTAAATGCCCTCATAAAGGTGTATTATGCGCACTTCGAATCATTGCTACGATATGGAATTGAGTACTGGGGAGTTTTACTTTACTTTGGCAGAATCTTCAAAGTACAAAAGCGGACTCTTCGCATAATCATGGGTATTGACCAGAGGGGTTCTTCAAAACTTGAGGGTACTAACATTGCCTAGCTTGTTCATCTTTTGTAGTGCCACGTACATTTTTTTAAACAAAAATAAATTTCAAAGAAACTGTGATATTCACTCCCATAATGCAAGGACTAACACTAAAATCCATCTACCACAAACACTTTCCTCCAAATTCAGTAGCCGCCAACTCTATCAGCCCTACTATACAGGGTGTTTTTTTGGGAGCTTTAGTTAAAAGTTTCTGGGAAAGTAAAATAGGTAGGTTTTTGAAAATTTGTACTTAGGAGTTACTCTGAAGACCGAATCGATGTAAAATATTTTCAAAATGGCCACCCTTCCAGAAACACCGGAAGTAGATAGTAACTTCGTTATATTAAATGGCAACCCCTATTTTTTATTGCATTTTTGGATTCTACGTAAAATTTCAGTTCTTTTGATACCCACATGTCCATATCTGCCATTTATGGTTTTTAAGTTATTTTGACTTTATGAAAAAAAATGGCGGATGCAGATGGTACCTTGATAATTGATTACTTGAAAACGGTTATAGTCATGGCAACCCATTTTTATCATTGCATAGAGAATGAATGGGGCTTTCTTTTAGTGTACTTAAAAAAAATTAAGTTGCGTACGACCGCCCCTATGGATATCCAAATTTATGAAACTTCAAAGACTAAAAACTCAGTTTTTTTAAATGGAATGACCATGTTCTTAATATTGCATGAGATAGAGAATCGAAATGGGCATATTTTGACAATACATGTTCCTATAGCTATCTTTAACAGTTTCTGACTTATTCCCATTTTATTGAATTGACACTATTTTTTTCGGATTTTCTTTTTAGTAGTCGGCCATGATTCTATAACAATTGAATTTTAAACAAATCTAGTGACACTAATCCATCACCCACTGTTATAGGTTAACATAAGTTTTTCAAAAATCGAAAAATGACTCGCAGTGGTTTCACCTATTTTGGAATTTAATTGTTATTTATGGTGAAATGGGCAGAATCGCGGCGCGTGTTTTCCGTACATTCATTCTAAAACTGGAACCAAATTGTATGAATTTTGGAAATTTTGTACCCCTAATGCACTACAAACGGTTGAAGCACAAGTGATACAAAGCTCTACAAGAGAATATTTGAGAAAATGAATTGAATTGCAAATGCCAGATTAACAAATTTTTCAAAAATTTTCCGTCCTATATCCTTAATAAATGAGTTATTTATTAATGAATTATTTAGACTAGAACTAGAATCAATGGTATTAAAGAATCCATTCCTTGATTTGTTTAAAATTCGATTGTTATAAAATCATGGCCAACTACTAAAAAGAAAATGCGAAAAAAAATGGCATCAATTCCGAGATCAATCCGATGAAATGGGAATAAATCAGAAACTGTTAAAGATAGCTATAGGAACATGTAATATCAAAATATGCCAATTTCGATTCTCTATCTCATGCAATATTAAGAACATGGTCATTCCATTTAAAAAAACTGAGTTTATAGACTTTGAAGTTTCTTAAATTTGGATCTCCATAGGTGCGGTTGTACGCAACTTAACTTTTTTTAAGTACACTAAAAGAAAGCCCTATTCATTCTAAATGCACTGATAAAAATAGGTTGTCATGACTACAACCGTTTTCAAGTAATCAATTATCAAAGTACCATCTGCATCCGCCATTTTTTTTCTTAAAGTCAAAATAACTTAAAAACCATAAATGGCAGATATCGACATATGGGTATCCAAAGAACTGAAATTTCACGTAGAATCCAAAAACCCAATAAAAAATTAGGGTTGCTATTTAAAATAACGAAGTTACTATCTACTTCCGGTGTTTCCGGAAGTGCGGCCATTTTGAAAATATTTTACATCGATTCGGCCTTCAGAGTAACTCCTAAGTACAAATTTTCAAAAACCTACCTATTTTACTTTCCCAGAAACGTTTAACTAAAGCTCCCAAAAAAACACCCTGTATATAACTACTAGTTTTAGTAGGCTCTATCATTATTTATAATTCATTTTGCCGAGTTATTCAAGAGGCAAATGGCATTACTGTGTTTAAGCGTAATTTTTTATTATCACGTACCATTTATTCCCTAGAAGAGTTCCATGGTGTGTGTCAAGGAGTTTAGCATGTCCCTCTCGGGGCGGTTAAGCTGGACCGGAAAATTCGAGAATTGTGCACCCCTAACGGTTACGGAATCCAGAAGTACCAACTCTACTGGTCGAATAACTTCTTCTCCGAGTCCGAAAATGCGTTTTGTCCGTCTGTTCCGCTTATAACTCGAGAACGAAAGAAGATAACGACCTTCGCCAATCTACGAGTTCTAGGATCAGTGCTATTGAATATGAGCCGGATCAAAAGTTTGGTTTCCGAATACGAGCTGAGTGGCAAAAAATTCCCCTACTGAAAATCGTATGCGACACTTCGTATCTTGATGCATTTGTGTGTGTGTGAATGCAGAACCTAAATTATTCGTTACAGTTCTAAAAAACAACGGTTGCGATACGGTTTTTAGATTCGGTCCAGATCTCTGTTTTATACCTTCCCACAGGTTTTCACATTAATCTAAAAAGAGAGTTTCGGGGAGAATGAAAACACAAGCAAATACAAATTTATTCATTTAACTTCGTCTCCTTGTAGTATGTCTTCCAGACAAAGACGAGAGGGGGGGGGGGGGCTGTGACGATAATTGACCATCATGGACCCTTGGAACCCTCACTACGTCCCCGGCGGCTTCCAGTGCCCTTAACGCGTATTGAACTATGGTGCATTGGATCAAAAGGGCTTAGTTGGTTCTTACATTTTAACCAATCAAATTTCTGAAGTGTGCTAGTTGAATAGAAAAGTTTATGGCGTGTTAGGTATTGCTTTGTTAATTGGTGTGCTTTGTAAAATGAAATGTATATTTCTAGATATGTACTGGGTATAACTAGTTCACGAGAAATGATTACCCATTTTTAAGTTCCTTGCAACTCAGCCTTTGAGACTACAACGCCCTTGAGATGTTTACAAACATATTTGCAAATTACATCAGTTTTCTAAACCATGAAACGGTTTTTATTGTAAAAAAAATTAATTTCAATGCTTGGTTGCTCACTTCAAAGAAAGTGTAATTAATTATACATCTTCGCTTTCATTTAATATTTCCTTATATCAATGTAACGCCGTTTTTCCTTAACTTTAATTACCGTAAAGTGCCGCAATTACTCTCGGTATCTTTAACATTTTTGCATGGTTAAATACGTTAACGACATCTTTTATAAAAGGTTTGGTTGGAATGCGGCACATACATATCCTGTAGATTGTAGAAGGTAAGATTTTGTGCAATTCTTTGTTTTCTGGAGCTCAAATTTCGCAGTCGTACTTGGGACGTCGACGTCGTTAAGTTTTCCAACACGTTCGCGGTTGAGAATAACCTTTAAATATTGAGGTGGGAGCTGGGAGGTGACACGAAGTCAATTTCATAAAGTAATTCAATTAAAGCATAACTGTACAGTTATTAATACTTTTTATTGTTCTTTTCCGCATCCATGATGGTTACCTGATCAATGATCAGGGTTCAGATAAATATTTTTATTTCGGGAACGAATAGTATAAACGAAGCAAGTTAGGACATACGATAATATGAAAAAAAATCTTATTTTTGGCTGTTAAATACGCCCTTAAAATCTTTGTAATCAATTTTGAATCACCCTGTATAGTAAAGTAGCTAAACCAATTTTTGGACATACACTTTCCGATTTTGCGAACACTCTTCATTCTTGTATTATTTTATTCTAATTTATTATTTAAAAAAATCTCTTGTGAAATTGACGGAAAATCGCTCGAAGAAGTTGGGTTTAGGAAAACAAAGTCACAAAATATACAGCGGGAATCAAGCCATCATATTTGATTCTGGGAAATTTAACTATTCCATAATTTAATTAATTCTACAGGTTTTCCGTTCTCACTTCTTTGTCAAAGCGATTTGAAGAAGTGATGTATTTATTGATGATAAAGAAAAAGGTTTTTTGTGACAGATGGAACTCCGGATCTGAACTCATAAACTTTGAGAGAGAATGCCCAGCGTCGATTTTTCCACAAGTTATTCAGTCCTCCTCCCTCAGTTTTCAGTTTACTTATACTTATATGAGGGTGATGCCAATGAATAAAGAATACCCATTGGGTGATGCCAACAATTAATTGGTTGCATGTTGTCCTAAGAGAAAAGGGATTGCGTTAATAGATCTTGGCAATTGTTCGACACATGAGCATTCCTTCTGTAATATGCAACGCGAAATATTCTTAAACAAGCGAAGCGGGATACAATTGGAAATTGTTGTTTAACCAAATGTATCTAAGTACATTTACAAATAATCGCTTGCTTGACATAACTGGTCACAATGCAGAAAAAACATAAATGTTTCAAGTTCATAATGTGAAAATATGAATAAAATTTTAATAACAACAGACGAATTTAGCTGTGAGAGAGTTCCACTTTGATGAAATTGTTTACTTTGTTATTAGAGTTAATTACATAGCTGTATAAAATATAACAATGGCAGGTGACAAAAACTACATTTTTGTGCAAGCCTAATAATTAAGTGTTACTTCAAGACTAAAACTTTATTTCTTTACAGATTTTACTACTAACATGTAACATATTGGAAACGTCGCCTATAATCACACCCTTTCACTACCATCATTTTAGAAGATATATTGATTCTCCTGTATCGGATTGGGAGATTGGTTTAAGAGAAGCGACATATAACGCTCTCGTACAAGAACGGATCATTAAACATCCCCATTTGCGTGAATATTTGTACAACGCACCTTTACTAGGACGCCAAGATACCGCTACCCCATTTGGTGACGTTACAATAATAGCCAGAGGTCAGTTGTATTCTGCTCCTGGGGGTTTTCAATTTATTCAAGACCCTTATCAGAATGATTGCGATGGGTGCCATAACACACCACTGCGATGCGATCGAACGCCATGTGAGTACTGGGCTCCAGAAGCCCATGAACGACTGTTAGCATTATGGACTATCAAACGGATACGACATAGGGATCCGCATTATGGATTTAAATATGACATCGAATATAAAATTTCGCCCATGAGTTCTGTTAGAGATAAATCGTTCATTAGAAGAGGTGGTACTTTTGATTACAATATTCCCGGTCATAAATTTGTAGTGCAAAAATCACCTACATCTAGCATTGAAGATTCAGACACTTACCCCGCAAACGTCCACTACCCCTTTTCATCTTATGATCCAACTCGATGGTACCCCCACAGCAAGGAGCATGATCAAAATCAGTACCTGCCGCCTATTCTTCCACCAATTACCGAGGAATACTATGATGGACATCCAAATAGACATTACGGGCCAGATGGTTACAAGGATACAGTATATGGATCAACTATAGCTACCCCCACGCAAGACACCACGTACCATCATGACAATACCATCGGTACATTAAGCACAAGACCTCTTCCTTTAAACACCACGAAACATACACAAGAAGCAGATTTTTTGTTTCCTATACATCAAACAACGAGCTATATGAGACCTCATTTTCTACCCACCAATCCCAATTATAAAGGAACACCATTGAAAACTACTGTTCAAACAACATTACCAGCGACTAAAGTTACTACTTTCTCTGAAAGCACGCGCTTTGTACAATACTCTGAGCCTGATCCTTTGTACAGTACGAGTTCATCCACAACTACGCCACTCCCATTTTCTACAGAGAAGCAAGAACCATCTGCACCTTCATCATCGATTACAACTAACTATTACAGTTCACAAAATACAGTCGAAGATAGATTTCCTTCGGTTTACGATTACATGGGGATTGGTGAACATGCCATAACTGTAGTTACTCCTCCAAATATTCCTATACAAAATTCGACAAATACTGAAACAACAATTACGTCAACAACTGAAACAACTGCAGCAAGCACGCTACCAAAGACAGAAACAACTGCAGCAAGCACGCGAGCAAAGACTGACACTTCAACTGTTACAACAGAGTCGACACCATATGAAATTATAGAAACATCTTCTGTAAGGGTAGGGATTATACCCACAACTCCGAAATTCAGATACATTACGCGTAAAAGGGTGGTGTCTACCACTCCAATCGTAAGCACTGATCGGGAAGAAACCACCACACCCACAACTACTACCATTTCAACTACACACCAAGAAAGTAAAGCAACGACGACTTTGAAACATAGCTCACACCCAACAACAATTTCCACCCCTCTTCTATACATTACCACAAATCACCATAAAAAAGAAAAGGATTTAGATGACGAGGAATTTGAAGACGAAATTTTTGGAAAATCACAAACTGCGGCGAGAGTGGCGATCACAAAGAAACCGAAAACTACACTCTCAACCGACTTGGAAGACATATTCGGTAGCCAGGCTGAGTATTTTGAAGCGTACGACTATGACAACCCGCCCACTCAACCACCCTTGCCAAAGATAATATTCTCCAATTTTTATTTGGCATCTACCGAACCCAACGAAACCACTCACGACATGACAACAGGGGAAGTGACCGAAACGACCGCGCCTACAGTACCCCTTGAAGTACAGAACAAAACAACCATTCCGATTACGAGCCAAAGCTATATAACATCGGTCAGTTTCGAGGTGAACAAAAAGAACGTGACCGAACCTACCGATTTGGCGACGAGTGAAAGTTATTTTGCGGTAGACGAAACAACGACCGAAAACGTGCACACGCCGCATACCGGCCAGGTTTTAGATCGGCTTACGATGTCAGTATTAAGTAATGCGAAATCTATTAATTATTTAAATCGCAAAAATTCCAGTGGGCCGTTTAAGTATGTTCAGAAAAAAGACATGAGGCCGGTGAAGTTACCAAAAGTCCGTAATTTGGAGACGAAAGGGGAAGGGATTTCGCAACAAAATAAATCTCAGAAAACCACGAGAAAATAATATTGAGTCATTAGTTTTTAAGGCGCGGTTTGTTTATAGCTGCAGAATGGATTTGTTGAGTGAAATAATAGCATGTAACAAACCGATTTTACTTTAAGAATATTTTTGTACAGTATTTTGTAATAAAATAAAGTAAAAAGGACCATGTGGTTACATAATTTTGCGGTAAAAAGAACGGATATTTGAGACCTCTATCTATTTCCTTAAACACAGAGTATTTTCAAAGACTTTTCAAAAATATCAAATGCGTTTTTTTAGTCACAAAAATTTAACCTACACTGTATCTCTCACCATTACGGAGATCCCAGATGAGTCACGAATTTGAACCACCCTGAGACCAGAGTTTAGTCTGGCTAACGTGGAGTGGTTTCGGTCCACGTGAGATTTATAATAATAATAATAATAATAATTTATTACCCAACAGCCAATGTCAATTACAGAGTAATGTTACATAAGATATATTTTCAAGGTTAAATAATATAATTTACAAAAATGATGGAAAGGCTACACTTTGTAGCGATTGGAGATTGAAGGCGGTATCGAACACGTTTATCTGCGGAATTTGGAGAGAGCTTGACGGTATTGGTCCTTTTTTTAGCCGAATTTCTTTTCGCTTTTATTCAAGCTTTTTACTCACCTTTTCAAATATTGCAATGACAATCAACACATCGCAAATTAGATTTTGACAATATAGTTAAGCAAATAAAACGAAATTTTACCTGACGTGAAAATAAAAATGGTGTGATGTAAAAACCCGGGAAAAAAGTTTAGAAAACTGTGAAATTGAGTCTTTCTTCAATTGTTATGAAAACATAAAAAATTGGCCTAAATATGTTTTCATTTCGGCTTTAAACAAAGCAACTTTTATCGAATTTAAACAAAATCCTATAATCGACACCCTTAAAATATATGAGCTACCAATTTTGTACAACAAATGTACATTTTTCGCTTTATTTTGTTGTCCTAGCAGTAATGTACCTTTACTCCAGAGAAACCGAGGGGTTGACCGCTGGGCAAATGTGGTGTACAGTCCCGAGGAAATGATGAGCAAATCTAGCAAATGTAACAAATGTTGAAGAAATGTAGCGAATATTCAGGGAATGTGGCAAATGTTGAGGAAATGTAGTAAATGTTTATTAAATATGACATAACAATGCGAGTATCAATGATTTGTAAATATAAAGATAAATGTATACCAGGCGCTTTCATTTCGTCAAAATTATGCAAAGAAAGTGTTCTAACATTCGTTCATGTAGTGCAGTCGTAAATAATGTGCTCGAGCAAGGTCATGGTGGTTTATTATACACCATGAGCAAGGTGGATGCATAACGGTGGCGGCACTCCGACTGTTTTATACAGGGTCATTCTTGACGAGCGTCAGTTACAAAGATATGGAGAACCTTTGAAAATGACACTAAACTGGTAAATCCTTTAAGGGTTTTGGCACATGGTGAATTGAACTAAAATATTTTCAAGATGGCGCCACTTCCGCAAATACCGGAAGTAGCCATCAATTTTGTTATTTTATATAGGGACCCCCTATTTTTGTTACATTTTCGAATTCTTCGTCGAATTTGGAGTACAACGATACTGTATAGTCGACCCTTTGCTCCAAAGGCTTCGTCGATATTCAAGTTTTTATGTCAAAAATGGAATTTGCAGGGGTAATTTTAAAAATTTATTACTCGAAAACGGTGAGGGATATTGCAAAACACTGCTTTATTAACCCGTCAGTGGTCGCTAGGTGAAATGTTACGCGAGCGGTCGCGCGTGAGCATTTTGCTCATGATGAAAAATGTATTATTTTGACAAAATGAAATAACTTAGTATACTTGATATGATGTTGCAATTTGTATTAACGATTAATATAAATTAATTCTGATGAATATTGCTTTTTTATTATAAATCGAAATACATTTATACATTACGGATTACAGAAAAAAGTATAACGGCAGTGGTCGCTCGATGAGGCAAATGCTCACACACTTGACGCCGAGCTTGACGCTTTCACAAATAAACAATGACAGAATCTAAACGGACCAGTTTTACAGCGTGGGGGGGGGGGTCGGGGGTGACAGAAGATGTTCTAAAACTCAGCTAGACGACGACTTGGCGCGAAACTAAATATTTGACAATAATTATGATTATTTAAAAAAAAATGTGAGCAAATTGCTCATACAGTGCCACTGACGGGTTAAGGAAATATCGAATTTTCTTATGGTATGCGTAACCGTCTAAAAAGTGAGACTACGTCACTCTTTCAAAGCTCTCAACTTTTAAATTTTTAAATATTCGTAACACCATTTTTTCAAATGGCACCCCCCCCCTCACATTTTTTTTCTTGACTGTTTTCCGGGACCTTTAATTTGATACAAAATGTCAGAGGCTGCTTCAAACAGTTTCCGAGATATTCCATGTTTTAGTCACTTCTTGTAGCAAATTGATTAAAAAAAATTAATAAATTTTTAAAATTACCCCTGCAAATTCCATTTTTGACATAAAAACTTGAATTTCTTTATTCTTTAAATATTCCAGCTATCATAGTATAAACTGTTGTATCAATGTCGTCAAACATACAGGGTGACAATTTGAAAACTTACCACCCCCCATATCTTAGTAAATAAACGAGATATTAAAAAAAATCAAAATCCGTTTCGGTAATTTGGAGGGGGAATCACAATGACATAGTTGGCGACGCACCCCCTCCAACCCCCTGCGCCCCAGTCACCCCAACTTTTAAATCTTAAATAGTGACCCCCCATGTGTGATACGTCGTTGGAAAGCTCTGAAAAAATGCTTTGCAACTATACCAAATAGCATTACATTTAGGTTAGTAATTATCGTGCAAATAAAAAAATAAACATGGAAAATCGTATTTAACTTGAACTTCCAAAGCCGACTCGACAGCAACTCATTTTTGATCACTATTTAAGATTTAAAAGTTGGGGTGGCTGGGGCGCAGGGGGTGTGAGGGGGTGCGTCGCCAACTATATCATTGTGATTCCCCCTCCGAATTACTGAAACGGATTTTGATTTTTTTTAATATCTCGTTTATTTACTAAGATATGGGGGGTGGTAAGTTTTCAAATTGTCACCCTGTATAAACTAGTGCATCTACTAACAGAGCAAATTACACATATAAATAAAATAAAAAGAGGTCAAGTTAAAATACAGTAAAACACTTAAGTAAAATAGACAAAATATCACAGAATATTAAAACACCAATCAGTAAGTAGAAACTCTTCAAGTGTAAAAAGCGGTAAACTTAAGGTAACTAATCACAGCATTTCTTAATTAATCGATAATCGATTTATCGACGAAGTCCTTGGAGCAAAGGGTCAACTCGTTGTACTCCAAATTCGACGTAGAATCCGAAAATGTAGAATAAATAGGGGGTCCCTATTTAAAATAACAAAGTTGATGGCTACTTCCGGTATTTCAAAGGTTCTCCATATCTTTCTAACTGACAGTCGTCAAGAATGACCCTGTATAGGAAGCGCGTGTACCAAATCTGCCCTTGTATCCTTATTGCCTACCTTCCAGTCGCGGGCTGGTTTTACTATGGAGTCATATGGGAGATACATCGTTTTTTTGTTTATATGATCATTAATAAGATGATTCTGAAGTTGTAACTCATACAATGTGTTGATGTACCTACCCATTGGTTACACAGGCCAACACGATTTTTGACTTTGATAAGAGGATATGAAATTTTGATACATTTATTGATAGTTAGACAAAAAAATATATAGGCCCTGAAAAAGTTTGCTTTTGTATCCAGGAGAGCCGTTGACCAGTATTTTAGAAAATCCAAAATTGAAATTGTTATTTAACGATAAATAGAAACAAATGTAATTGTATGCAGAGCTGGGAAGTAACTAAAATTTAAGTTACTTTTCAAGTAACTAAGTTACCTGCAGTAACTAAGTTACCTACTGTAACTTAGTTACTTTCTAAAAGTAACTTATAACTTTTTCATATTCAGAGGAACTTAGTTACTTATAAAGTAACTAAGTTACTTTCTGGTAACTTAGTTACCTAAAAAGAACTTAGTTACCTACCGAAAAGTTACTTTTTATTTATTATAAAATTATTTATGCACCCTACCATCGCCGTTGTAATTATATACTCAAAATTTCTCATCTGTACAGTTTTCGAATTCGCGACTCGGCAACTGCACAACGCCCGGCGACGCATCGGCAGATATTTGTTCATGTCATCTGATGCTTATTATAAAAAAATTGCAACTCGCCATTTACCTTGTTAGTTGTAACCGTGAGACTGTTGTGCTTGTGAACGAAATAATATGAAAATAAAACTTTTGGTTATTCAGTATTCAGTTGTTTCTTATTATTTGTTGAAATTCGTATCTTTTTAAAAGAACTTTTTTAAAAGTAACTTTACTAGTAACTGTAACTAAGTTACTTTTGTTTCTAAGTATCTAGTTACTCAAGTAACTTAAGTAACTATGGAAAGTAACTTAGTTACTTTATCAAAGTAACTTTCCCAGCTCTGATTGTATGAAACTTTTACTATCATATCAAATTTAAAATAGTAAAAAAAATTTAGTAGTGAATCCTATTACTCTTTTTTCCGTGTTCATAAGTACTTTCTCTCACTAAACCCAAAAACAAAATATAGTCCCCCATCACACTTTCGTTGTATTTATCATGATAATGTTGTTCAAAGTTCATAATATCTTTATAACAACGTTCTACTCATTTTTCTGAGTACGCCCTGATATAATAAAAAATAATAAAAGAATCATATTTATTTTTTTGCAAAAAATCGTTTACCTTCTAAACGTCTTTTGTAGTTAGTTTTGTAGTCTAGATTCCGAATGGGGTAGTTAAAATAGGTTTTGTAGGCTTCATAAGGCTTTTTACAGGCATTAAAAAAAATGTCTTTCATACTTTAATAAATACACCACAAAGTTCGTGACCACATAGGTATATAAAAATATGCATCAGCATCATATTTCCACTTTCTTGGCCACATTTTAACCTCTGAGTCTTCTAGAAATGCTTGTACAAATATTTAAATGTATGTAGTACCGCAATGATGAGCAAATGTAGCAAATTTCTGGTAAATTTATAGCGAATGTAGCAAATGTTGTGTAAATGTAGCAAATGGCTGGCAAATGTGGAAAATGGCAAATGTGGTGTACACAATTTTGCGCAGTGGTCAGCCCATCGAGAGAAACAGATGGGGGTTTCAGCCAAGCAGGCATTTAGCTTAGAGTGGACTTAGTTGGGCAAGGGGCATAGTACCCTCCCATTGCAAGAAAGAAAATATTATTTATTTAAAAAACGCAGCTACTAAACACATCATTTTGAACAATTCTAATGATCTACTTCTTTAAATACTTACCTAAATAGACTCCAAGCTGTATTTACAGAAATACACAGCATTAGGTACAGTAAATGCCTTATATGTATATCGGAACAAAGATTTAAAATGTAAGTACATAAAATTTCGTATGTTGTGATATTTATAGTTTGTTATTTTCATTTTCCACTGTTCAATAGTAAGCAATGAACACAATGGATAGATAAAAAAAGAACCTGATTTCAAACCATCACTGCTGCATCAAGCAACACCACCAGCATACTATTAAAAAAATAAACAATAACACCTACCTGCACCATCTTTAGCATACTTGTAGTTTGGTTCACCCTTTACAGGCACAAATCGAGAAAATGGCTCAGGAAGAATTTCTGTGATTCTTTGGTAATAGGATAATCTATACAAAAAAAACAATTAAGATATACTACTCATTTTTCATACAATTACCTCATGCACTTCATCATCACTTCTCTTATGAATTTCGGTTTGGGATGTTCGTTATCCAAAGTGAGGCAACTACCCCAATCCTCCCATGACCAACGAAATTGAAAGTTACTTAAATGGTAAGCAAACCACAGTACGAATCTATCGAAACACGAAACGTTCATTGTGTCTATTCTCATGAATAGAATTTCGGTCGCTTGCGCTAATACTTGTGGCATTGTAGACGGTTGTAGTTTACAAAGCTCGATTAGAATCGACCCGTAGGCGATTTCCAAAAATCTGGGACTGGGCATGTGGAACAGTTCCGCAAATATTACTTCAACAATGCAATACTCCAGTGGAATTTTGAGCTTGTAAGGGAAGTTGAGTAAATGTGCAGCGCAGTCTTTTCTCTCTAGGTGGTACATGTCGATGATCGAATGCAGATGTTCTTCGATTAAGAATCTTTCGATTGAGTGAGCGCCTGGCATAATTGGACCTTCTGGGCAATCGGTATAATCAAACATTCGGAACACTACCCAAGGCATAGGATACTGATATGAAGCATGGTGAGGGGGGGGTACTATTGATGGCAGTGCATGCTGCAGAGCCTCACAGAGTATTGAATCAAATGCCAAGTAAGGTCTTGGGATGTGCTTCTCGGCCCAGTTATCCTGTTTCAGTTTACGAATTTGCGACCACAAACAGTCCAAATATTCCTCCTGCGGATGGGGAATATCAATAGACCAAACACGCAGAGCATTATGATGCTTTTTCGCACGTTTATTCAAAAAGATTTCAATGGACACTAGCAAATGTTCCAAAGCGCTCTCCTTCTTCTCATACAGTTCTCTACCCACCCAAGGTAGGGTGCTTAGAATGGCAAAAACATACCAATCTTTACGGACTTGTGGTACTGAATCTTCATTCGCTGCATCAATCATATTATCTAACAATTGCAGTAGAGACACGGCCGACAATACGTGGCAATTTACTAGATCTGCCAGGAATCGTAACGCATACCGTGCGGCATCCCACTTGCAAGCCTTAAGAGAGTCTTTGAAAGTACGCACCATGTAATCCACAAATTCTCCTCCAAAATTAAAATTTTTAGCGTTCAATAACCCCACCAACGTAGTATATATCGTACATTTCTCCGGCATTTTAATAGCGCAATCCGTAAGAATCCTCAAAATTTTCATACGAAACGTACCCAAATCGGCTTCTAGTACGCTCGCCAAACCTTCCAAATTTGATTCGAGCGAAGAGGTGCTCTTCTCCCCCACTCTCAAAATGAGAGACTCCAAGCGATCCTCGATTTCTTGATTTTCAGATACTCTGCGCCTTTTTCTGTAAGCTCGGTCTGGAACGTTATGGCATTAACACTGAATATGTAGGACAGGCCGCCCTATAAAATTACCGTAACCGTCGTCTTCCTCGTGAACTCTTCTCCGACTCATTTTAAAACTCGTACGAGAGATCTAAATAGTTTTTACAATAAAAATAGAAGTATTGCAAATACAACAGCCGCAAAGCAAAACTTTAATTACCAACTTAACCTCAAAAAAGAGACACACAACCTCAACAATTTCACAAAATGCAGTGTCTACACTACCCGTTGACGGTCTTTATACAACAGTTACTTTTATACACGGTCGTTCGACCATGCTGTTATATACCGTGTGTCCCAAGCTGAACACGCCAAATGCAAACAAATTTTATGCGCCGCCGTGCAATTGTTTCTTAAGTTCCTCATGATTTAACCATTTGTTTTAAGTAAAAGCAGTTTTTCAAGATGTTCATCGGTTAAACATCTTCCCATCCCATCGCCATCGCTTCCATTCATTGCTGTGCCGAGCTAAGGTCACCTATTGATCATTTTTGCGAAAGACAAGGGAAGAAGCGCTCGGATACGGTTTTCGCCGCCTCTGCGATGTAGTCAGGGGTTTCAACATTTTGGGATGTAGGAGTACCATTAGACACTACCATCATAGACCTAACGCTACCACGGCGTACAAGATCCACCAGAGGTTGGTGGATATGTAAACAATAATAAAAATTCACCAAAAAGGACTATTTACAAAATTTTATAAATAGATTTATTGTAAATTTTTTTTTTAATAGAAGAAAAGAAAAATGTCTTGTAGTTATGCCGATGGTTTATCTGCTTATGACGATAAAGGCGTTTTGGGTCTCCCAGAGGTACCTACATCATCCTTGATTTCATTTCACTTTCGTAATTTAAGCAATTCGATACTGCCAGTGAAGTAGAACAGAAATGTAAATTATTAACGCAATGGATTTTGGAATCTCGGCATGTTGTTTTTCACACAGGTGCCGGTATAAGCACATCAGCTGGTATTCCGGATTTTAGGTTAGATCAAGTTACTGTAATTCCCGAATTGTAATTAGTTTGAAGGGGTCCGAATGGGGTTTGGACACTGGAAAAGCAGGGCATAAAACCGAGTATTAACATGTCATTTGATGATGCGGTGCCTACTTCAACTCATATGGCCTTAAAAAAATTGGTTGAAGAAGGATATGCAAAGTTTATCGTTAGCCAAAATATTGACGGTTTACATTTACGTTCAGGCTTAAATCGGCAGAACATTGCTGAGCTTCACGGAAACATGTTCACTGAACAATGTGCCACTTGTAAAAGGTAAAAGTAAAGGTGTGTAGGCTACTACAGCATGTTTTCAGGCAGTTTATTAGATGCTCGGCCACGACTAGTGTGGGACAGAAACAGCTGGGAACAACGTGCCCGGGATCACAAGTATCACGCCGTGGCTGTAGAGGCAAAATGATCGATACAATATTAGATTGGGAGGCCAGTTTACCAGAAGATGATTTAGTAATGGCAGACTATCACTCTTGGTAGAATGTTAATGCAAAAATTAGTAATTACATTGTTTGTTCCAGTGTTGCTGACTTAAGTATAGCCTTAGGGACTACCTTACAAATTGTCCCTAGTGGAAATCTTCCCACCTTTACGAAGAAATATGGAGGGCGTTTAGTTATAATCAATTTACAGCCAACCAAACATGTAAGTGCACTACTTCCATTATTATAAAATAACTTTCATTTTTAGGATAAAAAAGCCGATCTCATTATACACAGTTATGTAGATGAAGTGTTATTAAAGGTAATGAATTGTTTGCAACTAGAAATACCGCAGTACAGTGAGGATCTGGATCCTACAAAGCGGAGAAACGATGACATTGTGGAGTGGAACTATTTAAGATTAAGTATTAATGATATGAAGAATATGTATAATGCTCACACTAAGAGATTTAAAAAAATTAAACTGGAAAGGAAACTTAAAAGGGAAAATGAAGACGAAATTAAAAAGGAGGAAAAGAAATTTAAAGAAGAGGATAGTGATCAAATAGTCACGCCTGAAGTTATTGTTGTAGAGTAATGATGACAATTTTATGTTTTATTATATTTTTTACATCACTTTTAATTTAAAATAAATTAATTGAACCTTATGATATTTTTTTGGTCGACATTCAGTTTTATTTTAACCATTTTTTGTACTGTACCCATGCATTCAATGTTGATTCGTGGTTTTAAATATTTTGAGGAGCAGCAGATCCGAATTTATCTCTAGCCCTCTATAACACCTGAATGCTACTCAAACTGTAAAAATTTGTACTCATTTTTTGGGCATGTTAAACGTAATTTAGTCCCGAGTGTTTGCATATAGATACAGTGATGTTGGCAACAATAAAAAAACACAAAATCCCTCAAACAACTTTATTAATACATAAAAAGTAATTTAAATCTTATTTGAGAGGAATGAAACGTGAACTGTGTGTCGCACCAATACCAGGTCTACCATGTTTAACTGGTTTATATGTAAGCGAAAATTCACCTAGATAATGTCCAATCATTTCGGGTTTAATTTCAACCTGATTAAAAGTTTTTCCATTGTACACGCCAACAATTGAACCAACCATCTCAGGGACAATGATCATATTACGCAAATGAGTTTTGACGATTTCCGGTTTCTCATTCGGGGGAGCCTCTTTTTTAGCCTTACGCAACTTCTTAACCAAGGCCATCGGTTTACGTTTTAAACCTCTGCTGAATCGCCTTCTGGCACGAGCGTGCATTAATTCCATAAGTTGCTCACTGCAAAATCAATTTAGCATAATTCGACCTTTGAGGTTACGATAATAGTTACTTGGGCATATCCAGCAATTGGTCTAAATCGACACCTCTGTAGGTGAATTTCCTGAAGGTCCTCTTCTTCTTGATTAATTCGTCTCCCTAAAATAATAAGTAGACAGATAAATAATGTAACTTGTGTTTATAACCTAAAACAGTATTGCACTTGCAATATCTCAAAAGTACAGAGGAAATTGTAAAATATAACCTTTACCTTTTCTGCCATGTTCCTTTATTAAATTATTTCTCGTATAAAACGTATACTTCTAAAGATGAAGTAAATAACGATGGATAATTATGTCCGTATTATTTGAGAACAGCAAAAAGCTGACAAAAGGAAGAAAACGGATTGGTTCATGCGTTGCCAAACTTGAAAAGCAAAAGTTCCCAAATGTGAGAGCGGAAAATTTAAAATATACAAGGCGATCGTTTTAAACTTGATTTTTAGCACATTTTTAAGGATTAAAAAAAATGTTTTGTCAGTAAGGACCCACTTCTGCCGTTTTGAACTACTTCTACGGGAATGGCCCCAGTTACTAGAACCAATTAGTCAGCAATAAAATATTATTTTTCTTTTATTTATTCGATGAGGATTTTTTAAGTTCTACAAAGTTTTTAATTTTAGTTAGCTTTTTTGAGCACAATTTTGAAAAATCCTCATATATTTTACAGATAATTGGGAACATCCCAGTTTTGTCCTCTAAAAAACTTAAAATCTTGAATAATTCAATGCGAAAAGTATTACTTTCAGAAAGCATAATTATATAAAATCTATGGCAATTTTAAATTACACAAAAAGCTCAGCCTACTTCAATATCGGTCTATGAAAAAGCGCCGCTTAACACAAGTTCAATTGCTGCTTGCACATCACCCGAAGTAGTTTGTAACGCCCTAATATTTATAACTTCATTAACAAGCCCCATTTCACGCATTTGCTGCAGTTGTGGCTGTAATCGTCGTGTCATTGCCTCGAAACCCTCTGGAACACTCGGACTTCCCAATCTGTTAGTTGGAGGTGTCTGATTTTGTGACAAAGCAAAAGCTTGCTGCATGGCATTACTGAACATTTCCGATGTAATAATGTTGTTGGTACCCCCTGTGGGAGTACTTGATGTGTTTCCAGGGCTGCTTGACAATCCGTACGTGGCAGTAGTTGCATTAGCAATAGCTGCTGCGAGTTGAGCCGCCGTGATCGCATTGTAAGATGAATTACGGGTTAGAGGGGCGGCCTCTTGAGCAGTTTCGTTTGGCGATTCCATGTCTTCGTCGTCCGATAGAGCTTCAAGTGAATAGGAGTAGCCGGAACTGGTACTTGCTTGGGTATTAAATGGCGTGCTTTGTGTTTCTTTGCTTACAAAAGCAGCAATGCGATGTGCTGCGTCTATTAAGGCGGGATGTGACTCTCCGATCGATCGTACAGTGTCAGGATCGGCCAACTGCATTATTAATTCTGAATCGCGAATTATAGCTATGGCAACTGGGTCTTCAGCCAAACCCGGTGTTGAGGTGATAATATTGTCGAGAACATTCGGACGAGAAAGTTTGTGTAGTGCTGCCCTGTAGCCGGAGCACACAAGAAAAGAACGAAATGCTACCACTAGTTGTTGAACGTCTGTTTCACTTATAGGCTTTACTTTGGTGTGCACCACAGGTACTTTCTTCTCCAATACGTGAAGAGTAACACCTGATTTAACCCCGTATGACGATAACGTAGAATTGTCTTCCAATATAATGCCACAGTACACCAATTCTACAAATAAACAATGCAAACATTTATAACTTACTCATTGTCTCACCCATCCTTTGTTTTTCCACATTAAGTGTTTTTGCAGCCTCATCTTTAACCAAACCTACGTTGTTGTCTAAATTTATATTGTCTAATTTAATTCGTTGATACTGATTTGGTTGTAATCTAACACCGAGAACGATATTATCGCACATTTTTAATAGTTTCTTCAACAGAAATTTAAACTGTTTCTGAAAATTGGCACTTGACCTTGACTTGCAATATTTTTGTCGATAATGTTGGTACCATCGAATAACCAGTCACTGTCTTGTACAGGACCGGCTCTAAAAGGAAAGAGGCTATTTGTTAGAAAAGATGATACTACGTTATTATTGTTGAAGTAATGTGGAAATTAGTAAATTACTAAATTTACTTTTCCATCAAATTAACTAGATCTAGGAATGTAGTCTTTTGTTATAAATATTATTCGTATCTGTCATTAGAAACTGTTCTAATAAAAACGTTGTTCAAATCGCAACTTTTGCCCAATTTAATACCATCAACAATTATGATTGTCGTTTTATCTATTAAACCGAAAGATTTATTTTATTATAAAAGTATTTATTTGATTAAATATAGCACGCAGGATGCTGTAAGCTAGCTGGTTCGCGACGTTTCTTTATGGTATTTTTATTCGTGCGTTTCCCCCCATTTTATTGCTTGAAGACGCAGTATTTCTCATTTTCATAATATTTTTGTACATAACAAAGTTAATTAAAGTTGTTACGTTGTCCATATTCGGAAAAAGTGAGCCAAGTTGAAGTAAAGGAAGTAGTTTTAGGTTTTAGTGCACCGTTGATGCGACCTGCAGATTATTATCATTAAGAGAAAAAAAAAATGTAAACAATTTTTAAATTTCCTTACTTCATCGACCGCCTGTATACGGAGCGAGTAATTTGGCCAAACAAGCTTCTCTTTCTTTCAGGAATTTTGTTTAACGTTCTTTTCATGTGTTTCGAAATAAAATTGTCATTGTTAATCAATTGTGTTTATTCGAACCCATTGTGCGACTCGGATATAGTTTTCATGTCAGATTTTTCTCTCGTGTCCAAGAATTGTGTCAGGCGTTTATGAACATTTGTGTAGTTAATCCTTTGGAAGAAGTCTCCAAAATTATTAATTTAAGTCAATATTAGGATTTTTCTTTGTGGCAGTTACCAGTGGTGTACGAGGAGAAAATTGTTGGTAATTGAATTCAGAACCGGGTGTACACTAAGATTCATTTTTAATACCAAAATTTTCCTTTATTATTTTATCTTTCTTTTTCGGTATGTCATGGCCTATCTGTGCACCAACTTTAAGCTTTATATAGGTAAGTATGTTAAAGTGTATTTTAATTTGATTGTGCGAACGGCCAAACGGACGTTCAAAGACGTTGGCGTCTGATAAAGAAAAAAAAATTCACCAAATATGGAGATTAATTTAAATATGAACTTTAATTCACAATCATTTTCTGTTGTGGATGTGCTAGTCTATATCTAATTTTCGAAAAGATCCATCTAATCCAAACAATTCCTGAGAAAGTGTAGATTCTTGCGGCCTTTTGGATTCATCTGTGCAAAATGTTCGGTCAAGCGCATACCAATCCTTATAACTTTCAACTTTAAGCTTTAGTTGCGCTAAAATAAAAAATTTAAACGGTTTTTTGAACTGTTACCCATATATTAGTATAGATACCTGCTAATTCCTCTATGGGTTTACCTGTGCCACCGTACTCAGGAGGAAGGAGATCACGTGGAAAATGCTCGTAAATATCATCACCGCCGGCGTTGTCATCATATAAAAACACCTGCAAGGACAATTACATACATTTTGTAATATTATTCATACTGATTTGCAGTTATTCCACCTTATGTGAAAGAACCAATGAAATAAAGAAGATAATACTAACGGAGGTTCGTAACTTTTTAGGCACAAACTGCAAAGCTAATTGCTTTAAAGTCCTAGCTATCGGTACAATATTTATGACGTGCAGTGCCTCAAGTCTTATCGGGTAAGAGTCCAGGAAACACAGTGCACACTTTTTCAGTAAAGGCAACGTAACTTGCGCTAGGTGATCATAAGTGATGCCAGCACTATCAAACAGCAGGCTCAACCCATTAATGGCCAGTTCATCATATTCCTCCAACAGAGCGTCTATTATCATTGTAAATACCTTCACTCTGGTTTCGAAAGATACAATTCGCGTGTCAACAGTTCCAACGCGGAAAACCAAGCGGATTGGTTCACATTCTCTGACAGGGAGCACAAACACAATTCTGAAAAAAATGCCTTATCTTGTACCTACCTGATTACAACTGGAGTCGTGCCACTCACCCATCGTCAAAGCAACGCTGAATGTCCAGTGAAAATGGATCACGTACAGCATAGAACTCACTGCAAAGAGTTCTCGCTGTGTAATATCTGTCAATTTTTTCTTTTGTCCTTTCTAAACTGAACTTGGATCCTCTTAAACAAGTCAGCAGCCACTGGTCATCTAAAAGGCTGAATTAGTTCTGTAGATAATTAATTTAGGTATATTACCTGTGCGCGCTTTTAAATGACGCTGTGACTTTAACCATTCCCTAAGAGACTGAATATCATCGTTAACACGGTTCGCAACTTCGTTCAATTCTGTTTCCGCTATAAGTTGCAGTTCTTTAGATAAAATTCTTACAGACATTGCTAAGAGGCTAGAGCACGCAGAATAATGTGTAACATGCTACACCAATACACAATTTAAATATATTCAATTACTTGTAGGTATATTGTTGGGCCATATTGACGTAATTAATGATATTTACACATAATTAGACTTTAATATTGAACGCAAGCCTGAGAAATACAATGTCCTATACCTGAAGTTTTATTGCAAAACAGCGTTCATGCGTCATAACTATTAACAGTTTGACTGGATTCCATTGATGTCTATCTATTTGGACTACACGTGTATCCACAACATGCACTGATATTTCAAATATATGTTGTTAAATATGAGACCACATACCTTCTATATTGTTGCGCCTTCACCAAGTAAATTTTGATCAGTGTTGAAATACTCAAAATATGCTTTATCTCACCAAATTCTCCAAATCCTGAGGGCTGTGTTTTGTTGATTATGAAAATGATAAAAAAATAAGTTTTTAACCTCTTTTTTAACGCATTCAGTGCAGTATTATCTAACCAGCGTGGTCCCATATACTTGCAAGAGTAAAATTTTTCCTAGATTAATTGTCCAAAAATACATAGTCTTCATAATTTTACTTTTACGTCTGAAAGGTCAAAAACTGCATTTTTTTCCCTTAATGGCAAACCCTTCTTCACTTAAGATGAAAAGAAAGAGAGATGAAGTTTGCCTTTACGAACCAATTGATACATAATATAAAATGTGCATACAAATTATGTACATCAGCATGTTAAATATAATTATTTTATTCACCGCTCTGACGATCATAAAATAAGGTCAAAGTGAACATTACCCCTTTTCCCCCGAATGTAACAATCTTGAGAAAAAATTTTGCCAACCATAAAATTTGCAATGACGTTAAAGTTCAAAAATAATTAAATAATGAATAGGTATACAGGATGTTTACGCTCTTCTCTGTATCATTTTAAGGGGCGGCAGTACAGCTCAAAAGTAGTCGACAAACCCCAAAACGCCTTAGCTAGTAAAAAATAATTTAAGTGGGCAATGCTGATTAAGTAGTACATTGCTAGATTTGAACACAGATTAATCGTTTAATGTAAAAAATAAAACAAATATTATCTCGCTTATTAAATAACTTTTACTAAGGTGTTTTGGGGTTTGTCGACTACTTTTGAGCTGTACTGCCGGCCCTTAAAAAGATGCAGAGAAGACCATAAACACCCTGTATATGTTTAAATTTACAAAATGGAATATTTATCTACCGATTCAGTGTCATTACAAATTAATTTGCAAAGAATTGTCAGAAAATTTTTTATTTTTAATAGGTAGCATACATTACTGAACTTACGAGTTTTTACCTACCATGGAATTATATTATTTAGCATTTTACTCATCATTGTCATTTTGAAGTGCATTATTGTCTTGATGCGAATTAAAACCAATTAGGTATGCATCAGAGAATTTATATAAAATTAAATGGGAGGACAGCAACAGACACTAGTATAAATTATTGCGCATTTAATAATCCGCCAATATTATAGGCAAAGTATTAGTCCTTGACTTTTGGAACTGTATGTATAAGCTTTTTTCCAAAAAGAATTGATTATATAAAAAAAATTCAATATGACGGACATGATCAAAAACGGCCATGATTTAATTGGTCCTAAATGTAAGTAATTGAAATTCTACTTATCGAAAGAGTAGGACATTAGAATTATTTCCCTAGAAGTAATTGAAATCTAGAAGTGGGTCGAGATGGATAAAACGTATAGGTATCTATAGTAACACGTTTTTTTATCTTAAAAAAAGGTTCACATTATAAATATTCGTAAGTTTCAAGGCCACCAGATACAAGTTTTGAAATGTGAAGACCCTGTACTTTGATATTTTTGTGCATTTAATTTCTGTCTCGATTTCTGTAAGCTAGCTCTACAGTTTAGATTTGATACAGAAAACAGTGATGGTCAGTGAAAGTAGAAGCTTTTACACTTCATTTCAGATGTCCGTACAGTGGATGAATGTGTAAAGGTAAATTCATAGCTCTCCGTTCATACGTTTCCGTTTGTCCGTTAGCCAATCAGAAGACAGCAAATTTTTAAACGTACGTCGTCCGTTTACGACGGAAAAGTTGGTTGAAGTTGAACAGAACATTTACGTTTCCGTTGGTCCGTTTTTAACAAGAGTGAGGTTATGTTTGGTATGTTAACAGCGTTCGCCTATTCGTTCTTCACGGTAATAATCAGATAGCAATGTGTTCTTACTTTCGTACCATTTTCACATACTGAAAATCACGGAGGGTACAGTACAAAATAAAGTTTAGGTTATGGTTATACTTGCAAATGTACAATGTGGACGGATTGCTATGAACCTTAACAAAATGTACTATCCGTTTGACGGATCAACGCAACGGATGAACGAAGAGCTATGAACCCACCTTAAGAGCGGCGAAAATACAGGGTGGTTTTTAAGTGGACCATTGGAAGTATTTCAGGAACGGTTTGGAATTTAGAATCGATCAAAAGGAATCATTTAAAAATATTTTCAAGATGGTCGCTTTTCCGGTTGTATCAGAATGATGCCGGAACTTTATTATTTCAAATGACACTATCTTTTCTCATAGCATTTTCGAATTCCTCATAAAAAATCAGTATGACTTTGTTAATATGATGCTATGGGACATGGTTTCGAAGTTATTTGACATTTTTTCACAGTTTCAGAGGTTCAGACATGTTGGTAAAAGATTTATGACACTTAAACTCACTTACCTTTACCAAAATTGATACGCTAGACGTACGTTGCAATATAACTTACTCGTTAAAGCGAATAAGAAGTTTGCATACTGAGTTCATCAAAATCACTCACTTTTTCAGATTTGTAATATATATAGTTAAAAATCTTTACATAAATAAAATTACATGATAATAGTGTACTTTACAAGTACTAACAAGAGCCACTTACTTACAAGAACATATAAAATTAAATATGTTAATACTTGCTGCTCAGTATCTACCGGGCAAAACGTTTAACAAATTTTATGCATTAAGGTATCTCTTACAAAGGTACGGAATTTAATGAGTTCTCAGAGCTGTTAGTCTGGGGTGTTTCTAAAGCTGCTATGCGCTGCTGCAGGGTTGCCACCTGGAAAAAATCAGTCAGTCAATAGTAACAAAAATGAGAAAATAAAACGTTTATCTGGTTACCTGTGAATTATGCCGTTCGACCATACTAATCATTTGTTGTTCCATTTTTGTTAATCGCGCTTGATACTTTTTATGATTTCTATCCACAGTGTCAGCCAGTATACTAAAAAGTTGAAATATTTAATGAAGTTTTCGATAGCACACGTACCTATTAGTGTTATTCAAGTCGTGCACCATTTCACGACCTTCCAGCAGCCTTGCCTCCGCATTTTTAGTAACTTGTTCTAACGTCGAAACGAGTTCTTGTAGACGAATCTTTAATCGCGCTTCTCGCGCCAATGCTTGAATCAGCTCCAATTCAACACCTTGGGCGTGTTCAGCATCGGAATACCCTCTTTCCTGAAAAAGTTGATTACAGATGCAAAAGATTCAATTATGACCATACTTTGTTTTGGGTGGCGATGGCCAGAAGCGCTTCCGTATCCTTAAGCTGCCCCTGCAAATTTTTTAACGTGGCTGCTTGAGCTTTCTGTTGACCTTCAACGTATTTCAATTTCAGCTGTATCGCGCTTTTGTCTTTTTCCAATGTGTACAATTTTGATATTAAATCTACTTTTTCTTCTCTCAAGCCCATTAATTCCTACAAACAAAAAAATTTGCGCATCGATTTATGAATAAGTGACTACCTGTATAAGTACAGCCATTTCCAAATCCATCTTACGAGATTCTTGCGTGTTGCTAAGTTTAAGCGTTGTTGATTCAACTTGCGGCGACTCCAGAACAACGTACGTTCCTTGAATTGTGCTTCTTTCTGCTTTTAACCTAGAGACGTGCTCTCTCAGCCTAACCTCCTCATCGGCAGTCCACGGTTGCATATTGCTACTAAATTTTCTTTGTCAACTGATCAAATCAAATGAAATTAATTTACCTGTCTGCGTTAGGACTTGTAAAAGCGCGATTCTGCCAGGGCGATAATAATACGTCAGTGTCTTGGAACATGTCCAAATGGTGCAGTAGCTGTTTCGCAATTATTTCAGCTTCAATTCTGTTCTTCACAGTTTCTGCATAAGAAAAATCCACACGTCAGCTTTTTCAGATCAAAAATTCTGAAGCGAAAGCCTTTACAAAAACTGCTAGTAAGTAAGCAATACCGATCCTGGACCACTTTGACCTTGAGTTCTTGCCTGAACCAATGTCAACCACGCTTGAACTTGGCGCATGCGCAGAACTCAAGGTTAAAGTGGTCCAGGATCAGTGTTCCTTACCTACTACTGCTGCTATGTTTTAAAGAGGAAAATTCACCTACCTTCATTTTCTTGATTTAAGGCTAATTCAGTCTCAAGTAGTGCTAGCAGTACATCATACGCTTCTACTGCTCGATCCATAACTCCTAAAGCTAATCGTAAAGCTATTGCATTGGATTCATATTTTCCACATAGTAAAGCTAATCTAAAATAAGTCCTTACACACTAAAGTAATCGTGAAGCTTGCTCACCTATCACAATGAGATTTTGTTTCTGATAAGGTTAACGCCAAAACTGAATTCTGAGCCTTTGTGTGTTCCAGTTTGGCAGTTAAACTTCTTAATTCTAAATCTACTGCGTACTTCTCGCTTTGTACATCACATTGCCTTAATATATCACCCACAATATGTTCAGCAATTGCTGTTGGCAAATCTGTGTTCACCAGATCGTTAAGTTTCACGTCTCTTTGACTATCGGTCGCGCGTTTCAACTTAATACGTTCCGCGACTTTAGTGACCGGAGTGGTGGTAAACCCTACCAAATTAGCAACATTATTCTTATGTATTGGCACGATGCTGCTGTATTTGATATTATTCTCGTTTTTGGAGTTGTAATCAGATTCTATATGCGAATCAGGTGACGAAGCGTTCATCTCTTTCTCCGTGCTGCAGTAATTATCAGAAGTTAATTTTCCCTGCGCATCAAGCAGTTGGGCCTTTAAACTAACAATTTCTAATTTTAGCGATTCTATGATTTCGGAGGACACTTCGCCTCCCTCTGGAATGGAAGAGATAAATTTCGGCTCGGGAAGCTCAATCGGACTGTCGGGTATCTAAAAAGGTTACATTTATAAGACGTTGTTTATTCAAATGACATACTATTTTATTCTCGAAATCTGATAAATCGTTTTCGGCAGCATCTAACTCACTTACTTCTAATGGACAGGTAATGGAGTCTTCATGGCCACTTGTACCAACCTCTATAAGTAATAAATAGACGATATTTAATTACAAAGGAAAACGATATTCTGTGACTATGCAAAGAAGTGGAGACAAGCAAAAAATCTATACCTACCTGATCCTTCATCTTCTTCTACAATAGCCATAGATCGCTGTTGGTGTAACTTTCGCGTCAATTCAGCAATCACAGAGTGTAACTCTGTCAGCTGCTCTTCATATCGCTGAGATTGTTCTTCCAATTTTTGCTGAAGACGTTCCTGCAAGACATAATAGTCGAATATGTACACGTTTGTAGTTAGCCCGCAAAAAGCATGTAGCTACCGTGTGACCTATTTTCGTTGAGACGGCAGTGTATTTCAGCCGTTTTTAAACATAGAGACCCTGTGCCACTTTTTTGTTAAACTTTTAATACCACAAACAGAATCAATCTGAGATACAGGCTGAAAACGAAAACTTTCACTTTTAGGATGCTACCATATACTACCAATGTAATATAAAAAAAAGTAAAAACTGTCTATTTTAGCTATTTTTACGTAGAATCCAGTGGTGTAGTAAATACATTTTTGGACCACCCTTTTTGAGATTTGACCGAAAATTGGTACTTTTGAAATGTAACATCCTGTTAACATTGATGTATCACGAGTCTAGTTATATCTATTTTTTATTTTACCCATAAATTGAAACCTTATTTTTGAGTTTTTTAATAGTAGGCCATGGATTCATAGAGATTTTGATTTGTTTATGGTATCCACGGTAACTAACGCAGGCACTACCAATCAAGAAACGTGGTTGACGATAGAAGCATGCCATTTTAAAATTTTGAAATGGTTATGTTTTTCTATCTTACATGGGTAGTCAGATAGGATAACATTCCAAAGCGTCAAACTTTTCGTTTGCACCTTGTATCTCAGAAACAATCGTAGCTAGATGATTCTGTTTGTTGTATTCAGTTTCACAAAAAAGTGGCGCAAGGTTGCGGAACTCGCAAGTCTCCACATTTAATTACAGCTGAGTGCACCAAAACAAGACACACGAAAATTCTATTTTGAATCATAATAACTATTGATATGCATATGCAATAGGATAAAGAATTATAATTCTACTAGCATCTGGCAAAAGGCTGAATCAGAGATAGATTAAGTAGTCGACTAACAGACAGACGGAACATTTTTTCATATTTTGAATACTATCTTGGATTAAGTGCATTAATGATATTTTTCCATTGAAACTAGGAACCAATTACTTAAAATATTATTGGCGCATACAAGAACATTTCAACACTATTTGCCAGTAAACTTCAGCGAAGGAACGGACTATAATGGAAACACTTAACTAACGCGAGCTTCAGAATTGGGGCAAACTACAAAGAAAACTAGATTACAGCTCCCATTTGCTTTCCAACAATAACAATAATGGAACGACGAAATATTTTGGAAACGAAATTGTGACGCAAAAGGAGAAAGGAATCGATTTTCGATTTGGTTTGACCTAGAATGAAGCTCGACCTGCACCAATAATATTGACTTGGTTTACAAAATAGACGGCGACTGGCAAAAAGGGTCTCCCTTGGTAGTTACGTTATTAATTAGTTAAGGTCAGTTCCTAATGTAATTACTTTCAATTAACAATTAACTAATGGGACAGTCATAATTTTAAATTAAATTGCTCCCAAAATTGTAGGTGTGGGACTATGTTTGTTATACGGATCGATGAATGCCCCGCCTGCGAAAATGTTTGAAAGTAAAACGCTAACGCCGAATTGAGGGAAATAATTCATTCAGTTTTCGAGACTTACGAGAATTGCGGTTCCCAATTCGTGCAGTATGTTTTCAGCACTCTCTTGATTCAAGTTTAAATGTTTTTCGCAGATATAAAACAATTCAACTCAACTTTTAGTGAAAAATATTCACGTATTTATCATCCCCCAACGTAAAAATTATACAGAGACCATATTTATTTCTCGCGCGGCTTATGACAAAGCCAGTCATCATAATAAATCTGGTTTTAAGATGAAAATTTTTATATTATTTTTAATAAACTTTCCCAGTGGGAAACGTTTATATCGTGTGAGATTTATTATATTACCTTTTTCTTCCTCTATGGACGATTAATGCATAATTATACAAGCCATCTTTTAATTATTATCCATACCATTTTATTGAATAATGCTTAATTAGACCTTCGGTATAGAGTCCAGAGGGCTTTTCACCCCCTCGTGATACCAACATTATACAGAAGAAGCAAATGTGTTTCTAATCCAGAGGGGAGCAAAGGGGTTTGAAAACGGCGATGTTGGTTTCCCAAATAGTATTCTCGAAACATAACTATTTAGTAATCCAAATCGAAGAGAGGAAGAAGAAAATTTTACAATACCAATTCCAAAATATGCATAACAATGTCTCGAACCGTTTCAGCAGAAGAGGTTCCACTACTTTATAGCAAGGCTAATTATGATTGGCGATTTACCTGTAAAAACCGGAAGGAGATTTATTTTATTATGTTGTGAAGTAGTGACGCAACGGAAGTGCTATAACGGAAGCAGAAGCACAGAAGACAAAATCTGTTTTGAGGAAGTAGAAACGGATGCAGAAGTGTAAATACTATTATAAATTTAATAAAAACCTAAGTTTAGTTTATTAAAATATGCGATAAAACGTACGAATTGTTACGACGAACTAATAACACGAATAAAAGTAAAACAAAGAGAACAAGTCGTACGACCAATTAGAGCGTACAGCACACCTTGCCATATTTGAAAAATAGCGAAAGCAGAGGTCTGTTGCATCACTACTGCCAAGTCGGTATATCGCATTTCTCGGAAAGAACATGTCACATCCGCTTTCTTTGCTTATCGCCGGTGACTAATCTTTTATGGCACCTGGATAGCGCCTGCTGGCGTCCCAATATCTGGGATATTCGCTACGCTACAGACATTTCAATAGGAATGGTAAATTAATTTTATTCGTAATGCAGTCACCAGTCATTATATTCAATCGGTACAGATTTTTAGAGGTTTACCTGAAGTGATTTCCCATATAGTCATTAACTGGGTTTGTTGTCTGACTTAGAGGAGTAATTATTCATTTGTTTACGGTATAAATATTCGAATATATCGTATTAGGCATAAAATTGTCCATATAATACATAAATGTAAAAATATATAGGGTGTACCATTTAAATTTTGTGATGTACGGTCACTTCCCAATTTACGTGACAAAATACAAGTATTTGAAAAGACTTTTGGCCTCTCTGCGAAACCATGATATTGTATCATGTGCGAAACTCTAAACTTACCCCTCCTCTTCAGCTAATATTTTGCTTTACCGAGACGTAATTTTAATCAAGCATACATAGTGGTATTTATTAAGAAGTAGACATAGGGATTTATGTGTATTGTTTTTCCTTATGTTTACTTTTAAAAGATAAAATCTCTTCTGAAGGGCGCCTAATTTTCTGGCTGTCATATTAATTAGGTTGAAGCTTTAGCAGAAAATAAATCTCTTACGTTCCTTCAACTGTTACTTTATATTTTGTTTTAAGAAGTTATTATGGTTGCATAAAATTAGGCGCCCTTCCGCAGAGATTTTGTCAGTTAATAAACCGATACAACGAAATATCGAAGGATCCTCAGTATTACAATTACTTTTAACGACAATTTATTTTAATCTTACAAAATACATTTTATAGTTAACAAAAATGCATCAAATTCATGTCTTGGGCATTGAGATAATGCCCCTAGTCTTTTTCCCAACGATCTTGGTGCATAAATAACGATTTTGATATGTTTTGATCAAAATCCATGTGGTCGCCAAAAATTGATCAAATTCATGTTTTGGTCATTGAAATAATGCTCTTGGTCTTTTTCTCAACCATCTTGTTGCATAAATAACGATTTTGACATATTTTGATCAAAATCCATGTGGCCTCAGAAAAATAATTTAACATTTTTGAATCACACACATGCGGTTATCAAACGTGCACGTTATCAACTCTTTCAGCATTAAGATAATGCATTTGAAAGCTTTTACAACTCTAAATTCATGTGTAAAGAATAATTTTGGGTACATTTTGCTCTAAAACTTTTGACCTAGACATCAGAGAAGAGTTATATTGAATTGTTACACTTGTAAGAATAATCTAACGAAAGTCCGAACTCGATACATGACCTAGGGAATGAAATATGTTGATTTCTATTAGGTATATTGTCAATAGCGTCCGTCCTTAATGTCCAACGTACCCGTACACCAAATTTCAACACAATCGGCCACTTTTAAAAAGAGTTAGAGCGCACACGGACGGACGACAATACAAAACTATAAAGGATCTGAGGATCCTTAATAATAGACATAGGGGAGAAAAAACAATACACATAAATCCCTATGTCATACTTTTTAATAAATAGCACTGTATATTGGTATACACCATTGAATAAGTTACATATTCATTGCATACACTCTTAAAAGTGAGTGCTATATAATTATTAATTATGAATGAAAAAGAGATGAGTATCTTTTCATGGTTTTGTATGCAAACCATTAATATTTATTGGTCAATTTCAAAAAAGCCCTTCTTTTGTGTGCCGCCACTTATAAATGTTTTGTGTTAAAAGCAACCGAACAATGAAAACAAACAAAAAAGTAATGACATAAAGGGGAACCGGGGCAAGGTTATTCGGGTGACCGGCAGAGTCTCTACGATTTTAATGGCAGTTTTTATATCACATTCCGGGATTATGAGCAACTTGTTAATTACGCTAAAATTAATACCTACATATGCTCCTCCGGGAAATTCGTAAGGGGACGGCGCTTTGGTAACGGTCTCGTCCTGACTCGAAGGCGTTTTAGCTTCTTCGACAAGAGGCGGCTGTTCGGCCTCGATTTGCTTTTGAGATCCAGGACAACAAAGCCACGATCGCGTTCTTGGCAAATCTCCAGCGAAAGGTTCATCATATGTTCTTTCCTCGTTCCCATTTTGGCTTATAGTATACAACTGGGTCACATTCGAATCCGTACAAGGAAGTCCATCTACACACGTCTTTTTCTCCCCATTACAATTTAGCACGTACTCTTCCATGCACACTTTGGGTTGGTGAATGCGGGTGCAGTCGGTATCACCTGGTGCGTTCTCTTGGAGAGCCATTTTCTTAAGGGAAGCACAATCATTTTCGCCATGTGGATCTTGATCCTCTTGTAAAATGCGTTGCGGTTTAGGCGAAGCCGTGCAAGAATCGACGGGGTTGAAAATATACGTGGTAAAGCAGTTATTATTACTGCCACCTGTCTTTAAGTCAATTCCCGCCAGTATGCCAATTTTTATATGATTACAAACACGTGATATGCTCTGACGCAATTGTACGCTGCACGCATCGTGAGAGACAAATTAGAACAACTCATCACCCCGCACATTTAGAAAGTGAATGCGGGCCGCAATACGAACGCAATTGTACTGCGGCCGCATTACGCAACACTTCGAACGATACTATAATAGAATAAGGGCGTCGCGGCGCACGACGATTGAAGAACTGTCAACCCCTTATCATTTAAGAACTCCAGCATAGCGTTTTTTAACGCTTTGATCTTCCTTCAAATTAAAAAGCTGTTTTCGAATTCTAGACAGGCGCATTTCCTTATGAAAAGTTGAAAGCACGCGTTGGAATTCAAACTTATTTAAATTTTGAAATCGGCTAATATTAGAAATGCATCACGTCTATATATATATATACGCGCTTTATTACAAATTGTGTGAGAAAAAAAGAAAACAAAATGGGGTAAAGGTCCACATACTCGCATTTGGTTTTATGGCAAAAGGGGCTGCGAGAACGAAAATTGGAGAATGATGGAACAGTCTTTCCTCTGACTTTCTCAGGTTTTCTTCTCGTTTCCCTAAACGATCAATACCTTCACCTTTGATGCTCTTAAGGTACCTATATTAGCCATATACATTATTCCATTCAATTTGAAACAATAAAAGTAATTATTGGATTCTCAGTGAGAAATATTCGCAATTATCACGAGTATTCAGTTGAAAATCGAGAACAACTCGCAATTACAATTGAGATGCCCGGCGAGTTTCGTTTGGAAGTAAAAAAGTCATTAGGAAAATGCGACTAACATGAAACCATGCAAATGCAAGCTATAATCTTAATTGTGTGCCACCGCATTTTCCCATTTCCCGACAAAGATATTCCACGTATACAAATCTATTATCAGCATTTCAGTTCACTAGCGCTCTCCCATCGAAAATAGCTGTAGACATTGACAGATAAGGACGCAGGTGAAGAGAATCGTTTTGTCGAAGGAAGCCTTTAAGAAAATCACATCAATAAAACTAAAAGTAGCCGAAAAAATTGGACAGGGGCGGTGCCGGCCGGGAAATATTGTAACGAATGTTCTAGAAATCCACAGAGACATGGGGTCGTCATCAACTAGCCATCGAGATTAGTCACCCGCGATAAGGAATGAAGGCGGATGTGACACGTTCCTTCCGGGAAATGTAATCTGCTTACTCCGGAATGTTAAGTGACTTTTCTAGAAACTTCCGTGATAGCAGTTCCAATAGTGATACCGAAGTGATTATTAGTCGAGTTCGCGCTCGTATGTGATAAAATAAACATTTTACTTTAAACAAAATTAGAGCGTTTCAGGTATATTTCAGTCTTTACAGTAAAAGCAATACATTTAGAGTTTTACCGTTAATATCTAATCAGTTGTTTAGCACTTTCAGGTGCCTACTATGTCGTCTTTTATTTTTCATAGCTGCGTATTATACTTTTATGGCGAATGTGTAAAAGAATTATTTATTCTCAAACTAAACATTTGACACTCAAATCCCAAAATGAAATTTCTAAGTTTGAGATTTCCAACAAACTGAAACTACCAAACGGAACGAGCAATACAAACTAATGACAACTAAAGTTTGTAATTGGATCTTGATAAATTAATGTATAGGGAGGCTTTAGCTATTCAAATATTTCGTGATATACCTACTACAGTTTCTGAAGGTACATTCTTTCTCTTTGGCGTATCTTACGATACATGAGTAGGTTCAAGGGTTTGGCAGAGACAGAGGCGTGACTCCAAGGGGTCATTGCATTTGACCCATTTTAAATAGGCTTATTACTTTTGGGATATAGGTCAACTGTGCAAGGTTTGAACGGAATCGGTCCAAGCGTTCGACAGTTATCATGTTCACGAACGGACACCATCGACTCCCCTATAAAGCTTGCATCGCTTTGCTCTGCCGCTTAATAATAGGCATTATAGACTGGTTCACTATTCAAAATTTCTGAGTCCTAAAGGCATTTGAGACAACATTTGACCAACTAGGCTTCACTAAGACCTGCTGAACATATCGATGAATTTCGATGTTGGTACCTCCAAATCTGAAAGGGAAGTTCAGAATTCAAGATGGCGGTCATTTTCACTCACGTGACCGATTATAATGTTATTTGTAACAGGTGGTCGCCTTATTGTTTTTTTTAAAATAATTTTTCGAATTTGTAATTTAGTACGCATAGGAAGGTTTTTCACATGTACCGCTTTATAGCGAACAGGAACAAAACTACGTCTGAAACTTGTGTATTTGTGTATAGAATTTACTCGAGGGAAGATTTTCGGATTGGAGACGCGCGTTATAATAAACAGAAATTGTTCACATCTCTAACGATAACGGTCAGTTAAAAGCTGTTTATCAAGGTCGTGTAAAACATTTGTGCAGCGCTTTGTGCGATAAATAATATTCTGTAGACGTCATTCGGCAGGAAACTTAAAAATAATTATTTGGTGCGTATTTACTGAAGCCATACGTGTACGTACGAACATTTTTTTACTTAGCATTCATCACGAAATTAACGTTACCGGGGTAGTACAAAAAGTCAACTGTACCGTGGTCTATTTCCATATTTTTAAAGGGGGTGGCATTGAGAGAGAGACTGGTGACTGACTGACTTTGATATTCCTGAAGAAATCGACCTATCACAACCATTTGTATAAAATGATTCTGCATTGTATTTTATTTATGGATAAGAATGAGATACAAGCAAAGGATTGTGATTATTTTGTTTCAATTATTGAGAATTTTATTTACAGTGTTGTCATTCTTTTGGTTGGATTGAGATTTTGTTTAGTATTGAAAAGCAGTTGCATATTTCCACAGAAGAATGTACCAATAAATTGCTAGATAAGAAACAAATTTAGCAGGAACACGTATATGATCACAAAATAGGCATTGCATTTTTGCAAATTTACTCGCAAATTTATTTTTAAAAAGGTAGCTTTTAACCACACTGTGGCCGGTGGGTGGTAGCAAACGCGAGTCCGTAGAAGACCGCATGTAGAAAGACGAGGAGTGTACATGTACATACCTAACAGAGTCATAAAAGGATGAACTGAAAACCTTTTGGACAGTTTTGCGCATGCACAGGAGTGCTATTCGTTAGGAATAAGACAATTCAACAGCCTGTTAATATTGATTCTTGGTCGGCATCTAATCCACCACATACGTTGATCAGCAAATTAAGTAAAAAAAAACTCACGCCCTTATTTGATGGGTTATTAAAACAACCAACATAAACACAATGATGAGAAGTGGAAGTGGTACTATGTTATTTAAATCGTAAACGAAGTTCAGTATCCGTAATTTAATTTAATTACATAAGCAAAAGCGTTAAATTACACCAACTGCTTTCGCTGGCTTTGCATCTCGACAAACGGACCACGCCAAATCTGGGTAGAGATTGAGAATCTTACTGCTAAAATACACACTATGCCACCTACAATGTCGATACCATATAATGAAACAAATAAGTAATAATAATTCAAAAAGTTTACAATCATAGAAATGTTACAAATAAAAGACAGGCATGTGAGTAACCCCTGATCCCAGTTCTCTTTACTGCTGATCCAGCTGTTAACTGACTTGCCTTTCTCAATAGGACAGGAGAGGAAGTGTTTCAGATTTTTTTAAAGCAGACTATCTAGAACTCCTCTATAGTTAGGACTATTTGGCCAGCACTGTGTGTAAGTTGAGGAACAGACCCACCATTTTAAACTTGCATAAAGCATAACAGGAAATAACTTAACGTCTTAACACTCACCTTAACATCCTCTTCGAGTAGTCTACTTTTTCCTGCCTTTTTCAGCAAAGATTTTGGAATAGGACTCATATCACGAGCTCCTGAATCCCATTCCCAACTATCTAGTTTACCTGAAACCATTGCTTAAACTACATTTACGATTCACTACCTTTTGATCATACCCTGACTATGGTCGCTAATGTTATCAGCATTCTTTGTAGTCTTCAGGGCGTCAATTTCTGGGCGTAATGCAAGGCGTCGTTGTAAAAACTGTTCATACGATATTCGTCCTTGCGCATCGGCGCCTAACTCGAGCATCAGTTCATCAATGTACTCTTCTAAACACAATTCCTTGCAGACAGCTAGAAGATCTTGGCTGAAAGTTTACCGATAATAATGAATGGAATTAAAGAAAGTGGATGGGTTTACTTATCAATGAAACCATCGCCGTTCGTATCGCAAGCTTGGAATAGTCGTTTAACTCGGTCTTCTTCACAAATTGAACTCGCATTTTCACTTGCACAATCAGTGGATTCCATAACCTCAATTTGACATCACAATCCGTTCCCTACCTTTAACTTCTTTAACACTATTAATCCATAGCTCATAATTTAGTAATTGCAAAATATTACATACTAACGGTTTGTTTATTGTTGTTTTAATTATTACAACAAATGTTCACTACCATAGCCATCTGGCGGCCATGCAGTGCAAGTACTATTAACAGCATTGCCAGTTCTAGTATTATTGTCCAAACTCCCATTATTTAAATTGTAACTGGCAACGTGGACACGAAACACTGAATCAAGCCGTCCTTCGTCTTGATACGGTTCAGAAAAGTACAAATAATCGGGAAAATTGGAAATTTGAGTCTTGCGTATCTAAAGAATTTGATAAATCCAAGAAAGTTAAGGGTACTAGCAATGTACGAGGTATGTAAATTAAGTAATGAGACTACCTCTGTAGTGATTGCTATAGCAACTCTGGTCGTGTCAAACTTTAAGGAGGGGTAGGTGGACATGCCATACGAGCACAGTACAATTTTGAGCTCAGTATATTCATGTGGCTGTCCGTAAATCATTTTTTTGTCATTATTGTCAAGTTACTTTTTTGTACCTCGTTCCAAAAATGAGTGTCTGGTCCGTTGAATTCGTCAGTTGCCAGTCAGATTGATTGGAAAACAGTTGAATTTGAATTAAACCCGTTTCTTGGAGCTTTGCAATCACTAGTACGGACCAGAAACAAAAAAGTGAATTTTTGGCGAGTAAATATTTCCTGCCATGTCAAGGAACAGTAGAATCTATTCAAAAAGCTGTAACCTACCCGATGAATGTCATTTCAGAATCCGAGCACTGGCGAGTGGAAGAATCCTCTCCAACGCCATGTGGTTTCCCAGGGAGGGGCTATCTCTCCCGGTTTCATAAATTATAAATTGTGTATAAAAACGCACTTTTACATAACGATTCATCCATGGCCTAATAAGAGTATGGTCTGCTATTGCGCATAGTGCATTAGTCGGCTGGCGTTGATGTGTCGTCACGCGGTTGTGAAACGAACTGGTGCCGGCAAGACTCCCATAAGAATAAGTAAGAAAGCCTAACAATTACGGTGAAAAGTTTTCATTCATAAAGTGCTTACACCTAATTAGAACTTATCTGCATATATATACACGTAACAAACTGTGTTGTATTACAAAAACAAAGTAGAAAATCATTAGGTTTTAATGTAAAATATGTACAAAACATCAATTCAGACTGTTTAAAACATGAGGTTTTTCATTGGTTACTAAATGTTCGTCTTTCTGCAGAAGTCCCGCAGTTTCTCATTTTTTTTATTTCGTTTCCGAATTCTTATTACCTTACTCCAAAGTTCAAAGAGTATCGCTATATTATATGCTTTTTGCTTTAACTAAGTGGTCGAAAGCGTCGTTAGGTATCAATGTCTTATCACATGATGCATTAAGTTTATTACTTTCAATAACAGCAAAATAATTTGTTGGCTTTTTTAAATCCCGTTCAGATATAAAATAATCCAATTATCGCCTATTTCCAATTCGGCGATTTCGCCTATAAGAATCGGTATTTCGTTTTTAATTTGTATGCAACGTAAGCAGTCATATAAAGCGAACCTTCTTTATGAATGTTCGTTGTTTCTTGAGCAAAATGAAGTGTCAAAACATATTCCGTATCGTACCTATCTACCTATTTATTAGGTCGTTATACAAATCTATTAACGATCGGTTAGATCGTTGAGTGAAGGTGTAGCCATCAATCAGATGCTTTTACAATTATACCCCGCTGAAAAGCAACATGTTTTGGAAATCTATACTAACTTGTATTTAGTTGTTCTATTGTTATTATTGCAACCAGACACCACACAATGGACCATTGTAATAAAGTAATATAGCTATATAATCGTATTTATCACATATGCAATGGAATATCGAAATATTAGCACATATTTATTCATATGCGCGTGTACAATATTTCAGTGTACACAACCGCGTGACGTCATGCGCGACTTGTGCGAGATTTCGTTCACGGGAATAGCAGACCATACTCTTATTAGGCCATGGATTCATCTATTATACTTGAGTGTTGTAATTCTTGTAGCATACCAAACAGCGTTGTTTCCTTGATTGATTGTATTTAGAAAGTTTAATGTAAATTTGTACCTATGTAGTATGGTGGGTCGCGTACGTTTATAATATTCGTGTTTTGTAAAGGAACCCTGAAGTTTGTTGTACATATGTAAAATACAACAAGAACGTCATATAAGTTATATTTTCTTATAATTTAAAAATGATTTTAAAAATTTAAAAGCATCCTATACACAAGTTTTGTAGATTTTCGCTGTAGTTCAAATGTTTGTAATTAGTTCTATCATAACTTGAGATAGGAAGTAGTTCCGATACCAGTTTCACCATAACCTTCAAATTCCATTTTTTAGATTTATACATTATCGTCTTTAGATATGAATAATCGATATTCAGTAAAAAATAGTGCATTACGCTTTCGTAAAATGCCCAATAAAATCGAAAAATGTAAACGGAAATTCTACTTCCCATGTAGTTCAACTTTCAAATCGCATTCAAACAAGGACCGAAAGAAAAACATTAAAAAATGGATCAATGTAAGAAAATCCTTCGAAATCACCAAAAATAGTCAAAGAGTTTCAGAAGAGGTTACCACTGAGAATCCTAAATCGGAAATACTGCCTTCTAGTCCGATATTAAAGCCCAGTATTGTAGTAAACGAAAAGGTTTCGCCAATACTTAAATTTTCTCGTGATAAGTGCGATACATTTGGCAAAACTTCGCCCACATTAAAGTTCTCACTTCATAAAATTAAAAGAATTTCACCAGTAATTGGCAAACAAAGGTTGAGTGCAGATGCTCCCAATGATACCGATTCCAAAATGAGCTTGCATAATGAATTATTTGATTGTGAAACGTCTACTTATGAAATAGATGACCCAGAGTCGAGAGGATCGTCAAATATTATAACAGAGTTTTTAACTCAGGAATGTACCACTAAAGAATTAGATCCGAGGCTTTTCCAAACGCAACAGCTCTACTATAACCCACCACCGAAGAAGAAAAAACCGTACAGTAAAGATGGACTTGCTTTTGCATTACAAAAAGCATTGCAAAGGAAAAGTGCTCAAGTGACATTTTGGGAACACGAACAAGAACAAGGAAGTGCTGTAGATGACGATTTAACATTGTGTTTACAAATTCATTATCGTTGGATTGAATATGGTATTCATATGTTTGAATGTGAAAACGTTAAGTTAAAAGAATCGAATATTTGTTTAGTTTTAATAGGTTTCGGTGTAAGTAAAGGTATTTGTGCAAATGTACGTAGAATTAAAATATATTTTCCTTACTTAATTAAGTATGTTGACTACAAAGGTAGCAGTAGACTGTGTTACTATAATGTATCCAAGATAATAAATGAATGACTAATAATTGACTTCTTTGCTTTGTGAGATTATAATCACTTCCCTTTTTTTGGATGTGGAAGTTCAAAGATTACACTTCTAATGTACTTAGCGGAGGGCTAATTCCATCAAAGGCCAGGAGAGATTCTATTTTTATTTATTTTATTTTTGAGTAGGCAGGATTTCAGCTAAGGCTGCTCTACCAACCCAACCCACGTTATACATTTACAAATCCATGCCTGAGAAATTCCGCCCCAAATATAAGCAGCGTCGAAACAGCCAGAGGAAGCTCATAGAGCTGAGAACGTCTACCTTATCAGTAAAGCGACCACCGAGGCAGTTCAGTGCCCACCGCCATGTCGTCTTAGCTGTCTAACCGTCACGTCAAGTCAAATACAAGTGCGCCGCATAGCACTACCGCCAGGGCGTCCCCCACTATCGCTAACGGCGCTTCTCCAACTACAAACGCGCCGCCGAATATGACTGGGGCGATTTCTATTTCCACCATATGTACGTCACCTACCACCGCCGCCAGACTAACAACACCTGTATTTGGCTGCCGCACTCCAAGCACTAAAAAGGGCACCACCACCTGGCTTTACTGTTTTCTCCTGGGCCCAACCTCTTTCCATGGCGTATCCCAAACTGCGACAGTGGGTCAGAGAGCATTACGATGGCCCAGCGATTAAGTCTGAACACAGAATTCTACAACCGCGATCAAAAGAACGAAACGGCCTGCCATTAATGTCTCGAGTCAGAGAATCGCCTAAGCGGCCGGGGAGTCAACCTCTCTCACAGTCGTCATCCACCGCAACCCGGGCTGGCATATCGCCATGGAACTTATTGAAGGTCGCCACCTTGTCCTGCTGGACAATGGAGCCTCTCACAACTTTATGAAATGTCGACTGGTCAACCCTAGCTGGTGAACCGCATCAACAAAGGTACAAAACCCACAATGGCACACCTGGCCACAGCCGGCAAGCCCCTAGACACCCTTGACAGCATTAAAATTATCAGTGCGCAATAGAGGGGCGACCAAACAACAGAGCACCTTATAATTCCTGGTGGCCAACAACCTCGCATATAACGCCCATTATTCTGGGTCAGAGGACTGGTTGCGAACGCAACGAAGGCTTCATATATTTCACGGCCCCCGATGTGTCCACTGAGGCAACGAACGGAAGTCCTCCGCAGCGCGTCCAGACCCACACAACACGCCGGTAGCTTCTTGCACCTGAGTCCGCTCAACGACATACTAAAGAAGGGACTTCGATTCACGTGGACGGCCTCCGCGAACGAGGCGTTCGAAAGTCTCCAAGAAGCCCTCGGCCAGTCGCAGTGAAACTCCATCGTTACGCCCGCAGTCACCCAGTACCAAGTAGAGGCGCGAGTAATGGCGAGGAACCGGGAACCAGAAAGCCCGGACCCCACATCATAGAAGTCGTGGTTGGTCAGGAGGGACAACCAGGAGCTCACTAAAGGCAACATTCACGATCTGCGACTCGCACCACCTCCACCAGTTCCTGCTGGAAGCTCTTCGAGGAGGAGGGAAATTCATTATCCTACCGTTGGTTAGTCGTCCCTTACGACATGCAGTAGGGTTATTCTGAATTGCACCTCTAAACGGGTTTAATGGCAGTCAGCAAACATATGTTTGTGTGCCTTGTGAGAAATTTTTGTTGGTCTCGCGATCTTAAATAAATAAAATAAATTATTAAAGAGGACCACCCCCACTTTCACAGTTGTGACGCGAAGTAAATTTTAGAAACGAACGAAAAATTGTGGTTTATTTTTATATAAAAGCCTTCCTTTTCGGGTTTCATAAAAATACCTAAGCGATCTAGGATCTTCATAAATAAATGCATTTAATTCTGTGATTTGAGAAGTAGTTGGGAACCATAGTTAATCAGTTCGCCTTCACTAAAAAAATCATACGCAAAATTTTATTATAGCACTAGAGGTACCTACATACAAGCAATTACCTGCAAAATTGATTTAAAAACTCTATTTTTGAGATTTCAGAACCCTCATCTTTGAAAAAAGTTCATCCCAGTCTATGTATACACCTTTCAAATACCTTTCCGTTTTATCACTATCCTGATAAGAAGTCCGACCATGTAATAATCTTACATTATCCACTGCCAAAAGTTCACCTAAAAAATAACTAATAAATGGGAGAAGCAGTGAGTTTACCCCTCTCTTGTTTTGGGCCCTCAACAGGCATGCGCCCAATTACAGAGTGACCCGCATAATGCTATTTAGAGGTGCATACCTGGTTGCAATTTCAATTTACTGGTACCGTGTGTAATCGAATTTACAAACAGTTTCAGGGCTTCGTACCATGGTTTGACATGCTTTACATCCACTGTGAAATGTGAATCTCTTTGTGGGACAGAGTAATGAATCTTATCAATGTTACCTTGCAGGTCTAATCTAAAAATCCACATCTAACAATATCATCAAACGCCAGAGACCTACCTTATCACAGGACACCGAAATATCGTATGATATTTATCTCCATGTTCGCTTCCAATATCAAGCCAATTCACTTCCACACTACTCAATAAATCAAAAGCTTCTTTGTTTTCCTGACGCAACTTTTCCGCATGGTACAAACCATCAGAGAGCAAACTATCCCCACCTTCACCATCTGTCTGTACTAAACAATGTAGTATAATAGCCTAAAAGGTTTAAGACAGGTAACTAAATTTTACATATTCTATACGCGTATTACTCCAGGCACATACTCGTAGTACGGCAAATCAGTGTGAAGTTGAAGTGAACCAGATAAATAGGCTACATTTGAGGTTCCTGGTGTATGACGTACTTCAAATTCTTCACTAAAATGAATAAACCTTTTGAAAAGATGTAGGCAATGGCACGGGCATGCTATTCGGAAACATCTCAATAATTCAGTTTTGATCTCTAGGATCTAGGATTTTTAGATATCTTTACAAAGGAATTTGTGACTGATAAACTAAAAGGAGAATGGTGTACGTACACATAATGTGTTTTTCTAATAAACGCAATTCTGTTTGCAACTTTGGCTGCTGCGTGGTTGTCATTGGGAGCGTTTCGTGTGAAAACCATGCCATAGCGGGCAAAATCAACTAACCAGTTATACAAAGCGTGGTCACTGAAATAAGGTGGTTATCAGTGCATTTGGGATTTAAAATTCATCCATACTTTTTCATAATATCTTCATACTCATATACTTTTCTAGCGGCATCGAAGGTCTCCTGACTCCAAGGTATTCTTGCCGGTCTGTAATTTTCCTGCAAATACTTTTGTTGTGAATCTTCTCTGAAGCTGCGTTCTTTTAACCAGTCAATGCTAAACTTTGAAATGTGTTTGTCGTGCCATTGCAAAACTAAATTGTTATCGTTCGTAATCTAAAACAAAGATAATGTTAACATTGCAGCAAGACACTGCTGGTAGACCCATTGGTCATGTTTAAAATGTAACTGATAAGATACGAGGACTGTTCTGTAAAATAAAAGGGAAGGTTAAGACCTTTTCGCTTCATTATAATAAGTATTGAGTGGTCAACGAAGAGCATTTCGCATTACCAGTATATCCCTGATAAATCCAAGATGAGGTGACTCTATCCGTATTTATGTGACCTTTTTATATTTTTTTGTACCTTTTTGATCTGATTTTGCTAGCTGATCCAGAAAAACGTAAAAAATCTTAGCAGGGGTGAGGTCTTATACACGACATAAACGAAAGTGAAACTCACCTCTATCGTTGACACCTTCGGGGATGTATCAAAATTAATCCATTTAATTATTCTGGACGTTGAATGTTCGTGAAAGCAAGACGTACATTTGCAGTTATCTCTTAGCCATACCAGCGGGAATACTTCCTGTTGTTTTTGTATGTCAAGAATTAAATTTTCTTTATTTTCACATAAGCGAGCGGAACTGTAGTTCCTAATTAATTGAGTCAATTGCTTTAATCGCGTAACTGCTTGTTGCCTTGGATACATTGTTCATGTGAATAATGTCTATGGATACTGTGTATAGGTAGTCTGATTATAAAGACGTTGGATATCAATATTAATGACACAATTGAACTTTGAACACTCAAACGTTTTGTACTATATAACTTATACAAGCTATTTTCTGATGCAAGTAAATAATGTGCCTACTTAGTTTAGTAGGTATAATTTGTTATAATAAAATCACGTTTAAATATGTCAAAGATGTAAAATGTGATTCGGAAATACCCTTAAAATTACCCAAAAATAGGATCTAAACATGAACTTGAATTTTAATTATTATCGTCATACATTTAATCCTAACGTAATACCTACGACATTTCGTTCTAGTTTAAACACACACCCGGAACGGAATGACATTTTTCAGATGATTAAAATTTCATTCATTATCATTTATTCACCTTTTTTTAGAAACTTTTGAATATTGTAGCGTAGCATGCCCAAATGGCGCCTCAAGCATTAAAATTGCGCTCCTTCGTAAATAACCTTCTTAATATAAAACGAGATTATAAATTAGGAATTTCAAGATTGTTATAAATTTGTTAATTAATTGTAAAAATAAAAAAATTAAATAATTGTAATAAAAACGTAACAATACTTTTGATGTGGTTAGTGGATCTACAGCTTTAATCTAACGCTAACGCATTAAAAAAAATCATTTCCCAATCGATTTCTTTGTCCTTAATGCCAGGATGCACACTTTATTTAAATAAATGGTTTTTGGGTATCAGCAGGCGTTGGGTTATGAGAAACTTTCACTTGTATTGATGTTGCAAGAAAAAATATACAGGGTCGCTGATAAGTCTGGAAACGGTCGTTTATCGGCGAAAATATACAAGATATCGAAATATGATTTATACAAAAGTTTTGGGGTTCTTTAATATCTAGGCAGTAATAATTTTAATTATTCAGGGTTGCTCATAAAGGCGCGGCACATCAAAATTAATTATTTGAAATTGAACACTCTGTAGGTATATTATTCAATATTTCAATTCTTCTCTCAATTTTTAGCAAAATTTGTAATAAGCATAATGTACCTAAATTGCATCGTTTCCGGTATCGAGTTTTGAAAATAAACGCTATTATTTTAAAATTCATTAATAATTGAACAAAAAACAATAATTAATGCTTCCAAACAATCATAACAAACTTCACAAACGGTTCTTTTCAGAACCACAGAATGTTTTTAAAAGAAATTCGCGATGTCATTAATTATTGTTATTTATTCAATACCTACCCTACATTTTAAAGCAATACTTTTTATTTTGAAAACTCCATAACTCGGAAACGATTGCATTTGGGCACATTATGCCTCTTACAAATTATGCTCAAAATTGAGGGAATAATTGAAATATCGAATAATATACAGGGTGTTCCAAAAAATGCAATAATAGTGTGTCGGGTCATTATGACCAACCCTGTATAATTAAAAGTACTACTGCCCAGTAGGCATTAAAGAACCTCAAATTTTTGTATAAAACTTTTTTTGATGCTTTGCATATTTTCCCCGAAAATAATAACAACTACAACGTACTGTGGTAAAAACAATACTTTACCTACCCATATATAGGTGCGGAAAAGTAAAATGTATAAATAGCACTAGCAAGGGAACTAGATTAACTTACGAACAATCATAATTCTCTAATGCATTTGGAACAGCATAGTAAATAATAATAAAAAAAGCAGCAAAATTCAAATTTTTGCTTGATTTTTTAGAGTGGTTTGGCAGAAGTTTTTCAAAATCTAGAACAATTGTGGGTGCGATCAAAACTAGTAACCAAAATACAAATTTAAAAAAATGAGCTATGAAGTTGGCGTATTAAACGAGCATTTGAAACGATTAGTTACAATGCAGAATCGAAATACCCGTTCGTACTTAGTTTTGATTTGATTTTTTAAATCCAAAAGTAGTATGAACTTAAAACAGGGGCTTTAGAAAAAATAAATGTACGTTTTCCAGTTTTACCGAGAGGGATAGCTCAAAAATCTAAGACATCCCCCTCCTCCACTTAATCCAATTTCGCTAATAATAAAAAAAAAACTTCAAAACCTTCCTACTCTGTATACTTACGGATTTATTTACCCCATCTAGCTTACAAAAATCTACCATAGTACCTAAACAATAACGTAAAAAAAATGTGTACAGGTACGTACCTCAAGTTAATTTTCAGTCTGACTTTCAGCAAAAAAGTTCCTCACGTCCTATAGAATGTAACACATCCGGTTTTGATATACCACGTACGCTTTATCTACGCAATACTATCTGTACATATACTACGTCGCACATCAAAACCACTCAAACAATGGGAACCAAAATCTACTACGTTATAGCACTCGCCTGGCTGGAGCCCCTTGTATTGGAGCGTTCAATACTTAAAGGACTAAAAAAAATAATACATGTATTGGTAAAATGGAACCTCTCTCTCTCGTTTCCATTATTCCACTTCAAAAAATGCCCATAAAAAACCCCAAACCACAAATTTTAAGAAAACAGCTAAACTACTATCTTAAAATTAAATCACCTTTAAATTTGAAGAAGGAAAATGATCTGCAGCGTTATGAAAAGAACCCTTCGACAATGCATAAAATAAGGGATGGCGATGCCACTCTCTCAAATACCAAGCAAGAAGTAGATACTAGACTTGAAAAGAGAAGGTAACAGCCTTCCCCCTGTTTCAATGGGTCGCTATGATGCAGCGTAGGTATGGAGCACCCTCTAATCACCCTAAACCGAATAATCAAATATTTCCCATTAAATCTTAAAATCCATGAACCCCCCAACCCTCAATGCATAGGGGATAACTCGTCCCAGCATAAAAAAATACATCGGTTGAATAACTACGGTCTATTTTAGGCTCAATCACGGTTCGCGGGTTTGGGACAAAGGACCGTCTTGTGGTCTGTGTTGTTAAAACAAATGCTGAAAAGTTGCTTGCATACGAAACTACAGGAGGTACCTAATTATGGGAGTGTCGAAATGTTCAGGGAGTGAAACGCCTAGGTACCTTTCTAAGTGCAAATTGTTCGAGTATACCCCGCTGCAAATTTTACGGATTAGTAAGTTGATTAGGTTTTGTATTTTGTCGTTAGCAAAAGACTATGTTTGGGAAAAAGTTCACTTGTAAAAATCTACTGCGAAAAATTGCCGAACTATTTACGTTATTTAAACTAGGATTACGTCTGGTTCACCTTACTTTTGCGATTATGTACATATATTATCTGGAAATGTAAATCACACTTTTTGTCAACTCATTTACTAACTGACCTTTAATTGCGTTCTATGGGTAGGTATTTTCGAATTTGTTGGAGTTTTATTACTAGGCCCCACACCTTTTTGGGGAGTTCAGTGAACATTAAAGTAACAAAGAGTGTCTAAGAGATTCATATTGGCGTTATCTAGACAATGAATAACTTACATGTCGTTAGAGACATTTTCCAAAGTAAGCTATTTTACCAGTGAGTTAGCTATAGGGCGCAGATTCGAACACTTAGTGGTGGATGATTTGTGGCTAGGTGTATCAAATTAACACTGCTGCAAAGTTTAAACTGAAATATCGAGTACGTAATTGATTTATTCACACATGTCCTGTAATATAATGTAGTCACACTTATTTCCAAACTAGAGACGACCTAACATAACTTGCAATGGAACATCAAGCATCAATTTTCCGCTTTAATGCCCTCATTCTTGAGAAAAGATCATCCCAGTCCAAATGTATTCCGATAATTAGACGTTTTTTGTTTGCGCTATCACTATAAGACGATCGACCGTGTATCAATCTAACGTTATCAATCGCCAATATTTCACCTAAAAATTAATTAGAGTGACAACTTTATTTATAACCATTCAATTACAACCAGGTTACTTACCGGGGCGTAATTTCAATTTGATGCTTTCGCTCGTAATTGATTTCTGGAATACCTTCATAGCCTCATACCACGGTTTAACCTTTTTTAAATTCACCGTGAAATGAGAATCCCTTTGTGGCCCAGACTGCCGAATTTTATCCACATTTCCATGAATGTCTAACCTGAAAGATTGTGGATGAATATCAGAATTAGGATTATTAGTGCATGGATGGGTAGGAACGTCAGTTTTATATAACAAAAACCTTCCTAGTCCAGGAGTTACACTGTTAGTATTCAATTGTACATCATTATTACGTTAATTTATCTGTATACTTACTTTATGACAGGGCAGCGAAGAATTGTGTGGTACTTCTCTCCATGTTCGCTTCCAATATCTTGCCAATTTACATCAACACTGCTTAAGAGATCAAATGCTTCCTGATTCTCTTGACGCAACTTTTCAGCTACATATAAGCCATCAACCAACAAATTATCTCCGCCTTCGCCATCCGTTTGTATCAAACAATGAAGTATGGTAACCTAAAACTTTCGCCTAAAATCAAACGTTTACAATCTATTTACAAAATACCCCAGGCACATAGTCGTAATATGGCAAGTCGGTGTGGAGTTGAAGCGCATCGGACAGATATGCAACGTTAGAGGTTCCCGGGATATGTTTTATTTTAAATTCTTCCCTGAAAGTAAAGATATTTCAGAGAACCAGTCAAGATTCGTGAAGATTGGGCAAATGGTTTAACCTTTGGGAATCGATATCGACATTTCCAATGTTCATTTACTTATACTTCTCGAAGTCGGTATACAAAGCATGTAAAGAGTTCGTGATATGATAATACTCACTCATAATGTGTTGATTTAATAACTCCAATTCTTTTGCAAAGCTTGGCTGCTGCATGTTTCTCGTCCGGAACGTTATTAATGAAAACAATCCCATAACGGGCATAATCGAACAGCCAGTTGTAAAGAACCTCATCACTGAAATCGAAGATCAGTAGTAAGATAAACAAGTAACACGTAGTAAATACCTACCTTTTTAAAAGGTCTTCATACTCATATGTTTTTTTAATGCTCTCAAAAGTTTCACAACTCCAAGGAACCTTGGTTGGTCTATAATTGTCGTGTAAGTATAATTGTTGTGCGTCTTCTTTGAAACTGCGTTTTTTTAACCAATCCAAACTGAATGTTGATATATGTTTGTCATTCCATTGCAATACTATATTCCCATCCGATGTCGTCTAAAACACATTTAGATTTTGGAATTCGCTCCATTGCGCAAATTTTGGGATTTTCGAATGCAATGCAGTCTACAAATTGGTGATTTTCGTTGGAAACTTAAATCTGTGCAGTCGACCCAAAAAAAAAGGTTAACACTCACTTGTACAGATGTTGCCTTGGGAGATACATTAAAATCCACCCAATTAATTATCCTGGAGGTCGAACTTTTGTGAAAACAAGACGGGCATCTGCAGTTGTCCCGTAGCCATACAAGTGGAAAGACTTCCTTTCCCTTTCCTACATCAACGATCAAGTTTTCTTGATTTTCAGACACACAAACGAAGCTAAACTTTCTGACAAATCGACTAAATAATTTCAATTTTGTTGCTAACGATGTTCGATACATTGCGTACTGTTCGGTAGGTACACTTGTTTTTTTTTTAACAAAGGTATCAATATTAATGACCAGTTTGACCAATTCTCTGTTTGCTATTAGACTTCCTAATGGGTTACCTACTGTATTTAAGTAACCACGCAAGAAATAATTTTCTAACCCGAAATTGCGTCACTATTTATTTGGAAGATAACCTTAACTCTGATATGAACTTACTTTGCATATTAGCAACTTGGTTAAAATTTTGCAACCTAATGCACAAAATATGTTAAATGCATTTATGTTGTGTGTGTTAAGTAGTTATTTACGCGTCTTGATTTTGAGAAATCACGTATGGTCATTTATGCAGATTTCTACAACATAATTGTCACATTACCATCAACGGATGCGTCAACTACTTGGAACACAATTGTCAAAATGCTAAAATTGACCATGATTAAAATAATTTTTGGCCTAACAATAAGCTGCTGCCAATTGAAACTGTGAATTAATTTGTAGTCACATTTTCCTCTTGGCAACGAAACTATGAATATCAAATAACCAAAAAATTAATTGGATTAAGGATATTGCCGTTGACTTTAAAAAATAAAAATCTTCAAAACCTTTTTTGCACAAATAGCCCACTCAACGAAAGAAAAATAGGGGAATCATCCGTGTAAAATTGAATGTTGGTATATAGTTGTAGGTGAAGACGATGAATGGGAGTGAAGCTAACGGGTGAGGGGGTGTAAAGGTACCTTTTTGGTTTTCGTAAATAATTCGCAAACGGTGGTCCATAGCAATATTCTGTATCATTGTGATAAATGTGTATCTAAAAGGGAAGTATCTATCTGAACTCAAACAACTGATTCTCGAATTAAAGGCTCTCGATCTGAAAATTTGCATAGGTACAACATAGTTTTTATGATCTATCGAAGTAAACTCGTATTATCATGATCATTTCACTTTCGGTTTAGCCGGATGTGGATAGAAACCGAGATAGAAACTTTCTTATTTTAACTGAGATTTTAACCCTATATTTTATTGCATTTTCGAAATATACATAAAAATCTACGTCGTTTGATACATTTCCCTGTACCCAGGCGCGGTATATATGCCGTAGGCATTTTGTAAAATCCGTCATTTTATAAAATGCCTAGGCAGTTTTATGTCGTAGGCATTTTGTAAAATCCGTCATTTCTAAATTGCGGAGTCATTTCGTGAAATGCGGACCTGTGGGGTTGGGGTAGTTTTCCTTCCCCTTCTAGATGCGTAAGGGATCGCTCTTGAAGAGGAAGGGAACCAATCGCTTACCTCTAGAAAGTACACTGCCCGCGTTTTATAAACTGCCTAGGCATTTTATAAAATGACGGATTTTACAAAATGCCTACGACATATATATTCCAATTCTGGATCATTTAATAACTGACCTAAGAAATAGTTTTAGTGAAAAAAATTATCAAATTTAAACTTAAATATTTTAACACCTAATGCTCTTCAGGCCATCGTATTTTATTGATCATTAATATGGGGTCACTGCTCCTCTGTCTCTAGAATCTTTAAAATACAAAGAAGAGTGGTTAGAATGGCGTTAATAATAAAATGAGTACGGGTAACCCGTCGTTAGAACAACTTGGGGATGAAGTGCAGCTATAATAATAATAATATTTATTGATGTTTTACACATGGTGTCCTTTTAAGTATGCAATGTAAGAGACAAACGAATATAATAAATTACAAACAAACATAATAATTATACAAACTATTCCATTATATCACAACATTTATTCGTCAAAAATTCTTCTAGTGAAAGCCTTATTTATTAGATATGATTTAATTTTAGATTTAAACTCCATTTCATTGAAATGATTGAGAGCGGTGGGCAACATATTAAAAAATTTTATGGCTAAAAAATTAGGGCCGTACTGACTTTTTTTAAGACGTAAATAAATAGGTACGTAATTATGCATATTTCGCGTATCGTAATTGTGAAAGTCCGAGTGGCATTCAAATTTTTGGCAATTACTTTTCATATAAATCATACAGGTATATATGTAAAGTGAGGGTAAGATTAATATTTTCAAATCTGTGAAGGTTTGCCTGCAATCAGATTGATAGTCTAGGTTAGCCAATATTCTAACCACTCTTCTTTGTATTTTAAAGATTCTAGAGACAGAGGAGCAGTGACCCCATATTAAAATACCATAATTCATTATGGCATGGATTAATCCGAAGTACGCAGTGCGCGTAACTTCCGGAAAAACATGGTTTGTTAAATTACGGAGTAAGAACACAGTTCTGTTCAGTTTTGGGGAGAGCTCGCCAATATGGCCTTTGGTTAATTACATCACTGTCCCTTCTCATCGTAAAAGTTAAAACTTCAGTTTTGTCTTCATTTAGAGACAACTTGTTCAAGTGGAAACAAGACTTGGACTGCCCTTGAAGATCTATACTTCTTATATTTGTTATTTCTAGACCAGAACCAGAGCTTAGTATTGTAGTGTCATCGGCATATAATATGAAATGACCATTAACTGTAGAAGGCAAGTCATTTATATAAATTAAGAAAAGCACATGCCCTAAAATGGAACCTTGTGGAACACCAGACTGTACACATATTTCTTTTGAGAATAAACCGTTATATCTAACAGTTTGAGAACGTTCTTCGAGATATGATTGCATGAGTTTAATGGAAATTGCATCAAAATTATATGCTTTCAAGTTATTTAACAAGATCTGATGATTTACACAATCAAAAGCTTTGCTTAAATCTAGAAAAGTTGCTGTTGTATAATTATTTTCATTAAATGTTTTTAAGATTTTACTAGATAGATCTACAAGGGCGTCCGTCGTTGACTTTTTTGATCTAAAACCGTGTTGTGCATTATTAAAAATATTATTGACCTCAAAATGGGAAGTATTGATATCGGCCTATAATTTGAAACATCCTCTGTGTCACTCTTTTTAAACAAAGGTAAAATTATAGACCGTTTCAATGCCTGTGTCCCAGATGTACGGCACACAAAAGAAAACAAAGTTGGAAACTGTTGGTTTCAACAAGATGGTGTACCCGCGCAGAATGCCTTGCAAGAATGCCTATTGGACAATTTTCGTGGAATGATGAAAAAAATCCATTTGCACATACAAAAAGAAAGCTCGACTTTGTCATTTAGACATTTTCTGGTTTGTTCTTTTTTAGTTCTATTTTTATACGTATAATAAATGTGTTTTAAAAATATATTCACTTTAAAAATTTATTGCGCCTCTCCCTAGACCAGATCCTAAATTCGCCACTGCCTGTACCTATGGCTCCGTCGATTCGAATTTCAAAAAGTCTTCCAAAATCAACAATACGTGATGCCACTTGCAAATGATTTAAATTTTGAACGATCTTCAACAGGGTGTTTTAAAATTAATGGTCAAGTTTAATAACTTTCGAGTTCTTTACGAAAAACAAAGACCTAATAGTATGCTGTTTAAGACATCTTAACCTACAATGACTATGCCAACGTTTACTTTTACACGGAATGTTTCCCCTATTTGACAGTTTTGGTCTTCGTTGAGTGGGCTAAAATTCAAGGTTGTGTGGGCTAAAATTCAAGGTTGTGTATGTGCTTTTGTTATAGTAAGGAGCCCAAATGATAAAGCCCAGCTTGTGGTCAGATCACACCCCAAGGTCCCGTATCTTTGCCAAACTCCCGTATCACTCAAAGCGTAACATTACTAGTTCTTCGAGTAAACGACAAAACTGAGCACTTAGAAACATTGAACTTTAATATGCTTGTGATGTACCCAGGCCAGTCCCGAGAGACTGCGCAACTCAAGATTTAAATTCAAAACTTTCCCTCCCAAACTAACTGACCCCATGGCACGTGATCGTCTAGACAAAGCTACCTAACTGGAATGACCGAATAATAGGACCACTTACTACGTTGTGTTTTTAAGAGTCGCTACAAGATATGTGTTGCCTGTCGGGGTGAGGATCAAGTAAGGAATACAAATAAAACAAGTACATGCTTTAAAAACGGAGATTTAATCCAAATAATTCTCATTGCAAGATTAAATTTAGAAAATGGTAGTTCACCGAGTACAAATATAAAAATAGGCTGGGAAAAAAAGAACTGACCAAGAAAAAAACCCAGCCAACAAATTAATATTGAACTTTATAGCAAAATTAGTTATCTGTAATGGCATAAATGCATGTTGTCAAGTACATCAATACAATGTCGAATCCCAGGCTCCACTGGAATTCCTAAAGAATCAATATTACACACACATAACAAAAACAATCATTAAAAGATTACAATAAATTCATATAATAGGTTTGGATATTGGATGGCCAGTCCAAATCCCACACCGAGTAGTCTTTAGTTGCTCTGGTCATGACATGTCAGCATTGTATGAAATCGCTAGGAGTTGGCCTCTCAGAAGAGCCTTTCACATAGGAAGGATACCCCAAATTGTTAACAAAACAAAAGGTCACAACGAGAACACGCCACACGCTTTTAGCGAATCCCTGCGCAAGTGAGGCCGGGCCTAGCCAGCGCCCTCATGTACGACTAAGCGGGACCCCAACTCATTCATTCAGACATCTCTAGGGCCAGTCCAACCCACTAGTCTTAAAATGCCGGGTTATAAATTACCGAACTCCAGGCTCTCTACCATGAGTACTGACAATAACCGATCAAAAGACAAGTCATGACATAACATAAATAACAGAGTAACCAACGGCAAACTCGCACGCATACATAATTATAAACAAAATATACACAATTCATGTAGGCGTTGACAGTTAACATATTTGCACTGGCATAACAAAGACTGATACAAAACCAATATTCGGTCACTACATGTCAGGGATCGACTAATCGGATTGATTAACAATATTGTCAAGATGGCTCTTTTCAAAGACACAAAAAAACAGTACAAAAAAACATAATCTCTGCGTATGTCAGTTCTGAACTTTAGCCAGCCTCTGCTACGTCAAATCGAGATTATATATCGGTATCAAATATAGCACAGTACATATTCGAAACAAGTCACCCTGCCAAATATTAATAATCATAATCACCCGGTTCAAATAAATAGTAGGAGCATAATTGTATGCACTATCACATTACAACAATACAAAGGAACATGTTGTGGCAAACATTGGTATCAAGTAATTAATTCACAATGCCAAGTGCAATATGTAACAATCAACCACCTAATGTACGTCACTCGCCCCCAGATGAGGCACCCCGTAAATAAACAGTAACATATTCATGCAAACAATAGCGAAATGCGCTGCAATAAATTCAATTATAAATTAAAATGTAGTTCTGCATACTGGTATAGAATATCATCCCTAAGGAAACATACTGCACCTAAATATAAATAAAAACTTGTAAATCAGTCAGTAACTATTGTTGCCAGCGTTTGAAACAAAGGAGTGCTGTAAATTGGGCAACAATAGATTTATGTGGAATCTCTATGCATTTAATTCAAAGTATGACCAGTATAATTAAAGTGCAAGTTGTCTCTAGAATGTGCCATAAATGACAATAATCATGCTGTGCGAGAATAGCATTAAATTGGCCGATAATCTAACACGATCACACAATTACTAAAGGGATGCAATACGGGTAAAGATTGAGACTACGTCACCTTTGCAATTGTGGAAGTTGCACTCACTATACGGTACGGAACGTAAAAAAATTACCTCTGCCCGCCACAAAAGCAACACCAACTCTGCCAAATCTCCCCTTCCTTAAACAAATCCTAGACGAAAATTAAGTCCCCTCGCATAGCTCGCCTAGCGTAATATTTGACACTTTTACCGTAAATTATGGCCCATTTCAACGTAGAGCAGAGCAGAAAAAAACACGTGTTCCACGGAAACGAAACAAAGCGCAATCTTGACCTTTTTTTTTCTTCGCGCCAGGGTGGGTCACTTTCGGGAATATTTAAATCGAATTTTAGCGGGCTAATTCGGTTCCATCACATGCTTTTTATCGGCCACCTGTGCCTCTGCTTGAACCAAACTTTTACTATGTCAAGGATAGACTATGGCTGCTATGCAAAAGGTAAAGTCCAACATAGGACCGTTATTCCAAATTGCAGCCAAAGCCATAGTTGGGGTTTTTAGCGGTTATACCCGTCCTAGGGGATGCCCAAACTATTCCGGACTTTCCTCCGTAGTGTGCATCAAGTCCATTTCCCCACCGGCCAAAAAAATAGTAAGAAAATATGTGTTACTGGCAAGACGAGAAATAAGACGCTAAATCAAGGTAACACCAGAAATTGTGAGACCAGTTCTTCTTGAAACAGTAGAGGATGTATTTTAAACAAACTATAAAACTATTACGCAAGCCGCACGACCGTAATTACTAAAAAAAACCATTACGCAGTGAAAATTGCTATGAAATAATAATGGATGAACTTATAACTAAGAAGCTATAATACTCACAAAGTACACACCTAGGCATATCTATCAGTAACCTTGATCTTTCTACATTAATGATCTTTATTAGTTTTTCACATATACATAATACACTTCAGGTTTAATTTTGATTTGTTCACTTTACGTATCTAAACATAGAACATACATTCCAAATTATAGACCAGCTATATTTGAGTATATAAATCACAATAAAATGACGTACGTCATATCAATCCAGTTATTTAAATTTGTGGATTGTACATAAACATTTTATGCTTCTTTTATTACATAATACATTGCGGCGTAATTTTTTGTCTAGATGTTATATAGTAATTGCTCACCTCAGTAAAAATTGATTGTCAACATGTGATTCACATAAATCATGCAACATTCATCTCTAAACATCCATAAACGTTAATTAGTGCTTATAATACAAAGTAAAAAACATCCCACATCTTTGAAACGTTACTACCCTGGAACGGAAAATAAATTTTAGAATTTACTTTGTATAGAGTATAAAATATGAAAAATATTCAGTAGAAACATTTGTTAAGCGTATAATAATTTTATCTAGTTTAACCTCATTTAGTATTTATGTGACAAGAACGCCGTTTAGTTACTAAAAAAAACTTTATTATGGAATGATAAGTGTGCGCGTGGTTTCTTTAGAATATAATGCCCCAGGGCTGTCTAAATACGTTTATGGGCAATATTTGTCAAGTAGTAGTTTGAGGGAATATACTTAAATGTTGAAAATAGCACGTAGAGAGTATCGATTTGAAAACACTTGGAAACGAGGTTATCATTTTTGAGCAAATATTTACCATAAACCTACCTATGATGACACCCTTACGCTTACAACAATGGATTTAAATTACAGAACTTCTGAGACTACAAAAACTAAAAGGGGCTGCATTTGTAATAATCACAGAGTTTGATAATGAATTAAAAACTTATAATGATATGTTAAATCTCGAATCTAACACTTATCACACATAGGTACCTAGGTACTACATACATGCTTCAAATGGTCAACCAAACGGATGTGCAACGGATATCTATACCTAGAGGAAGAATTTATTATAGCTATAAAGCTGTTACGCGTATCAATTCCCGGTCTTTTCAAGGATGAGTGGATAATCACGATTATGGTGACGTTAAATCCAGTAAGGAAGATAATGATACAGATCTCAGATTCTAATTTCGATTAATGGCAGCGTTTGTGGCGTTACGAACTGTTGTCGTGCAGTTACATATTGTTGTAAACACTCTGCTAGCGAACGTTCTGGCGGATGTTCTTGCTCTACTTGACCAAGCACCAATCCTTCGCGTTCCATCTGCAAGAAAAAAAAATTGAGTGACTAAAAAAACCTTTCAATTTACTTTTCGTAGACAGTTATCGCCGAGAAAAAAAGAGTGTAATTGAACGATTCTACGAAATAGTCATACCTCTATCCATCATTGTATTCAACAAACAGCGTACAACCAACAAGGATACGTACTACTCGCATAGGAGCAAGAATTCGACCCTACCGTGAAAAATTACACTTTTTTCTTCAAGTATCTCACAATACGACCATCGTTGTAGCTTCCATTTAAAATATAAAGCTTTCGCATTATCAGAACTGGACAATTTGTTATGAATGAGCACTTTGTACACTGTTTTATATTTTAGGAGGTTCATTAGATAACCCACTTCTGTTACTGTTCATAAATTCATTGTCTTAGTTTTCCATTTAATAATCTCGCCCCTCATTGGACACCCTGTATGAGCTATGTTTTTCAGTAAACAAATGTCTTTTTCTTTTTTTAATTGTCCAATCAAGATGAGAGAACTGAAAGCTTTATGCACTTTAAAAACACACCTCAAAACTTCGTAATTTCTTTAATTTCTAGCGCCGCTTTATCCGCAGATAAGCAAAACTTGTTTTTGTTTTTGAAGACGGTATAGCAAATAATTTTATGTGAAAATCTTGAAAAAGAATTTCAAATTTAAAGTTTGAAAGGCATTCGCAGCTTTTTATTTTAACTTGTAGAACATTCCGAAAGTTCTGGATTGAGGGATACACAAAATTCATTTCGAGATTCTGAAGCGAAAGAAGCGAAGAACATACTTGCTATTTTGTGGACTTGGAAGGCTTTAGTCACTGTGGGATCTCGTAATTATTTTAAATCAAATATTGTAATCTACTAAAAGCGATTCACACTTGACAGCAGGTATTATTATTAATTAAAGATACAATAATAAATACTATAATATAGTTATAGTACTGAACCTTCGACTTATTTTAATTCACTAACATTAACTTTGGATACGGCGATATGCAGAGGTTTAATATCATTAGTTTCTTCGGCCCCCCGTATAAAAATAGCTACCCTTATCCATTCTTTAAAATATGTTCGTTTTTCGCGATTCACTATGGGGATATTAACGAACCGTGTGCCTAAACTGAAAGATTTGAATTACATGAGCTTTTTCTAAATGTTTAGTGTTTGTAACCCTTTCCAAAATAAATTGCCCTTCGTAATTGGACTAATTCAAACCAATTATTTTCAATATTGAGATTTTTATACATGCAAACCTCCTTTTCTCTCTTTACGAATAGATTCTAAAGGTTTTTGTACGAGAAGAAGCAGACGAATTATAAATTTTATATTATCCTTTATTTTTTTTTAAATTTTATTTAGTGATATGGTTTATAAATTATTAGTTGACGTCACTTCATAAATTCACACAAGTAAAATAACTAAAATAATACAAAATGTGAACAAAACCAAATTTTACTAGACTGCAATTTTCCAATAATATCCTAATAAGTACTTTACGAGGTACTTTACATTAACTTAATAAAAATTTTTTGTGTAAACCTTTTGTACCGTATTATAATTTAGTAATTACTCGAGTAGATAACTCAACAAATTTTCGGTTAGTGATATATTTAATTGAAATAACAGCTATAATAGAACTAAAAATGCTTAGGTAAAATTAGTAAAATGTTGTATCACCTGAAAGTCCTTCTAAACAAAATTTCAGAAATTTATTTGTATTGGTTCCCCATCTCCGCTTGTGGTTGGACTCCGAATTAAGATTTAAAGCACTCAGGAAGTGAAACAATTTACCTTATCGTATGCGCCGCATAATATAAGCAATATTGATTATTGTATTACGAATGGTTAATTGCATTAATAGCCGACTCTAATTATTATTTATAGTTGTACAATTAAAACAGAAGATATCTTGATTGATAATCGATACGACCCAAATCAAAAACAATCATTGAATTTGACATGCGAATTTTCAGAACGGTTTTCCTAACTAAATAAATAAGTTATAGCAGTAAATCTAGAAAGTACTATGATACTGCAATTTTTATGAACTGTTATTATTTGTTGAGTTGTCGTGCACGGTCATAATTACGCACAGTATTAATTGATGCACAACAGATAAAGCGCACTTTTAAACCGAAATAGCTTAGTAAATGGTTGGGTTTATAAGGTTGTAGCATGCAATATTTATTGATGTTTACGTTCCTGGTAGATGATTAATGGGGAGAGGGCTCTTTACACACAAACATTTAAAGGCCGCCAGGCATACATTCAAAATCTACGCTATATGTAAGAATCAAGCGCAGAGAAATTCTCCCAAATATTGCATTTTCCCTTTGTAGATAGGTACCTTCCTTTACCATTTTTAAGATATTTGCAATTCAGTTTTTACATCGCCAGTAGATGTGTCTCGTCTAGAGCTAGAAAATCTTTCCAATATTTGAGACCTCTTCCGACATTCCGTTCTGCAGCTATTTGCAGTGGAAGTTTTGACATCACCTATATCCTGACATTTCGTTTTCAAGATATTCGATTCGATTTCACCAATAGATATGTCTCGTCAAGACGATGCATGTTGCTTTTGAGAATACATTCCTTTGACAAACCGTAATAAATAAATAAATAAATAAATAAATAAGGGGTGGAGAAGAAGGACTATGGTTAGTGAAAACTAATTCCTTTCGTTGAGACCTTTCATTAGAGTACCATGAAGAATAAAACCAGCACCCCTACTCCCTTTTGTGATAAGGGACCAGAAAGAAGGGCGGCAGTTGGTAGAAAACAGTTCCTTTTGTTGAGACCTTTAATTAAAATGATGAGACGTTTCATTATAATATCATGAAGGGTAGAAGGTCAAATGCAAATTCTGAGATCAATTGGTTATCGCATTTAAAAGTTATGGAAGTTTCACTTTCAAAAACATCATCTCAGGAAATAATTCATGAGGGAACCCCCCTTAAGACAGCGAAACTTGTTGGCCGTCAATGAATAAAGATGGCCATTTTCGTTAATAAAACGCCATTTTGGGGAGTTAATTAATCAGTAAAGATAGGTCGAGATTAATCCGAAGAAAAGTTTTGGGGGCATTCGGGTTTTGATATTTTTTGAATTCCAGTTCAAGTTCCCCCGAGAATGTGAATGTAATAAACTTGTGTTTTGGGGCATTTAATCTTAGTCCACATTTAAAACACAAAAAAGACGAAATCAATGCTTTTCTGTAAAATAACGAATCAATTATTGAGAGAATCGGGATTAATGCATTTTTAATGGGAGGAGTTGCCAGTGTTATTTAGTGGCGCACGAGAATTTTACGCAATGAAATCATGCGAATAAAGGGATTATGGTACTCAACTTGAGAGATCTTCTGTGAACAAAACTGTAGTATTTAAAAGAATGGTCTAAAAGAGTTTTGAGTGCGTGAGAACCATAACAAAAAGTTAGCTTATTGCGGCTAAACAGTAAAAAAAAATTCGTCTGCAGTTCCACCTATCAGGAGCCCAGGTCCAGGAGAACTTTGAAAGAACCAACTCTAACCCCTCCTTTTAGATCCACCCTCTATCAACTCGGAGCATTGTAGAGGTATCATCTGTAGACGACGGAGCGTATCGTTTCCGGAGGAGACTAAAGCCATCTCTTCCAAGGAACCTTAGGTTTAAAGGTACCCACCCGAACTGTTCGTTTTTATTGTTTTGTATAAAATTAACAATTGGCTCCTTTTGAGAGATTGGAGTAATAAGTAAATTGTTCGGTCCCGCTAATAATTAAAATAGATTTTTGGTGAGTCTTAACAAAGGGTAACAATCTGTGTAACTTAACTAATTAAAGCCTCGTGTTATTTTGGAAAAAATTATTACCTACGAACCCACTTCAGAATATCCCTGTAAAAGAGTTTCCAATTTATTAGACGTAAGGTGTATCTTTTTGCGAAAAAAGCTTGGGTATATAAATAGAAGTAGGTAGTTAAGGAAGAAAGTGACCCCGAATTAGAATTTATTGATTAGAATTGAAAATAAACGCGACCCAGTTATGAATACAAGAAGTGTAAAGTGAAGTGGATCTCAATTTGTTTTTAATCAATATATTAATTTCTATTACCTTATTTGTTGTCCACTAGTTATGTTAAAAATTTGATTTTTAGGAGAAAAGTGAAAATCTTCATTAAACCATTGTTAGGATAATGAAATCAAAGAGCTATCCTTCGGATATATAAAATTTTATAGTAGAGGTTTCGTTTCGTTCAAACGGAAACTTTAGGGATGGTTAACCCCTATCAGCAACATTAGTTACAATACCAAGGGACCGATGCATGTTTTAATCTTGACGGCGCAATTTGTTAACCAAAACCAAAAAATCAGGGCAACAAATTCCTAGGGATTAAAGGTGTGTAAATGCTGTGGTTATGTACGCCATTTTTGTAAAAACTTGTGATTTGTGAAAAACAGTTTAGTTTAAGTAAGTATAGAAAGGTGTCTTATTTTGTTACAATCGTTTATAAATGTTTAGTTTTTGTTTTTGTTCCAATCAGGTGACTTAAATAAAAACCAATGCCAAATGCTTAAACTATTGACTAGGTATACATATAACTTCGTGTGTTATCACGTGGTAATGGTAACAACGCAACCCCACGATGGGCACGATCACGTATACACGTGAATTTTAGCTGATTTTTAATCCCTCATAGAGGAAAAGTGAAACTTGATTCACTCAAATAGAAGGCAAAAGAAACATGTTTGTTTAGTTGACGGAGTAGTTACAAAAAATTCATATAAAAAAGCACAGCCGAATAAATGTTGCAAGTTTTAGCCAAAATAGCAGCTCTTTCCTTCCCTCATCGGCAGTTTACCTGTTACTGAGATTCCTTAGGATGAACAATGAAAAAATACACCCTCATAATAAATGAGGACATACTTATGTGCGCAACAGCGTTATGACCAAACAAATTTGAATTTATTACCCAATAGTCCTCTCTTTACTAAATAAACCGTGATTTACCTATTTCCATTGAGACATGAAAAGGTCAGTCATGTGTATAACTTTGCAGGGTTTTAATTGTAATAATTTTCAAGCCATTTGAACGTTGTCCCTCTATACGTTAATTGTTACACCTTTCGCATTCAGAATAATATGCAACTGTGCATTCAAACGCAACCCGCCAAATAATCAGCAATATTGATCCACGGTGATCGCGGGAAATTTGAATGGACCAAATACTTACTCTGTAAATTGAAGACGTCCTGCAATAAACGAATATTTAGTTATAAAACAAAAACCGGAAAGATACTTACGAATTTGTTCTTATGTTTAACATTCATTTTTTGTTCGGCCTCGATTCTAGCTTGCTCCAGAAGTTGATTTAAAAATTCATTCACCTCCTTCATTTTTTCCGGGTCACTTTTAAATTCGTTTATCCTTTGGTCTAATGAATCGTTTAAATTTAATTGTAGGTTAGACATTATTGCGAGGATGACGTTATTGCACTACTAATTATTTAAAAAAAGTAATTTATTTATAAGAATTTGTTAATAATAATATTTAGAAACATAACTCCGAACCGCATGATTGTGTCGTGCACTCACAAGATTATATAAGTAACTGAAGCAATACTTAATTATTATCACATATTGTCGAGATATAACGAAAACAAGTACCTCTACTCTACTACAACCTTGAACGTTAGCTAGCTACTGGTTACTTGCGCCTAAAACGTTTTATCATGCCGCCGCGTTCGTTCCGGCCCTGCAAACCTTCAGACCTTAAAATGATAGATCGACCCGTTCATTTGTCGCCTGATGACACGAGGGGGAAATGAAAATATTAATAAAGGGCACACTAAATTCTTGGCATAAAGGGAATTTTTATGTGCGGAAAGGTCAACGCTTGATTACATCGTTAAAATTATGACACACTTTAAATTTAATACTTTACCAGTGATTAGGAGCAATCAGCCATACAAATTTGGATTTAATCTGTTTGTTGTATTTTTTATTTATGTATCGACGTACGAGAGAGACTCGTGGAGTAACTAAATTCTTTTGCGTGTTTCAATCGTAAACAGATCATCTTCACTAATTGGTTCAAATTTGCGTCATGTTATACGTTAAGAATTTTGCGGTTTTCATTTGTGGCTTACCCGCGTCTTTTTAGCGCATTTTTGAAAAAAATACGCTATTATATTCGTTATGGCTGGCAGGCCGGCTGTCCGCGTGAGATCTCCACAACTACAATAGCTAGAGAATTCAAATTTTCACTAAAAGCTTTCTGCTATAGTGTAGATGTGCAGGCACTAGTCTATTTTGAGTTAGATTACTTGTGAGATCGATAACTGAAGAAAATAATTTCGATATGGGTTCCGGAGGTGCTATAATTTTACCGTTAGATAGCGCTACCAGTATAAAAACTTCATAGAAAAACTTATTATTTACTTTGTGATTTGTTTTACAAAATGAAGACGTACCCTCAATTGAAATTAAATAAAATTAATTATTTAACGCAGCCAAAATTACTCATGAGATCGATAATTTTAAACTTCGCTAATAAAATACTGACCTGCATTACCAAAAATGCGTTTTAATCATGCATATGCTGATTTACAACTTGTTTGATGTTATAATAATAAATCCATTTGTCATAAATCGTATTACCTACTTTTGAACACAATTTTCAGTCTTTGTCTCTGGTCTGTTCCTCTATTCCACATATCCAGATTCTTTTGGGGCATCTCCACTCCATGATTTGCTTTGATATTCTTGCCTCCTCCACTCTTTGTACATGCCCATTTCCATAATTTGAACCGAAAATTACGGTACTTATGCGCATTCTTTACCAACTGAAAAAAAAATCCTTTACTGGAACAAACACGTCATATTTCCCGGAAAGATTGCGTCACATCCGCCTTCGCGCTTTATCGCCGATGACTAATTTTTTACGTCGACTTGATATTCATCGATATTTTTGGAATATTAATAATATTAATATATTCTCATGTTTTTGCACAGTGTAGCGCTTACATTGATCATTATTTTCTAATTAAATAGCACATGTACATTTTAATACAATATTCAATTTAAAAATTTAAAGTTCACTTACAAATTCTTATATGGAAAAAAATGCTTTTAAAGTGAGGTATCTTTTAAGGGTTGCCTTTAGTTGTTCTATGTCATATCATTGGATACTCTTTGGTAGAAGGTTAAAGAATTTTTTAGATTGGAACTGGTGGTTACTACATTTGCTACAATATCATCGACCCAACTCGACCTTGGCAGACATAATTTTACACCCCAGAACCATTGGAAGAAAGCTAAACTGTCAAACCTATACGATCCTGTTTTGACCCACAACATAAGAGGAATGATGAGCCTTAAGGTGTTCAGTAGGAGACTCAGTGCAAGCTGAAAACTGGTTACTGATCTACAGAATGCTATAATTTCACCGTACAATTCAACCTTTAATTTATAAACATATGCAAACACAAGATACAATTTCAAATGCGAACTGTCAAGACATAAAAACAACAGATTATCCAAATAAAACCAGGCCCTACTGGACCACTTTAAAAATGTAAGTAGCAACCCTAAAATTCATTTTTATTTTTTTCTCGATAAAGGTCGCAAATACAAAAAAGTTACTAGGAACCAAAAAGTTTTCAAACATATCAGAAAAATTAAATATAATTTTACAATTTACCAGTGGCGCACTAAAAAAAAGTTCAGGGGTAGAAAATGGAACATGACCCCTTAAAAGACACCCTGTAGGTTCTCATTACTGTTGACATGATCAATGATCTAAGCCATTCAGCGTAACTTACATTTCAAGTTTGAGCAATTTCAAAAATTGCAGGAGATATAGAGAAAAATCTTGAAATGTGCGCCCTGTAGATCGGTAACGAAGCGTTGGCAGACCTATGTTTATATGACCTTTTAATAAGCCAAAGAATTAGCCCCTTCCGTATCTACATCATATTTAGGAACACCCTGTATACTATTCTCCCAACAGCTATATCTACAAATGATAAGTTTCAACGGAAAATAATTTCTGATCAATATATTATGAACATCATCATCAGTAACCAAATAGTCATGCCACTAATATTTCCAAATCGAACGTAAGTAATATAGGCCTTAGTTTCATTTCTTAAACAAATTTACGAAGAGAAAACACAAATAATACTACATTGATATAACCATAAAACTCATTAGCAATTCAAATATCCGTACAACATTGAAAATAAAACTTCATTCGTCATTGTTTGCCATAATAATATAACGGTCTGGTGAACAAATTTCATTGGGATTAAAGCTTAAATTACACGCATCAATTCTTTGTTCCACGAAGAAAAGGTTCCGAAGACTCAAAGTCACTGAAATAGAGTTACATGTGTCAATTCAACAGAGCTCAAGTATCCAATTAGTCTTGACTTATGTATCTTCATTCCCTTTAGTCTTGCGAACATGGTTAAGTCCCTCAAATTAAAAAAAAAGTTGATACATGTAATCTAAGCTGAAGACATACAGCACTAGATTTGAATTGTCGTCAGTAGAACAAATCTTGGCATAGGGCTGATAAGCAGTGTCACTTGTCAACCGTTATTAAAATTATCTTAATTCTTTATACCTATATAAATAAAATCAATGGTGGCAGAACATTTGTGTTCATCGGTGGAGTTCCAACTTCTATCACTCCGGTATTGTTTGGAGCATCCTTATCCTTAATCCTTATGCGCGCTTAATAAGAAGTGGCATCCGTCCAATTGCTGTTGGAAATACCTCTCGACGTCTGACTGCAAAACTAGCTTGTTCAGAAATGCAGTCGAAAATCGGAGATTCCTTTCGTCCCGTTCAGTTGGGTTATGCGATTAAAAAAGGATGCGAACTGCCGTTCAGCCTGCAAGGATTTATTTAAATTTCAATTCTGAAAAGGTCTTTCTAAAAATTGACTTCAACAACGATTTAACTCAGGTGAGCGAGACGATTTACTTCATGAAGTTAGAGAGAAGACTCCAGCTCTCTCCGCTATTATGACGTTTCTATTCATCTCCTACTTTACTGTTCTATGGAAAGCATACTCTACTTTCGAGAGTTGGCGCCAAGCAAGGGCACCAATTGGGGGCTAGGGCCTTCATTTTAGCTATTCACCCAAATTAATATCCTAGGGATCAGAACTAAATATCTGGTATCTAGATGACGGAACGTTGGGAGGAAAACCTGAATCAGTGTTAAAAGATGTCGAGAACAGTCTTCATAAATGCCATAAACTTTGTCTGAAGGTTAATCCTACCAAATGCTCTCAAAAATACGCTACATGAGTTGGAAAATGCGCTAAAAGTGACTTCAAATAATTTTCAACTATCAACTTTCACATTCAATTCTAGTTTTTGTAACAGAGATATAATAAATATTGTAGAAAATCACAATCTTCAAAATTGTCTAGTCAACAACTAAGCAGCCAATGGTTGATTCTGGTGAATTACCTCGTTAATATTAATCCAACTACTCGGAGAAATCGATTCTTTGTGTGTTATTTATGAACACATGTCTTACGCTCACATGAAGAACAAGGAATTATATGCAAATGTATGGCGATCGTTACCGCAGAACGTATATCGTTATCACTTGGATTACTTAAATTACATACTCATATACTTATTCATTTTCACATAACATAAATGAGTATCCAACGTTGTCGGATATGGAAAATGCTAAGATTCCGTACTTGGTTCTGTAGGTGAAATATGTTGGCAATGTAACAAAACCTAAACGATGCACTCGTGCCTTCCATTGATAATTTACCCCTTTGAAAATATATACATCGTTCTTTGTGTTTACCTTCCTTTTGTTACTACAGTTACATAGAAGATCAATGGGAACGAGAATAATAAAGCTTAGTTATATATGTCAAATCTTTATCTACCCCACTTCTGGACTGTACTTTAGCCACCTGTCATACGCCGCATATTTACGAGTCTTCAAAATAGTTTGACTGATCGAGGCCCAGTTGTACAATGTCAGTTTAAACATCAGTTTATAGTTTTATTATGAATTAAAGGATTTGATTGGCTAATATTTCACAAGTTGACCAATCGTATTTCTGATCTCTGTCACTTAAACTAAACTGAAGTTTAAACTGATGTTGTACAACCGGGCCTTAACCTCAAAAATGCTGCATATTAGACGACGGCCCTTGTCTTGCTAAAGCCGAAATTAAATATGGCATTAATTACCTAAAACAATAGGTTTTTTTTATTTCAATGTTTAAAATGGTACGTTGTTCAATGCCTGAAGTAGTTAGTAGCTTATACATTTTAAATAGCCACCCCTATTTTAATTTTTTTGGGTTACACGTTAAATAGGGTGTCTTTTTGTAGGAATTTAGGGTTATTTTCATTTATTTGAAAAGTTTACTTCTTAAAAAGCGCGTGGATAAAGGATATGCGGCTTTTTTTCGGCATTAAAGGAAACACACTTCTCCACAAAATGACCGATTTTTAAAAGAATATGGCCTGTAGAATCCTTAATTTCAAACAGTTCCAAGATTGGGCTACTAGTTCAAAAGTTACAGCCCTTTGAATTTTCTTTCGAAATTGGTTTCTAGTCTATTATTTTTGATTGAGAAGTCTGATCGAAAAAGTACGAATTGTTTCGGATTCTACGCACCAAAATTAATAAGAAAAAGTGTTTTCCCGAGAAATTTTGGTGCAGTCGATTTTTGGCAGGGTGTGTACTATATTAATTGCAATAATCTAAGTTACTTATTAATACAAAAGCGGAGATGTTAATTCAACTACTCCCGTATTACAAAAGCATGCATATGAGATGGTTGCCGTTACATACAGTTTTTTTGTATGAGTTAAAACAATATATAGTAAAACTAGCTATAGGTACACTTGCAACAATATGTATATTGTAACGGAAATGCTCCAGACATGACGTCGCCTTTGGCGCTCTGGAATTTTCTACGCGTATTCGAGAATGTACTGGACTTACATTGCTTGCGTGTTTAAATGGTTGCGGACCGAACATCGCGGCAGTCTACTATCGAACGAGATCGAGTACGTATGAAACATTGAGCGCGAAAATCTGATATAAATTGCGAAGTGTGTGATATAAATAATCGATATAAATTGTACGGTTTTTATAGTGTTTTAGTCTTGTTTAATAAATATTGATATAAATCGAACCCGAATTTATAAATCACGTTACAATATGATAAATTTTATTATTCTTCATAGCTATCCCTATACGTATTATATTTTTTGATAGCTATTATTATATTTTTAATTACCTTTAACATACATTTTTCTCCGTGCGTGTAGTGGGAAATTTTGTCATACTTTTGGAGCCCTGTTTCTTAAAATGAAGCCTTTTTAAAATTAATCAAGGATTTGAATGGAACCCCTAAAATGAATTTGCAAACTGAAAAGTGAATTCAAGTTTTTTGCAAATGAATTAAAGCGCTTTTGATTCAAAGCCTCAAGCCCATATGAAAGGGCTTGATCACAGTATGTCCAAAGATAATTTATCACTATATAGTTTATAAATTCAATGGTACCTATGCCTAATATCAATTGAACAAGCGGTGAAAACTTTCGTATGCTGCCATCCTACAGGAACCTACAGCAGTTGGCGCCATTTCAGATCAATACCTTCTTACCCGCACAATATCACCCCTAACCTTTTATTCAAGATCCCTATTGCAATAATTCCAACTACAGGATTTCTCTACAAAATTACAGATTCTTTTTGATGGAGATCTCTACACATTAGATATCTTAAGATTGCCAAAGATGACACCTGTATAGCGTAGAACATGTTGAATGAATATCAAAATCAAAAGGCATAATTAATTGACTAATTCATGCCATTACATGACGCACTTCCATATCATAATTTCCGTATTATTACACCAAAGAGATACGTAACTGATTTCGTGGAAAGGTTACATTGCCTTATTTGATATTAACATTGAATGGATGGGCGGTAATAATAGATTTGGAAACAGATTGTTTATAGAAAGAAAGGAGCATCATTAGTTATTCACATTTCCCACCTTCGTAATGAAAACGACTTTTTTAGTTTTACAAATGCATTTTTTCATTCCACCTCCACCATGTATTTTAGGTACAACGTACGCGACGTAAGTTTTGAGAAAATGTTTGCGCTGAAATGTACACCAGGTTTTGAAGCAGATATACAAATCGTGGATTTTTGAAATGCCAAATTATTTTAATAATTAAATTCAGAATGTCGTAAGAACGTGAAGTTTGCAAGAATATCTACAGCCGTTGACTGATAAATAAATTAAACAAGTATAGCAGACGAGCTCCTGGGTATGGATATAGCTAGGAATTGAGTATTATATGACTAAAGCTATGCTCATTTTGAATTTCTTGCAAATCGGTTCATAACTGACGGAGATGTGAAAAGGGCCTTCCTTATTTTTTGCCCTACATTGCCAATTCACGAACTAGAATCTACAAATTTGATAAAGAATCCACCTGCAACATTTTATCGTAGTGGGTCCATTAGTTTTCGAGATATCGGTTTAATTCGGCCCCTGCCACCATTTCCTCAGGGTAGGTTTTCTACAAAACTGACGGGATGAATAGTCTGAATGTTGCCATCAAACCTTTTCGGTTTCTGGTGCATGGTGGATCTTTATTTCTTCCCACTGGGTTCTTAATTCTCCGATATGGTTGTTCTGTTGGTCCAGTATCTCCTCGTTTTTCTTAACGTCTTCTTCTATTTCCTCAGTTTCGCTTCTACAATGGTAGGTTCTTGTCTTGTGATACATTCGGTTTCCAGGGCTTGTACTTTACTATTGGTTTCTTTCAGCTTTTTCCTCATATCCATTTGGACTCGCTTTCTAATTTTTTTGCGGATTCTTTGACCTCTTGTCTCAGATCTTCCAATAGCACCCCAGTTCGGTACTTAATTTCGTGCCTATTTTTCACTATTCTAGTCAGTGCATTGTTGGGAACCTAAAATTTAAGGCACTATTTGGCCTAACTGTCAGCAGCAGTAAACATTTTAAAATCCACCTAAACCAGTATAACTCGTTTTGAAACACTTCAATGCATATTCATGAAGTGCTAAAATTAAAATATGAGTTAATTATAAGAGGGGAGTAAATAAACAGGAATTAATCAATCTTTTCAGGTAAGTTAATGTAATTTACCAGCAGCTTGCGTAATTAGCAAACTGAATTCTATTTCTAATTACAAATAATTGACAGCGAAATTTCTTGCATTTATTGATATCGAACCATAGGGGTCCGTTAACTTGGCCCCCCCCCCCACTGAGAGATTTCATAGTCGTATTATTTTGAAATGAATGCGCTCGTTATGCGCTCATATGCGCCACCGATAATAACTCTTGCGCCATTATCGTTTTTTAGAAATCCGAAAAACATTTGGGGGGGGGGCCAAGTGAACGTAGCCTCCCCAGTACGTATTTTGTCCCTTGTAACTAGGTCACCTGATACATTTGGTTATGCGCTCAATTGCGCCACTTGAATTAAAGCTAGCGCCATTACGGTTAAGCCGTGACAAATTTTCAAAAAGTGGGGGGGCCAACTTAACGTTTTTAAAAGGCAAGTGAACGGAATCCCTCATAACGCATTTTGCTACCGGTATTTGTGCCACTTGATACATCTGGTTATGAGCTCAATTGCGCCACTTGAATTAAAGCTAGCGCCATTACGGTTAAGCCACAAAAATTTTTTAAAAAGTGATGGGGGGGCTAACTTAACGTTTTCAAAAGTTACGTTTTTTTAACATGTTTTTTCTACTACATCGTACCTTTCATCATGCGCTAAAATGCGCCGTAAACAAAAATCTTGGCGCCATTATAGTGTTTCAGAAACACTATACAGGGTATTTTTTTGGGAGCTTTAGTTAAACGATTCTGGGAAAGTAAAATAGGTAGGTTTTTAAAAATTTGTATTTAGGAGTTACTCGGAAGGCCGAGTCGATGTAAAATATTTTCAAAATGGACGCACTTCCGGAAATAACTTTTGAAAACGTTAAGTTAGACCCTCCACTTTTTAAAAAATTTTTATGGCTTAATCGTAATGGCGCTAGCTTTAATTCAAGTGCCGCAATTGAGCTCATAACCAGATGTATCAAGGTATCAAGTGGCACAAATACCGGTAGCAAAATGCGTTGTGGGGGATTCCGTTCACTTGGCCCCCCCCAAATATATTTAAGGATATCCAAAAAACAATAATGGCGCAAAGATATCTTTTTACGGCGCATTTCAGCGCATACCTGAGAGTACAATTTCGTATGAAAAGATGTTAAAAAAAAGTAACTTTTAAAAACGTTAAGTTGCCCCCCCCCCACTTTTTGAAAATTTGTCACGGCTTAACCGTAATGGCGCTAGCTTTAATTCAAGTGGCGCAATTGAGCGCATAACCAAATGTATCAGGTGACCTAGTTACAAGGGACAAAATACGTACTGGGGGGGGGCTACGTTCACTTGCCCCCCCCCCAATGTTTTTTCGGATTTCTAAAAAACGATAATGGCGCAAGAGTTATTATCGGTGGCGCATATGAGCGCATAACGAGCGCATTCATTTTAACATAATACGACTATCAAATCTCTCAGTGGGGGGGCCAAGTTAACGGACCCGAACCATAGACAGTTTATATAGGAATATAGCTACTCTTAATTAATATGTATCGAATTCAGTTAACGAACAGTATAGGAAAAGTACAGTGAAAATTGAAGTTCGTTAACAGCGCCAACAATATTGTACAGAGTGGTCCTTACATATGACCATTGAATAAGAATTGCTTACCTATTAATGGTATGGCTTAAATTCATTTTTAGCGTATTGGGAAAAAATCTGAAACAGTGCGATTTATGTATGATAACATTACCTCCCACTAACATCCCCCTCGAAAATGTTAAATGAAAAGTTAATGCCTAAATATCGCATAATCGTTTAGCAATGGACTTTGTTATACTGTATTGTTCCATACGTTTTTAGGTTGGTGCGATTAAAAACGAAGACAATGAAGGCACAAATTCAAGGTAATTTATTTGACGACGCCACCCTTATTAACTATAACGCGCTGATTAAGTTAAGTACAAAGACATCAAGGCGTACAATAAATTTGCCACCTCGCCTACTTTAGAATGCATACCTAATTTTATTTCCGAAACAATTATATCTTAGGAAAGCATTCGCACTTACAAAACAATGAATCGTCTTTTACGTATATTAAGACGAGAGATTTAGAATAATAAATTTTCTCCTCTGAGCCATCTTATCTTAAATTAAAATTGAACGTAACTGAGATTTGGGGCTTTATTCAAACCTCTAGGCGTTTTTCTAGTTTTCCGCAGGAGACATTTCCTCAGTGCTTGTAGTTTATACAAACTTGCAGACGTTTTTTCGCCCTATAAGAAAAGTTACCAAACTTGGGAAATTCTATATTCAAACTGTAACTAAGTTTTTGAGTAAATAAGCTTTTGACTAGTGATCACTTTATTCATATATCATTAGCGACTATTGTGTGGTTCCAAGAAATGCTCGTAATGAGAAACGAATTCCATTTAGGAAAGCTTTCAAACTTGTCCATTGAAGACCAATAATTAAGGTTCCTTAATTACACAACTATTTATAGCTGAATATAACCTCGTGCACCTAATGCCAACATCTAAATACTCACCTACAGGATCACGAACAGATTCATTAGTAAATTTACTTAGACAAAACAAAAACTGCAATTACCACGTTGTCGAATTAACAGAAATTTAATTACGGCCACTTTCGTTCAAGAATTTTTATCATAACTTAGACTGTGAATAAGCCGTTTTCGTCGGCAATGTTGTTCATTTGAGCGCTTATTTATTTTGGTTCACCCTAGCAAAGAAATCTTGCTCTAGAAAGTTATTCGATGCGTTTTAATTGTAATACTGGCTTGTTTACGCTTTTAATGGACGCCCTTTACAGTATTTTGTACATCTTTTTACACAGTTAAAATTAAGTATAGACGCCTACTTCATTTTCGATCGAAACCGAGAAGGTTGAAAGGGGGGGGGGGGGGTTTACCATTATATCTAAGGTTTCGTTTGATACGTATATGATCCATGTAAACAACACACCCACCATGATAGAAACAGACAGACTGAAAGTAGTGCATTTATTCAATTTTTTAAAAAAATTGCGTTATAAAGGAAGTCGAACCTAAGAACGCAAGAATTTCTAAAACAATAATGATTTTTTGAATTGTTTCGTAGGCACTTTTCGCATGAGTATGCTCTAAAATTCTAAATAAATGGTACCAGATTTTGGAAGAAGATTTGAGATCCATTTTTCTTCGAACCATTTTATGAAATTATTTCCATTCAAGTCATCGTGGCAGTCTCCAGTCTTCCGCAATTAAAAATTAACAACGCATTTGGTACAAATTTACCCTCATGTAGTGCGTGTAATATCACTAAATGTGGTCCTTTCTCAAATCGCAATCCCAATTATTTTATTTGTTGGGATATTTAAATGAAATTATTAAATGAAAGTTAAACTAATGCCGAATTAGAACATTTGTTTTTTTTATTTGTTCAGATTTTTAAATGAAATTTTGTATGTAGCCACTTTAAGTAAAAGTAAAACTGATGCCGGTTCAAAAAATTTGTATTTCAAGCTATGCTGATCTGGTGGTGCAGAATCAACCCCTTGCTATGTGTCGTAAAAATGATGGATGTGTGAAGATCTCGAGGATCGTTCGGTATTCTGTTGTATCGGATTTTTTTAATATGAATTTGAATCCCCCTAAAACTCGGCAAAATGCATGATTTGGCAAAAATCCAAAAATCCGTCGAAGGGGATCAATTTTTATCCAAAAATAATTCTTGCAATTTTAATCCTGTCGGCGGGGTTGTAACCCCCTACCAATTTTTTTATGGGACCAAGGAATAGAAATATACAATATATATTATTTAAAAAATACAACTGTGACATAAATCACCCTGTACAACAATTGCAATTTCTTTGAGAACATTTTTAGATTGTAACCTTAAGAGTCCTTCAAACATGCCCCGACAATGAATATTACACATGTGCGTTAATAAATCCACCTTTGGTTTGCGGGTCAACTGTTTCTTTTTAATAATCCAATTGTATATTCAAACAAGCAAAGTGCTATTGTAGGGATGTTGTTTCCAGGGGTGGATGGGGCCGGTGGGAAACCACAAACACAAAATATTACTCAATTTTAGGGGCACTTGTCATAGTTCCAGCTTCTATTTGGCGACACGAGAAAGAGAGACCGCGATTCGAGCACTTAAGAAACTTTTAGGTGCGCACATTCGGACCAAAACTGTAGAAGAAGAAGGAAAAATCACCACGTTAGTACAACACACTTCGGGATGGCTCCTAGATGTCGCCAACCGCATCATGTAGTAACTTGTTAATTACACGATGCCGGTAGCACTCCTCGTCTTCCTCTAAGCGTTTTTCTACAGACCCGCATTTCCTGCCATCCAGCAAGCCAGCCGGCTCAAGTGATATTAAAAGCTACCTTTGACACAAATTTGCAAAGATGCGCTAAAAATGAAATAACTAATAAGGATATTTAAATGAGTAAATTGAAAGAAAATTGAGAATTTGTATGTTCAGACTAAAATCAAGCCATTGCATCGATTAAAGGTAGAAAGAAAGTATACAAATTTCTGTATGGATCTTTCCTTTTTAAATTCACATAATTTCCCTGATATTAAAAATGAAGTATTGCCTAATAATCTACTGGAAAAACGTTGGAAAAAAATGCCATTCCTGTTCGATACCGAGAAGAAATTTAAGATCCTGTCGGGGGCAACCACAATTGAAATTTCTTCAAAAAAAAAATGTAGAAAAATTGTCAACCGTCCACCGCATTGTTTCCGAACGATGCAAATAAAAAACACAATGTAGATGATTTCTCTAAAAGTGCCGTTTGTAGTAGTTGTCAAAACTGCTTTAGATGCTGTTATAGTGCGATTACCAGTAGAATTTATATCAAGAAGCGATTATTGTAGAAATTCTAAGGCGCCATGAAAGAAGAAGAATCGGCTGTAAAGAGCGGGGACAGATGTGACTCAATCTTTCCGGGAAATACGACGTTGTTAGAGAACATTCCAGAATACTCGGGAGCCTTTCAGAAAGAACGGCGTTTGCTATATAAGCAAATCGAATTGCGTTTCAATCAGTTCCAATTTCAAGGCCGAAGTAATGAATAGTTCGCACTTATAATTACTGTTATAAATTAATCCATTTTAAGACTTACACATTAATTAATTGATTCTTATTCTTTCGCGTATAATTCCGATTAAGGAACAGATTGTGTAACAATAATTCTAGAAGCATTTATGTTGTTGGGAAATAATTATCAACGATCAGTGTTAGAAAAAGCATAAATGTTTGAAATTAGGGCGCATTGAGTACCCCCTCCCCCACCCGCTAAGTGGGCCGATAGTCAAGTATATTTCACGGACCGGTTTATCGTTCCCTATCCACCCCTGGACTTGTTTCCGAAGCTGTAAATAAGTTTTAGAAGAAGTTTTCCAAAGAATCCTGTGGTTTCATCCTTATTTAAAATGCTTGCTAAGAGAACTACATCGTGTTGGTGTACGTGCCAATAGCCCCGTTCCATTTTTCGAATTTGACCCAAGGAAGTAGTAACTAGTGTACGATGTAAAGCTCGAAATTTGATCACTTAATTAACCACATCATTTAAATCAGAAGGTAAAACTGCACTACCTTTCCTTTGTTGCAGAATTTTCACTTTTTTTTTACACAGTTAAAATTAAGTATAGACGCCTACTTCATTTTCGATCGAAACCGAGAAGGTTGAAAGGGGGGGGGGGGGGTTTACCATTATATCTAAGGTTTCGTTTGATACGTATATGATCCATGTAAACAACACACCCACCATGATAGAAACAGACAGACTGAAAGTAGTGCATTTATTCAATTTTTAAAAAAAAATTGCGTTATAAAGGAAGTCGAACCTAAGAACGCAAGAATTTCTAAAACAATAATGATTTTTTGAATTGTTTCGTAGGCACTTTTCGCATGAGTATGCTCTAAAATTCTAAATAAATGGTACCAGATTTTGGAAGAAGATTTGAGATCCATTTTTCTTCGAACCATTTTATGAAATTATTTCCATTCAAGTCATCGTGGCAGTCTCCAGTCTTCCGCAATTAAAAATTAACAACGCATTTGGTACAAATTTACCCTCATGCAGTGCGTGTAATATCATTAAACGTGGTCCTTTCCCTAACGAAACGAGGCGATAAACCATTCATTACTGAACTTAATTTTTTTGCAAAATTTTTCCAAAATGCATCCATAACAGAGATGTTGCGTCTTTAAAAGGACCATACGGTATACAATGATGCTGATAAAAATAATAATTACACTTCCCTAAAACCAATTTTTCGTAGTAATCTCGCAAGAAAAGCTTTACTTTCTTGCTACAGCGTTGTATAATTAGCATGCAATTAATAAGAGAAGAAGTAAATTTCTGAATGTATAATAACACCTAAAAATGAGTTGTTAATCATCATTGATCATATCAACTTTATCCCCAACTTCAACAAAGGTTTAGCTTCTAATTACAAGGATTAATAAACGATCATTATGTTGCAATTTAAATGAATAAATAAATCCCTAAGTATTTTCCTGCATTTGACAAACTGATGTAAGTAGGTACTCTAAAACAGTTATCACACGCCACTGGATCTTCCTTTAATGTATTGTAAAGTGGAACATTCGTCTATGCGCTTATTATAAATACTTTACTCATTCATTGGGAGTCTAGCTAGAGGGTGGTTCCAACGGCGCGCATGATTACCAGCTTTATACCTGCCTTATTCCTAGCTCCCAAAGGAAGTATTTTAGACCCTTTACAAAAGAAGTGTCTTTACTGCACCTTATATGACAAATTGAGTTACACAATCTACATACCGGCGCCGGAGGAGGTTCTAATCTTAAAAGGTCTTCAAATGCTAACTTTTTTCCGTAGACAAACGGTTGTAATGCTGTACCCAATTGTGATTAAAAGGACTGTAACCTCATTCGTCAAATTCTCCAATTCAGCTACAAAAACCCAGAAAAACTGGCAACTGAAAGTCTGTACAAAGCGTAGGTTTATGTACGTTGAATATAAAGGAAAAGTTCTCCCTTGTAACCGTAAAAAAGTCGATGAAGATAACTTCTTTCTTAATGTTATAAATCAATCCTGTAAACAATATTAGTAAAGATACTGTATTGACATTGTGTGTCAGTAAATAAAATTTTTTAGGGCAAATGCTTTCGTTATCAACGTAAAGCAGAGGACTATAAAGCTTCGGAAGATTAAAATGAATGTTCAAAGTTTTTTTTTATTGATTTGGTATAGAAACTGTAGGAACCCATTCCGCAGTAATGTACAAATTATATCGCCATCAAAAGAATTTTGGTACACGACGGCAGTGTTGAACGACCGAAGAAAATATGCGAGTAGGTAAGTACGCACTTTGTATTTCTAACGCCTTTATAAAAAGAAATTGCTTGATTCTCTACTGTCATTGTAATTTCTAAATAGGGAAGTAAAATTGTTAAGAAGCACAAACGCAAGCGCGACGGTGGTGCGTTTCTATATTTTGCCTCATTCTCGTCGCGACGCGCGTTTACGCCTAAGCTTGAAGCCCTATATGCGCTCATTACCCACGAATCGTAATTAATACGAACTTTAATCGGTGACAGTTTATAAAATGTGGAATTTGTACACTTGACTGCACTTCCCCGATCATGAGGCTTTTATGGAAATTCTTTTTGGATACCCTCTTAATGTTTTGCTGTAATTGTAAGTTTATATCTTTCATACTTTTCCAATGCAGACAATGCGAACTTTTTGCCATAGTAACTCGAAGGATTACATTTGGCTTCACTTTAATTAATTTTTCCAATTCAACGGACAAGGACGTACTGTCGTTTCCGAAAGCTGTTTAACAAAGCTCCAACGACATGTTTTTAACCCATGCTAAAAACTCATTAAATTTTAATTAACTTTAAATTGAATTACGCTGATTGAAAAATTTCGATATCCCCCGTTAATTTTTTTGCTGTCAACTTGCTGTTATTAATTTTCCTGCAGTACGTACGAATTTGAAGTATTGACACTCCAAAAGTTTTTCAACAATGTAGACTAGTTGAATGCAATTTTGTTAAACGTAATGTAATTAGGTAACCACGTATAGAGGAAGAATGAACAAAAATTGTACGCTATTTAATAGTGTGCTGCAGATACAAGCCATATAGCGAGAAAAAAAATGGCAATACGCCTATATTGGGCCAACACGGTTTGGCACGCTTCCAGAAATATTAAATACTGCATATGGCGATTGGTGAGAGCAGTTTGCGGGAATTAAGGATTTGTGCATTGTTAAGCGACTGGAAGCTTAAATTTAACTTATAACTTATGTTGCGACAATAAGTACGACGCGTCTTGTAGATTCTTTCGATTTATGCGGAAACTTACTAATGAAGTTTAGTTCCTTCATAAATTCCAGAAAGTTGGTGATAACAATTGCGGCATTATAATGCATTTTTCTCGAGTTTCGACACCTAACCTCACGTTATAGAATCATCACAAATTTCGAGTATTAGATTGAATAACCTACTCAGGCTTCAGGTACAAATTTCATAAATAGTAAAGACAATGCCATAAACTCAAGACGGTAATGAATAATTCAAATGGCTTGAATTCACAAATGTGCCATAAAATCTGAGGTTTCTTCCAGATGTTATTTACTTTCACTTTATTGAGACGAATTTTCTCAAACAGAAAATATCCAAGAGAAAGAAAAATTTTAACGGAATTTCCCAAGGAAGTGTTGATATTTGGCAGATTTGTGGATTAATTGTTGACACATTGATTCATTTATGTACACGCTACAGATTTCGGATTGTGTTTTCGCTTTCATTTTTATTTTTTAAGATCGTCTTTCTACTATGTTCTTCCGCCTTTCTAACAGGTCTGTTCCACAACATCCGTTTTTCTTCTAGGTATGTATTGATATCTTTTTCCCTCCCCATGTTTTTCGTATTACTCAATCTCTAATTTATCCAGTCTGTTAGTCCATTTACGTTGCTGCTATCTTTCCCCGGTTTTTCTTATCGGTGGCCCATACTTCTGCCCCGTATGTCTTTATTCTCTATACCATTATCCTGAATATCCGGATTTTTGTGTTTTTAATTATATCACGGTCCCATAGGATTGAGTGAAGTGGCCTTATAGGTGTTCTAGTTAGTCCCAGTCTACTTTTTATTTCTTCCTCAGTCGTTAGGATTCTCCTTTTGTGATGGTGAATCTCAAGTCTTCTAATTTTAGATCGTTTATATTTTGTTCTTCGGTCGCTAAATATTCTGTTTTGTTGAAGTTCATTTATAATCCATTCATGGTGTACTCTTCTTTCAGTTATCGTACCATGTAGCTCAGATCTCCCTCATCTTGCGCTATTTTCACTTGGTAATCTGCAAAGCTAAGTGTATAGATGTGGTCATCTCTAACGGGTACTCTCTCCCTTCACATTTCCTTTTCCAGTTACATAACACGTGTTCTATACGTATTTTAAATACTACAGTGGGTGATGTGGAACATCCCTGTACCAGTTCCTTGGTTGTCTCGAATTTCTTCGTAACTTTCCTACCGATTTTTAGTCCAGTTGTTTTTACACATGGATTTTTACTGCGTTGGTCAGTGTTTGGGGTATTCCGATTTTCGACTTGCCTTCCACATTTCCTTTCTTGCTACCGTTTGTGCTTTTCGTAAATCGATGAATGCTATGTGTATTGATCTTTTTCTTCTCTAATAATTGCTGTGTGGTGTAAGTATGGTCAATGGTTGACCTTCCTGCTGTAAATCCTGCTTGTTCCTCGCTTACCATCCCTTGAATTTGGGTTTCTATCTTATTCCGTCTTACTTTCCCATAGGTATATTCCTCACATCATTGCTATGACACTCATTCATTTGTATCCGTGGGTATTTCTTGTCCATTTGCAACTTCTTGGAACATTTATTTATTTATTTATAGAAGGTCCTAAGTTGTTATATACTACTCCGGTATTTACCTTTCGAATTAGGAAAACTGCAGGAAAAACCCTAATTCGGACTGATCTAAAGAAATTCCCATCTCTACCACAGATGAAAAATTCACCTCAACCCAGGTTCGAACACCTGGCCTCTCGGCTGTGTAGCCCAACTTTCTACCACTGAGCCACACAAACGGTCATTCTCTGCATTGTTTGAATCAATAATTTGTCTGTATCGTATTTTATTAATTCCTGTACATTGTACATTACCGCCAGGCTCTGTCACATTCCCATTTTTGTTTGTTAATCTTTTATACATTCTCACTCTCTGATGTATGCTATCATAAGTTGTTCTCTACTCGATTTCATTACTTTTATTGTTCTTTGGGACGAGCTCCGCGTGCCTCCTATATACTGTCCTATACAGGGTGACAATTTGAAAACCTACCACCCCCCATGTCTTAGTAAATAAACGTGATATTTAGAAATTCAAAATCCGTTTCGGTAATTCGGAAGGGGAATCACAATGACATAGTTGGCGACGCACCCCCCCCCAACCCCTGCGCCTCAGCCACCCCAACTTTTAAATCCTAAATAGTGACCCCCCATGTGTGATACGTCGTTGGAAAGCTCTAAAAAAATGCTTTCCAACCATACCAAATAGTATTACATTTAGGTTTTTTACAATTCTTTTTAATTGCGTTTTTTAATGGTAATTATCTCATTTGTTCAGTGGCTACTGCAGTTATTAAATAAAGGCATATTGTTTTTGGTTTAATTTGCATTCACATTTCTTTTCATATCTTTCCCAAACTCCTAATGCTTCACTAGTTGCTGTTCATATGTTCCTTCTGTACTGTCGAATCCAAACACCTCTAACTTGTTATTTAACCTAATTTTGGTATTGGTACAGCTCTTTTATGGTTTCGTCCTGCAGGAGGTTTAGTTTAAATTGCATTTCTTTTTCTAACTTCAATATATATTTCTCCTTATCCATTTCCTTCTCAACTTTTCTTTCATACCATGGCAATTCCATCTTCGCTATTAATAACCTATGATCCGTTCCACATTCCGCGCCTCTTTTAACCCTTACATCCTTGATGTTGATGGCGGACTTTTTCTTTATCATGATATAATCTGTAATTGATTTTAATCTCCTTGTTTCCTGGGTTCATATGTACTTATGTTTTTCTTGGTGTTGGTAAAATCCGTTAGTGCTTATAATTCACATATAATTCTATTATTTTCTTCACGTCACCGTGTCTTCTCCGTATTGTCCTACGGTGTCATCATTATCTTTTTTCCCGCACTAATTCCTTTGCTTTAACTCTCTGTTTTTATTCATTCCGCTCCAACGATTCCATCGATGTTTTCTATCCCATTTCCTTTTACTTTGTTTCACTCATAACTAAAACGTCGAGATTCGTCTTTTTAAATTCTTGTAACTTCCTTATCTGCATTTCTCTATCCTTGAATACCCCTATGATCATTTTCTTCCTTTGTTTCTTCTTTATTCATTCTTCTCTCTGGTTAAGATTTTCAACGGTAGGTGCTGAGTCTTCGAATCAAAATATGGTGCCCCCTATCCGTTGGGACTCCCTATTAGTGAGGTGTGCATTACCATCCTGGGAATTGATTTTTCATTCTGCCTTTGACTTCTCTTTTCTCCCATTTTTTAGCGTGTTAGGTTGCTTAGATCTAACACCACAACCCCTTCATGGAGAACCTAAGATCCAGCCGTCCATTCTGGATCAGACGCTGCTGCCAGTTTTGGTTCGCCCCGGGTATTTTATTTCCCCGTTACCCACCATTATCTAATAGGTCTTCCCTTGTCCGCCACCCGGGGAGGCGCCGGATGGGAAAAACTGTGATCATAGTTCAAGCTAGGAAGTTAAAAATATGACTGATGCGCGATCTTCCATGGTAAACAAATAATTTTTTGTTTGTTTCAGATTATGCTGTAAAGATGATCAAAATACAAAATTACCTGATAAATTTTGAACTAGATCTAGCGCAGAACTAATTAAAAACATGACTGACAACACACGCGGCATGCTAGACTTCATAAATTTTCTAAATATTGAATCACCAATTTCTCCATTTTTTTGTATATCAACCATATGCGACAAATGTGCGATATCCATATAGTAGGGGAGCTAGCACGAAATCCACTGAACGAGAATGATCAAAATTTTAACCGATGGAGTTCCATTTTGCCCTATCAGAGTATGCTAAAATCGATCGTCTGCCGCTTCAGGTCATACGACTTAAGGCGCTGCGGGTACTTCTTGTGCTACCAATTCTGAAAGGTTGTTTTTCGAGAAAATAAGTTATACACCAAATGAAAACGTTGATAATAGCTCTTAAAAAAATATTTTAAAAAATCGCGCACATTTGATAACTCCGTAAAAAACAATTCTTAGTCGGTTTTTCACGAACTTTCTACGGATATAACTAGGGTACCGTTGGAAGAATGAAGCTGATTTTTTTACAGACTAATGAGAGGTACAGCCAATGACTATGAGAGTGTTTCTTTTTTAAATTTTTTCTCTAATTATAAGTTATCTTATAATGTTAAGATAATAAGATAATCTTGTAATTAGAGAAAAAATTTAAAAACGAAACACCGTTAAGTCATTAGTAGTACCTATCATCAGTCTGTAAAAAAAATCAGCTTCATTCGTCCAACCGTAACCTAGTTATATCCGTAGAAAGTTCGTGAAAAACCGACTAAGAATTGTTTTTTTACGGAGTTATCAAATGTGCGCGATTTTTTAAAATATTTTTTTAAGAGCTATTACCACGTTTTCATTTGGTATATAACTTATTTTTTCGAAAAACAACCTTCCAGAATTGGTACCACAAGAAGTACCCGCAGCGCCTTAAGTCGTATGACCTGAGGCGGCACACGATCGATTTTAGCATACTCTGATAGGGCAAAATGGAACACCATCGGTTAAAATTTTGATCATTCTCGTTCAGTGGATTTCGTGTTAGCTCCCCTACTAATATTGACGGTCTTACCAACATGGTAGAAATAATGAGACAGTGCAGTTCGAGTAGTGCGGCATGGGTGTAATTTTTGATAAATGTAAGGTTCAGTTTTCCTTTATGCGCGTGCTTTTTTTTTGTTTTTATTTCTTTTTTTTTAAGATTAAGTTAATTTAGTTGATGTAGGTATAACGATATTAGTAAGTTTAAGTTTGAGTATGTCACTTTGTGTTCTTCGTAATTGGGCTTGTCCTGTGGAGAATTGAAATTGAAATAAATAAATAAATAAATATGCATATTTTATGTTGTTGTACAGCATATTGATTGATTGCTGTTTTCAAATATCGTAAAAATACATAGGCATTGCATTTGAAAAACAAAAGCTGCATCTATTTCCGGTTAAACTGGAAGTGATATCGGAAGTTTGAATAGGCAATCAGTTAGATCATAATGTCATATAAAATTATATTTGACAAATTTTTCGTATCTCGCAAAATAAAAGAGATATTGTGGTGACCCTCTTATATCGAACTCACTGTATATTGATCCAAATCTAAATTGGTATGAATACTGTGATCACCTTGCCAGTAGATATACCGTATATCTTCAAGTTTCTTAATCATCCATAAAGCCGGGGGTTTCTATTCATACCTCAATTATCTGTACAAATATTACCCAAGTGATTTTGAGACGAAACTTTGAATTGATCCTATAAAAACGTTAAAAGACATTCTAAGACTTTTGGGCAAACAAAATCAATGTTAATTGGTTCTTCGTGTAATTGGTTCTCTATAGACATCGCTCAAAATTAGATATACGGGAAAATGTGATTTATGTGGCGTAACAAGAAACGTCGTGTTTTAAATTAATCCTAAATATTCAGAAAGGAAATTAAAATTCGTTTCCATAATCCTTCCATGTATGTAATAAAACACCTTCGTAACAGAATCCAATATAATTAGCATTTCATGAAACAACATTTTTCAGAAGAATGCGTAGTGATTTCAGTATTTACTAATTAGTTTACAAATTAATTAATTTTCCCTTTACATTATTCAACTGGAATTTTGCGCTCAGTTCTTGAAAGTTTCGTTTTATAGATTCATAAAAAAATACCGATGGAGAAAATTACAGAATTCTAAAAGTGAAGCTTTTTTTAGGCGAAATTAAGCGCCATTCTGTTTCAACTGGAATGCTATAAAAACATACACAAACGACGGCCGTACGCCAGCTTTATTTGTATACAAAAAACGAGATTTAAATTATTTTAGTTTTCTGTGCAGTTCGATTCCTTTGTAAGCCCAAAGTAATTAAATGAGTGAATTTTTAATTTCTTGTGGTGTTAACGCTCTATATTGGATACACATTTGTATTTCTATACTGTACTTACTTGGTTTTTCATTTTTATTTAAAGTTGTTTTCACTTTTTTACCAAAGTATGTCCTTCTCATGATAATTAGTCGTCTCGTTTTGTTATTGTTTGCATACTTATAAATTATTCATAGGCATTCTTCGCGTTTGCTGTTCTTGCTGTATCATTTATACTGCCCGCCATAAGTACCTGAACCTGAATTTTCAGGAAAATTGTATTTATTTCGAAATAGGAAACAAGGAAAACATGATAGAAATACAACAAATTTGAACAACACTGATACATTTTTCTTTAGGATTTATATTTTTGTATGTGTTTGAGGATTAGGTGTTTATACAATTATAATAGCTGGCTGATCTTCTAATTCTAATTATGAAGTTAGTCATTTTAATTTTATTATCTTTTTTAGTTCTGATTGGTAGTTTAAGAATTTTTGATATAATTATTCGACCGGGATATAATTATTCGATCCATAATTTCAAAAGTTCGAAGATTGGGCTACTAGTTCAAAAGTTACAGCCCTTTGAATTTTCTTTCGAAATTGGTTTCTAGTCTATAACTTTTGATTGAGAAGTCTGATCGAAAAAGTACTACGCACCAAAATTAATAAGAAAAAGTGTTTTCCCGAGAAATTTTGGTGCAGTCGATTTTTGGTAAAAAAGGAAGGTTATACACTGCCTTTTTTTTGAGCCCCGAAAAAAAAATTGTCTCAGATCGACCCGGAAAAAAATTTTCTTATAGAATGTGGCCTGTAGAATCCATAATTTCAAACAGTTCCAAGATTGGGCTACTAGTTCAAAAGTTACAGCCCTTTGAATTTTCTTTCGAAATTGGTTTTTTGATTTAGTCCATAACTTTTGATTGAGACGTCTAATCGAATAAGTACGAATTGTTTTGGATTCTACGCCCCAAAATTAATAAGAAAGAGTGTTTAATTTGTATAATGTTCAAATTTTAATCGTTTCTTATTTCGAAATAAATACAACTGTCCCGAAAATTGAATTGACCAAAGTACACAGGGGGTGTTCAGATACTTATTAGTCCATTGAAAGGTGCATTTGGGGTTGAGTTTGTCAGAGAACGAAATTTTATTTTTTAGACATGAAGGAGGAGTCAGTCTAAAGTTGAATCTAAGTTTGTGAGGTTACAGCCCTTGTCCCTCGGCCGCCATCTTGAACAAAAGGGTGCAAATGGTTTTTCTGGTTTATCTGACAAACTATTGGCCTCACAAAAAAATTGTGATGAACCAGACTGCGGCTGAAGATTTGCTTGATCGTCAATATTAAACAGTTCCTTAAAACTCATTTCAAAGTAGGCTAAGGACGAGAACTTCTAACCAGTCCAAACAAATCTAAGCGGTCAAAAATTGTGTTCCAAGCATTTCCCTCTATACCTTTTGGGTGCCTGGCCTACTAGGAAATTATTGGAGATTTTAAAATTAGGTGTCACGGGCGCATTTGTTTGCGTAAATGTTTACGATTTTCTCTCGTTGAGTTATGCGGAAGAAAAATTTAGTTTACAAAGAGTCCAGGTTTCAAGAACATTCCGCCAAACAAATATTACTCATAGTAGGTTCAAGTGTTTATTATGTCGATTGGAATACGGCGAGTTTTAGTAGTCTTCTCACACGTTCGTCAATGAATTGCAGCTTGGTAAAAATAAGCTGACTACAGAATTCTGAATCTTAGTAGGTATACAACCCTGAAAGCTCCGCCAACCAATGAAAATTAATAACATATCGCCGCCTTTATTATTCCGCCTTGGAGTAGGCGTTAAGTAGTGATTTAGTGTTTAGAGAAGAAATTAATTTTGTCCGAAATTTGGGCAATTGATGTTCTGGTAGTCAAGCTGAAAGGAGATGGGAAACAGATTAGCGTTTTTTGGGGCGACTTAGTCAATGTAAGGTCCAGAGCATTCGGGGAACCGAGCTTGCAAGAACAATTTAAGTACATTCCGGGCGACCTCGTAGTCCAGTTAAACAGCTTCGTGAAAAAAAGCTACGTTTATTTATACTGAACCTGAACTTAAATTGGAAGACAAGATAAATTGTTTATTTCAGAATTACTCCAGTCAAATTATCAGAATACCTTGCATCAGATATGTCATCTCTAATTAATCTTTTAAATTGTTAGGATTAATATGGATGTCAAAAATCCAAGTTTTCGACATCCAAAGACCTGTGCGAGCAACGCAGCACTCGAAAATACGCAATTTATTATTTTTAGGTTTTGGTTAGTTTTAGTTCTGAAGGATAGATTTTAAAGCAATTACTGTCGTGTACTTTTTTAAACTAGACAAAATTTGTGACAATTCAAGCCCTTAACCGGCTCTGTAAGTCTAATAGTTTTAGAGATATAGCGTTTCAAAAATTCGTAAATTCTTCAGTTTTAATCAAATTTGCCTTTTTTTAGCATAAAAACCTCATGAACATTTTTATAATTTTGTTCGTTCTGGGGGACTTTGTGGTGAGGAGTCTCCATAAATCCGCACAGAAAGAGCTAGAATGTTGATATCCTCTGGATACCCAGCATCTTCCATGATAAGAAAGTTGTCATCATCTTCTTCAGCAAGATCCACTACCTGTTGCATGGATTCCGAATTGTGAGAATTTGTTCCTTTTGCCTGACCTTGCTCGACCATTCAAAAGGGACACCGAATACAGAAGATCTGTGACAGTAGCAGAAAGCCTTACTCACAACACTATGGTTTGAATGAATAAGGCATCATATAAACATGGACATTTTTCCACTAAAAGACAAAAATCAATATTTAATTTGCTTTCATTATCCGCAATTTTTAGCACTTCTTCAACAACAAGTTTATTACGACTCACGACTTACGACAATTCTTCGTGCATATTTTGTAAGTTTACTTTCTGCGAAGAAAAATCGCAAATTTTGATAAAACTTGTAAAACTAATAAATTTACCAATAGTTGAAGCGCCGTATCTCGGAAACTATTAGACTTGAGGAGATTGTTAAGGGCTTAAATTTTCAGAAATTTTGTCTAGTTCAAAAAAGTATATGACAATAATTGCATTAAAATCTGTTCTTCAGGAGTAAAACTTACAAGAACCAAGAAATGGTAAGAAAAATAACATATTTTCAAGTGCTGTCGCTCGCACAGGTCTTTCAATGTCGAAAACTTGGATTTTTCACATCCATATTCATCCTAACAATTTAAAAGAAAAATTAGAGATGACATATCTGATGTACGGAATGCCCATTTTTTGGTCTCATTTGACTGTACTAAATGTATCGCCTTTTAATATGCGCCCATGGACTACAGCAGTCTATGTGACGAAAGAAAACCAGGCAGAATAGACAAATTTACATGTCTCATTAAGTAAAATAATACCTAAACCAAAGAGTATATAAACTAACTTCTGGACTAAGCTTGACGAAATTGGATGAAATACCGAACTTTTTTTCCAGAAAAACATCAAAGATATATTTGTCGCTTCTTCTAATACAGTTCTCGCATGGCAGCTTTAACCTTCACTTCAGCACGTCCTTATATCTATAAGTAACGCACTCACTTAACATATAAAGCGGTCGTAAGGAACTATATTCACATTTGTTATACAAGGTGTGCACATAACGTCCACAATAACTATAACGAAAACGACAGAAACTAGACATTTACCGTCCTATTATGTAAAACAAAACTTCACCAGACATTGCGGAATGGTGATTTAGGTAGTTTTGTAGGACCAGAGGGCTAATAAAACGGAATACGCTCCATCGGAATTTAACAAACATTCACTTCCGTAAAATCGTCAAGAGTGTATTGACTGACCACGCAATTTGTGACCTAAAATTCAGTAACAAAGGTAAATCCGTTAGTGTAAAGACTTTAAAATATAGAGCATCGTGCATTATTGCAAATTGCGCTTCGATGTGAATGCATACTTATTCGTTTCGATTATGAAATTGCGAATGTGATAGTTGCCTGCGGTATGACAATTCCAATTCATATAGAAATGTACGAGTGCATTTTAGTTTTTCATTCCTGTATATTGAAAATTCTGAAGTACAGGAAACTCAACTGCAACGAGTGTTTAATATTCTTTTCACGGTATTATCATCCCTGGAATAATAATTAAATCATTTTTTATACTTTTATTGCGATGTCTATGGATAGAATACAAAACTAGAAGCGCTAAATTAATTGCGGGGTTTTTGAGTAATGATTTATGGTGTGGGGATCCTAATCGTAAATTTCGACGATTATGCGAACTGCTTCAAATACAAATTGGAATGTAATACAATTTGTAAATTGGAACATTAGCGATACATTACTGTGGTGTGGTTCCAGAATAATGGTGGTTTATTAAATCTGGGCGTCAAGTGATCATGTTTTCGTGTAGGATAATACAATGGATAAAAGGATACTATGAGATACCTAAAAAATTTGAGCTGTAATTAATTAAAACAGTTAGAAAGAAGGGATACGGTGACGCGATAATGCAGGTCAGAGAGACAAAGACCCAACCTTCTACATACAACGGGTATTTAGGGGTGGCGAAAGCTACATTTTTTATTATATAATTATGGGTTGTTGCGTGACGATTGTTTCACGCAACCCTGTCATCATACATTATGTTTCTCATAGTCATACTCATAACCATTGTATTAGACCAGAAATAAGCAAACTATAACGAGTGCAAAAAACGTTTTTGTAAGTTGCAGGGAGTCATCTAAATTGAATAATGTGGAAAACGATCAAATGACCTAATGACCAATAGAAAAAACGTTGTAGATTTTCCGTTTGGTATGGTGCGAGGATAAAATAATGGAAAACTTTCGAGCTTTAGACTTTAATGAAAACGAAATAAAATAATCCAATAAACTTCGATTAATCATTCATCAACTGAAGTGAATGTACGCAGAGTGTAAATTTCATGGCTCTAGAAAGGGTTGTCAAGGGAACCTGTTTGATATTTTTGTACTCGTACAGTGTCTTTCTATATTTTCCGAGTACTTGACAACTATAGGCGATTCAAGAACCTAGCGGTGTCCCCGGTAGCTTTTAGGCAAGACTTCGATTTTTAGAGGTTTAGGTAAAATTGAATTTTTTGAGCAATGATATCCTTGGTGGAAATCCAGTTTGTCAACCGTAAATGTGGTGCGGTTATTTGGGTCGTTTAATATCTGTGGAACATGGTTTCTTAATGGGTTTTGGACACTATAACAATTTCCATAAACGGAAAGCAAGTAACACAGGCACAAATTAATCTGCGGTAGCTACGGGAAATCAAATGCAGGAAAGCGAAACATTATGCTCCCTAACGGTAGAACGGTGTCCCGATTATATATATAATTAACAGAATAAAAAGTAGTAGAAAGCTTACTTTCCAATTAAACGTATCGGTAGAAAAGCGCAGGAAAAAGCAAAAACAGCAAATACGGTGCGGTCGACTTAATTAAAAATAAATTTATGGAAAGTATCAAAAATTAATACAAATGTTAGTAGCAAAACACCAAAGGCAAAAGATCTCTTCTAAAGAATATTTTACCTTATATAAAAATCAGCTATTGCAAGGAGGGATCGACGTTCTTCCAGTCCATTGTCTCTTGGAATTTCTGAGGTCCGGCCAAAACGTCCCTTATCATCTGATACCGGCGTAAACTTGCATGACCTTGAAGCTTTAATGCTCATTTTAAATTAATATAGGGAACCAAAACTGGCTAATAATGACTTAACGGAGCTGAAATTCTAAAATATTAATTTGCCCTCGTCTTCTAAATGGCAACAAAGATAATACATGATAAATTTCCCCCCTTATTTTTTCCGTCCTAGGAATATAGAATGTTATAATTCCAAAAGTTCCAAAAGAGCCTTTTCTTTTAATAAAACGTGGGCGGTTTCCATCAGTAAAAAATTGAGCGTTGCGCTATAATTCAAATATTATAACTGACGACGTGTACCTATTTATTAAGCCCATAACGGCATAACCCATAACAATTTGTGGGATATGTGAAGAAAGTTCTTGAGGTAAGACGTGAGAAAAACGGAGGTGAGTGGGTAATGCGAGCAAAGGTACGAAGAAAAAAACGAGAATGATACGTTAAAATAGAAGAGAGGGGGGGGGGCAGTGCAATATAAAATGTACAATGGGGAGGAATGGAGAAAATTGAATGATGGATGCGTATAGAAAACAGACGTGCAAGAAACTTTTAACAGTAAAAACGTAAAATAGACGCACCAGAAGGAGATGTGAGGAAAACCAAAAGAACATGGAGGCAGCAGGCGAAAGCGTGAAGGGTGAGCGTTTAAGACCACATGAAGTAGATGAGGAGTTGGAATAAAAAGGTACACGAAACAAAGATGTGACGAAGAAGGAAGCTTAAAGGAAAGAAGGAAGCACCAACGAAACGATAGCACCGTAAGAGAAACTCTGATTGATTGTAGTTAATTTTTTTAATTCCTACAATTGCCGTAGAACACATAATAGAGTATACTGTACAATAATAATGAGGACATTTCAGTGGACAGAATCCATACCGAATAATGTATTGGTTTGTCCTATACTTTTCACGCACAGAAAGCTTCTTTATGGATTACCTACTCAATGAGTAGAGTGTCTATGCGTAATTAATGCAGTATACACACAGTAACGGTTTAAGTAGGTACATTTAAAATTCAATTTTCTGCAAATTTGCAAATAAACCATTTAATTTATTAATCTTAAAGCCCGTGTGAAGTACGACGTATGGAAAACTTTTCCTTCAACTTTGAAACTCATTTAATAATTTAGCTTGATAGATGCGTTCGTTATAATATTGAATTGGTTTTTCACAACTATGCCAGCCAGAGCTTAAATTATATATAGTTTCACCGCTATTTTAAGTAGTTCTCTAATTAGCAAATTGCAATGGCGCAAATGTTTTTGCCTTATTTTATCCATCGCTTTAATTTGCAAAGCTTTTTGAATGTGTGTGAGCATAGCATAGCCCAACATATCACATAGTAGCGGTAAGTTTATATTTGCTTAGAAATTATATTAATCAAAATTAATGTTGTAATTTTTACGTTGTTAATACCATATTTTCGGAGTCCAGCTTTGTCTGTGATTCTGAAGTAACAATATTGAGCAGACAATACATGCAAATCAGTTAAAACACACATTTTTCTGCGATCGACTTTACAAATTCCTCTATCGACGTCAAACGGGACCCGTGGAGGGCCGACATGTGGTCAATACAACGAAGGATACATGAGACGACATAAGACGCGTAATAGGCCATTCCCTCAGCAGCCTATACACCATAACTCTCATCAGCGAAAAACCTGAGAGTGATACCCTAAGGGAAATATTGTACACTGATAAGGACGGCAAAATTCCAACACTCAAGTTCTCTCAAGTTTCTTCATAAGAGAGCCACTTTTATGGTAAATATTGAGATTAAGGAGAAGGAAGAGTTCAGTAAGGGCAAGGGAATTCCAAAAATAGGCTTTAAGAACCAAGTAATGCGTGCCCAAGTATCCAAGCAAGTTCCTGCTATTGAAGGTCGTTTCAGAGAGATGAATGCTTCAAACTCCTGTACCACAATTTGTTCCACATAACATCCTAACAACGAAATTACGAATTGTGTTTGACGGCTCAACAATAAGTTGCTTCAACAACAGGGGCATCCCGGCTTCAGTTTTCATTTCTGATCTACAAAGTACATTAAAAATAAAAAGATCCGTGTATATCCTCAATTTTTATTCGAGTAAAATAATCCCAAAATAAATTGTTGAAAGGCTGCGTTTTTAGTCCGGATTTGAAACGCTTCAGTCTAAACACGTCACAAACCTACAACCAATCACGTAGAAGTAACAGAGTTCCTTTTGCGATTGCTAGTATACCAGCAAAATTTCAAAAAATGATGAATGCGATGTTACAAGGGTTAGAAGGAGTGATAGTGATTTTGGACGATATTCTAATAACAGGAAAAACCCGAAAAGAACACCTTAAGCAATTAAAATGTGTTTTAGAAATATTACAGTAGTCGGGGCTCAAAATAGCTTTAAATAAATGTAGATTTTTCAAGAGCAAATTTCATATTTAGGGTACATAATAAATATAAGGGGTTTACACACCTCCTATGACAAAATAAAAAGTATTCAGGAGGCGCCGGTACCACAAAATCTCAGTTAAAAAGTTTTTTGGGACTCAATAAATATGGGTCTTTCGTTCCAAATTTGGCGTCGGTACCTACCCAATTATTAAAAAAGGGAACTGAATGGATATGGTCGTCAGAGTGTGACGGAGCAAAAATTAAAGAATTGCTTACTTCTGCGCCAATTTTGGTACATTGTAACCCTGACTTACCGACACAGTTAAGTGTTGATGCCAGTGAATATGGTATAGGGGGAGTCATATGTCATGTTGTCGGATAAGGAACAAAAGTATAGTGAAGTAGAAAAAGAAGGATTAGGTATTATATTTTCTATTTGTAAATTTAATCAATATTTATATGGACGTAAGTTACTGTAATAATAACAGACAATAAGGCGCTTACAACTATATTTCACCCAGAAAAATCCATTCCGCAATTTTCGGCAAGTAGGTTAAGATGTTTGGCAATCATTTTATCAAACTACCAGTATGAAATCAAATTTGTAAAATCTGAAAATAATTACGCGGATTGTGTGTCACGCTTACCCGTGAAAAATTTGGGAAATTGGCAAGATGTAGAAGTAAATTTTATAAACTACCTTTAAAAGATGTTGATTTAAGGGAAATTAAAAACTATCTAATGGATAAATGGAATAATGACTGGCAGGCAGTAGAATCAAACAAACTGCGAATCATAAAAACCGATACAAAAAGATGGATTCCAACGAACAACCAACCTCGACACGTAAGAACAAAACTGAATCGACTAAGGATAGGACACACCAAGACGACACACGATCACCTACTCCAAAAACAAAACCCCCCTAACTGCGACTTATGCAATCTACCATTAACTGTACAACATATAATAATAGACTGTGGCAAATACAACAACCAGAGAAGAACCTACATTATCCCGAACATCACAGAGGCACTCGGAAATCAAAAGGAACAAGAATTGAATATCATTAATTTTTTTACATCTATTACACTTACTATTTAACATAATGTAAAGTTATTTTAAAAGCGCTAATAACCTTAGCAGTTGAAGCGCGCAACAATAAATTAAAAAAAAAAAACTATCTTGTTTCGGGTTGGCCAACAAAAGTTCCCGAAAAATATAAAACACTTTATCGTTTTCGAAACGAATTAACTATAGAGTCCGATTACTTATAAAAGAATATTTATACCCCATTTGGTTAGAGGCAAAATATTAAAAGATTAACCAAAATCACATAATGGGCATTGTTAAAATGAAATGCCTATAGCTCGTTCGTATTTGGTGGCCGGAATTGGATAAGGAACTTGAAAAAATTGCTTCGAGCTGCGATACCTGTTCATTACATAAAAAGTCACCCAATAAAGCAGTATTAAAGCCATGGGTTTTTCCGGAAAGAGCGTTTGATTTCTTGGGTCCATTTCTAAATAAATATTTTTTAGTTATAGTTGATGCTCATTCGAAATGGATTAAGGTATTTCCAGTCACTTCAATCACTTCTAAGGCAGCCATTGATTGTTTACGAAGCTCATTTGCAAGATTTGGGCTACCTAGACAGGTGGTTCCTGAAAATGCTACCGCCTATGTATCTCGCGAATTTGAAGTTTTTATCTCTGAATAATATTAAACATATTACGGCACCACCTTATGGGCCTTCATCAAATGGAGAAGCTGAAAATACGGTGAAAAGTATTAACAAGTTAAAAAGTAATCGTAAACGATTTACATAAAGCGCATTTCCACTTGCGTTCATTTCCCATTTGTAAGATGCAACTTCTGTTAAAATCGTAAAACTCCGGCCACAAATATGAAAGATAGCGTTGCACATGAGCAATCCATTTTTGACATGCTATTTCAATTTCAGTTTATAAGAAGAATTTCATTTCAATGCTTTTCTAAATAAGAAAGTTGGAACTGCGCAAACCTAAATTTTGAAACTAATGTTAGATTTTCATTTGTTCCAAGCGCCTAAGTATCAAATTTCACTTAAATGCTTCCATAGATAAAAAAGTTGGCACTACGCATGCGCAAAATTAAATTTTGAAACTGGCATTTGATTTTCCTTTATTCCAAGCGCCTATGTATCACATTTCATTTAAATTCTTCCATAAATAAAAAAGTTGGCACTGTGCATGCGCAAAAACAAATTTTGAAACTGGCATTTGATTTTCCTTTATTCCAAGCGCCTATGTATTTTGAAACTGGCATTTGATTTTCCTTTATTCCAAGCGCCTATGTATCAAATTTCATTTAAATACTTTTATAAGAAAAAAAGTTTGCAATTCGGTTTATAAATGGTCGAGATGCGAAAAGGGCACTGTGAATTTTGAATCGATTCGACTCAACCTTTGGCATTGGGTATTATATGGCTAAGGCTATGCTCATATTGAATTTCATGCAATTCAGTTCATAACTAACGGAGATGTAAAAGCGATCGGACATTTCCAAACAAAATTATCGTTCACACGGACAGATAGAGGGACAGACAGGCAAAGGAACAGACGGACAGACCAACAGACAGACGACAGACAACAATACAAATGTATAAATGATCTCTAGGATGGTTAATAAACGGCAAAAGTGTAAAATTATGGAACATGTAAAAAACGGTTTGTTGGTTTTTTTACAATAATTTTTTTAGCAATAAACGCAGGAAAAATTCCTTCCTTGGTGCAAGCCTCGACACCATAAAGAACCAAATAGCGAAAAAAGTAGAACAGTAGCTCTTAAGATAAAGAACTAGTAGCGTCGCAAAACGAGCGGACGGACGGACGGACGGACAAAGTGGCCACAATAGCGCATATTTTTTATTTTTGTGGAAATGCGCTCAAAAAAGCCTTGGGAAATATGCAACACTTAAATTATTTAAACAAAGTTCTATCTAACTTTTTATTCGATTATGGAAATACACCCCATAGCACTACAGGTGTCGCACTGATGACAAACAAAGAGTTTTATACCTACAAACAAGAATTACAAAAAAATACCATGGTGGAAAAAGGTTTTTGATATTTCAAGTAATTGATAAGGTAATAGCATTGTAATAGTAAAAGATTACAAAAATCTCCAGAAATCTTCATGGATAAAAGGTATTGTTAAAAAGAAAATTGGAAGATCTACCTATTTAATTAGAATTCCGTCTTTAAATAATGTTGTACGATGAAAAAAATAGATTTTTCATCTCCTTGAAAAAGAGGTGATTTTTTTCAGAAATCGTGAGATCTTGGAAACGGTTCAACTTTATGGGCCCAAACAATTATCTTCTGTTTTATCATAAAACAGGATATGTTACCTCCAAATTTCAAACCTCTACGACATTTTTTCGCAAAAATAAGAATAAAAAACGAAAAAAACAGTTTTTCCGGTTTTCTAGGAAAATTGGAGGTTATGTGAAAATAGTGCAGATACAAAAGTTGCTCATTTTTTTAATCTCTATAACTTTTACATTTAACATTTTCGTCTAAAATCAATAGTTTTACCACAATTTGCAAAACACCACTTTCCAGCCCTTTCAACCCCCGTGATTTCACCCGCGGAAAAATTCAGCTGTTTTAATTATTTTTTCCCAAATTCTATTCATTCCACCTGCCTGAAAAACCCGGTTTCGCCCGGTAACTAATTTTTTTCATACAAAAATATTATATAGCCTGGACTATTATATATACAGTGAATTTTTCTTAAATGCGAACATAGGAGTTTGCATGCAATGTAATTTCCCTATGTTCGATTTTTAAAAAAACACATCAATCTATTGAGTAGTTCAAATGAGTAGTAGATACAATTGACAGCTGTCACATTTTTAAAAATACCGTCGTTCAATTTAATTACGAAATCGGTTAGGTTATTGCTTAGAATGTCAAGGAGGACACTTTGAACATTTATTGTAATTGATTTCGGTATTTATTTTCTTATTTTCTTCATTTATGTATTGAATAGATCAAATTAGTAGAATACCAGGTGCACATGACCTACAAATAATTGAAGGTTGGTTCACAATGAATTGTGATGTCGGCGCGTGCCATGTGAAGTCAAGTTATCGTAAGTTTAAGAAAAATTTATCCTAAAGTTGCTATGGCCTCACATGGCTTCTTTAAAAAATCTTACCGAGTGCTTTTCATCATAAAAACTATAGAGTTGCTGTTCATAGTCACACAAGTTGAGCGTTTTGGGAATGTGAACCGCGCACACCTCATAGGTTGATGTGTTTTTTTAAAAATCGAACATAGGGAAATTACATTGCATGCAAACTCCTATGTTCGCATTTAAAAAAAACTCACTGTATGTATGTAGTTAAGAATCTAAGTAAGTAATATTTTATTCAAGCGACGACGCGACGTAAGTTTGGGATGGGGTATCATATTGACCGCAATTGTATTATTCATTAACGTTACAACCAACAGGCTTTGTAATAAAGAGTGGAACCGATATGAAAGCGTATACATACTACAAAGGTAACTGGTTCGTTCGTTTATTTACATTTAAAATACCTTTTTCTACAGCATTAAGTCTTCTACATAAACTTTTTCAAACAAACTTTACCAACAAGACTGTAATTTTAATAGCAGCTAATGAATTTGCTATAAAATCCAAACAGCGCCATGAATATAACATAGGGCTTCTTTCTAACCAAAGAGAATATTACCTCGTACACTTTCTTTAAATTTTCTTTGAAATACTCCTAAGTCAATTATTTTCAATTGAAATTCTATGCAAATGTTAATTAAAGCTTCAATATTATTATACCCTTTCGTATAGAATGTGAAATTTATATATTTGAACGTGCTCGGAATAGGCCAGTATTTACTTTGACTTTTGTTTGATATTAAACGTATCGACTTGTGTAATTTCAATATAAGATGCTGATAAACTTCAAAGATCGCAATAATCCGAGTTTGTATGGGAGGCATTAAATTATCGGACCTTCCTATTAATTTTACTTGGGGCCCTTTTAGTAGGAAAGTTGGCGACACGAAAGAAAAGGGTTCGCATAGACCTTTGAAAATGTGTCAAAATTATAAATACTACCTTTTCAAATGTTAGCACGACCGGGATGAGTGCGTTTCTTTCCATTCAGCCTTTTATTAGACATTTTTGATAATATAAATCAAGCTTAACATTACGTTTTTGGAAGAACGTTGCTAAGTACGGTCAAATTGGCACAAATCGATCCGTAATAAATTATTAATGCAAAATAAAGGTTTGCGTTCAGACTAATCAATCTGATCAAGTACAGGCATTTAGTTTACTTTTCAAATGAATAACAACCAACTCTTACAGTCTCTTGAGTTTAATTACAATCACGAAAAGGAAATCTTGTTCCACTTGAAACGTTTGCAGCCGCAAATTCGTTAAATAAGTATTAAAATACCGACAATTAATATACGTGTTTCTTACTTTAAGCAAGGAACAACAAAACTAACAGCAAAGCTTTTACGTGCAAGCACCATAACTAGAACGCGAGCGATACTATAAAGGATAACCTTTTTCATTCCGTCATTAAACGTCAACGACAATAAAACATTTTCGTTTCGCCGGAGATTAGCGATTTTTTTATTCTCAAGATCAGAATCTGGAACATTCGGTGGGATTGCTAACATTTTATTTTTTTGGATATCGTTTTATCGCTTGTCACATCCGACATCTAAGTAGTGTGCCCAAAGAAAACATCTTGTCAACCCCTACTGAACATTATGTATATACCAGAAACTGAACCATTAAGTGCGATCTGTAAAAAAAAGGTTAAACAATATGAATCCCTATAATAGGTTGTTTAGATAAACGGGAGATCTCTTACAACTGCGTTTATTGTGATAACAATCAAATACATTGTCGATAGTAGGAAGGGTCACATCTTACCAAGTTTTATGTTCGTCCATAAATAGTCAGTAACGCATAAAAAAGACTTTCCATGCAATATAATCTTTAACAAAAAATTGTAGAGACTTTTTTGTTATTTCTGATATTGATGTAAGAAATCCTTTTATTGTTGACGTTTGGGGTCATCCTGTAACATAAATTCCACTTCAACGTATTAAATTATTTCCAAGCAGAGAAATCTCCCGTATGGAAACCCCGATGAATATTTTTCTTTGTCCTAAATAAGATTTAAATAAACATCCGCCAGGAATCGATTCTTAAACAAACACACCACATTTAGTTTATTTTTGTTGATAGAGCTTAAAGAGGAAAAAGCTACACGATTGTTAGCAGTAATGGAATTCTCTTTTACGTCGTAAACGTATGTACTTCCTTGAGATATTATTTTGGAAAGCGTGGAATCGTTTCGAAGTACAAGTGTAATTATTTTTTTTAAATCGGTAGCACAATAATTATTTACTTTTGCTACCGCGAACTGATAGATACCCTTTGAAAAATCGACTATTTTGTATTTCAAACATTTACAGAACTTGATATGATAGTGATATACACAAAAAAGTCAGGAAAATGACAAATTACTGGCGAGGAAATATTGAAGTACGAGGCCCCTTAGGGGCGAGTACTTTAATTTCCAAATCAAGTAACGTCATTCATAATGAGCTTCTGTCGGTCTGCCCGGTTGTCTGTCTGTCTCTTTCGAAAACGATTACGATGAAATTTGTAGATCGCGGTTCGTAAATTGGTAATGTAGGGCAAATAATACGGAAGACTCATTTGGCATCTCCGTTAGTTACACAAACCGAGTTGCATGAAATTCAAAATGAGCATAGCTTTAGCCATATAATACGCAATGCCAAGCTACAGCCATTCCCAGGAGATCGTTTGCCATATTTCTTTAATTATTAAGTAAAATAGAAAATAATAATTAATTTCTTTCGCATTTTATTTTAAACCCGTACACACCTTGAAAAATATTTGTCTGGTCGTAATAGGGGTTTCTATTCAGTTTTGTCTCAGAATTAAGCCCAATTTTTGTAACCTCCTGTATAAACAAATACCCTTCTCTTAACCATGTAATCCTACCTTCTTTTTTATCATTTTCAATACATTAACCACAAATTTTTGATTATTTGTTTGCCGCCGAAATCCAATTTGCGTATTTTCTTTCTCGAGACCGCAGAAATTTCCACTTTATTTATATTTGTACCTTTTGGGTGGACGCACTGCATTCAAGTCGAAGTTCCTACTGGATCGAATATTTCAGACTAAAGTGGGCATTTGTTAATTCTATACCAAAATACCATAAAATATTTGCTTTAAAATGATTTTTTAAAAATATGTATGCATTTACCCATTCCTTTAAAATCTTCAAGTTCGTATATTGGGCTCATTAGTTCAAAAACCCCAAAAATATAAAAATGTATATATGTTGTTAAACGCAAGAAAAACATGCAATTTTATAGAAATCCTTGATTATTCGTTGATAAATCTAACACCAAGTCCTATGCCAGTATAGCAGCGAGGGCCCTAGGGAAAATAAACTATTTCAACTAAACAAATGTGTTAATCATTAATAGACTTGGGAAAAAAGTATCGAGGTTAAAGAAAAAAAATGAGTAAAAGGATAAACCCAACTAAGAAAGATTAAAAAGACTAACAGTGTAACTTGAAGATTAAACTTCGTTAACAGTGTATGTATTAAAATTATTAAAAGCTGGTTGATCTAACAGAGAAGGGCTAAGTGAATTATAACAGAGAGTGAAGGAGAAAAAAAATTCTTCGGCGGTAAATAGAAAGGCTTTAATAAATAGGTGTTAACTACGTTTGTGTATTCTTTTAAAATATTTTTGACCATTAGCTTTTATTATTCCAAATGGAATTAGTTTCGCTCTTTTAGAGTGGCAGTCAAAATGTTTGCTTTCATTATTTCAAAATAATAATAATAACTAAGTTTAAATAACTTTATGGAGTAATCGCTATTCTACAAAATGGAAAGTAAAAAGAATTTTTGAGTCAAAGAGAAACCTAGAAGAGGACTACATAAACTCTCCAAAACATATTGGAGTGTAAATTATGGTTACAAAGTATTGACAATTAATGAAATATCAATGAAAGTGAACTAAATTCTTTCCTGTTTTAAAATATTTTTAGCTAGCTGGAAGTAAAAGTACAAAAAGGTAAGTTCCAAACGAACCTCAGCAACATAAGAAAATGACATCTGTCATTCTTATTTCAAATGGGACGATATAAAATGACGTTGAGAACATATGACAATCCGTTTTTAGATCGAAAAAATCGGTCGCATGAGTGAAAACATTTTCGGAAACTGGCCGCCATCTTGAATTCTGAACTTCCTGTTCAGATTTCGAGGTGCTAACATCGATATTCGTATTCAGTAGGTCCAAATTAGTAAAAAACGCCTATTTGACCAAATGTGTCTGAAATGCCCCTAGAACTTAATAAAACACCTGTTTTTTTATAAAAGTTAACCAGTCTAATAGTTGGATTACCCTGAACTTGTTGGGAAAAATTTATTACTGCATTAAAGTAAAGATTTAAACGAACATCTTAAGGCTGTTCCAACCCCTATTTACGGATTATTTGCGATTTATAATCCTCACCTGCACAAGGAAAAATGTACAAATTTATGAATTGCAATATTAAATATTTTCAGGACGCATACACCTCGGTAAAAACGAATTAAGATCGAACCCTTGGGCATTCCGTTGTTAAACAACCGACTCTCATTAGCACTAAATGGCGCAGAGTTTATTTTCGAGTTACACAAACACAAATCCTCAATAGAGAGCTCCATAATTCTTCCCTTATTTTCTCTACAAGACTTTGACGTAAATGGACAAAATTATGCGCAGTAATATATTTTCCCTAATCTGTGTCGCAAAATGATATATGTTGATTACTGCGGGAGAGAGTGAATAAATAAAATGAGAAATTTTCGTAGTGAAATCTTTTTTTTTTTTAATAAGTCAACAACGAATTTTTTAAGAAATCGATAATTGAAATTCCGGAGTCGGTTCTCAAAGGAATATTATATAAGAAACTAAGTGCATTCCTTTGTTTCGCGTTTCTTCCAAAGAGAATAGCCAATCAGCGTTGAATTGTTACATTTCAATGCAATTTGTACCTTCATAAAAACGATGAAAAAGGGAGAAATGAGATTTTGTTTGAACTTAACTTTATTGAAACTTTCGTTAGTTTAAAATAGCTGAATGTATCCGGTGCGCAATGTATGTATTTCTTTCAAATTTCTCTGTATTTACAAAGTTGATTATATATTTGAATGAACTATGTACACGGGATATGTAAAGCTTGTAGATATTTTAAAAATTGTACTTTAGCGGATGGAATCAATTACATTAGCATACTTCAGTAGGATTACTCCTGCATCAACGGATTCGTAATTTAAAAATTGCATAGATAATTAAAAATCCGATCTTTCCGAATTTCCCATTTCACTGCGAATTATATTTACGTATACAAGGTATAATAACTATTTCGTAATGGAAATCTATTGAATAAGATTCTATTACATCTGTAACGAGCATTAATTTTTGTCAGGCAGAGCTTTAACTTCCTAAGGTCGCCCAAGTAAATTATACTTAATGTAACGTAAATTTAATTACCTTCGCGATTTTATTTATAACTAATAATAAATTTATAACCATCTTAAGATGGATTAATTTATAACAGTAATTATTATTTACCACTTAACAATTTATAATAGTCTAAGATACGGAATTTGATCAAGATTATATATTAGATAACAGGTACATTGATAAATCGCAAATGGGTTGCCTAGGTAAATCACGGGTTTATACGGTTAAATCATATTAACTTTTTTTGATTAACTTTCCCCAATTGTTATTTATGAAAATTTTGCATTAATCAAGAAAACACCACAAGAGGAAGAAAAATATAAGTTGCCTACTTTTTCTTTAGTACAACTACGAAGTTGTCAGGTATGTACAAACAGGCGTTATCAATATACCCTCATCAGTTATTTAATTGAATTTGTTATGAATTGGAAGGATATTTTATCTCTGTCCAATAGACTAGGTTGCCTTTTGAAAAATGTGACACACTCCTGGTTGTGTAGATTTTTAATCGTTAGTGGTAGTGTGCTCTCATGCAATCTATTGCATTTTTACATCAGAAGTGGGATGTACTCAAGTAATAGCCACTGGGACAATAAAATAGAAAATGTCTAAAGGACCTCGTTCGCGCCCCGACAGTACCAAGTTCAAAAAGAGTGTCTGTGAGGTGGAGTGCGATGAATCTCCTTTCAGGAGACAACAGACGAACAATGAGTTTCAGAAAAATTTTGATTCAAATTGCAAGTGCAACAACAGTTAGCCGCAATCGTATGGGAACAATTTTCGTTTCTATTGCTCGTGTGAGTAGGATAAATCATTTCTAAAATAGTTTTTTTAAATAATTAAATTCTGTAGTGTAAATATGTGAAATTTAATGTGATTCGTAATTTAACTCCTGTAGGAATCTGGAATTAATTCGAATTTCTTCCAGGGGAGGGCGGTAGTTTCGGAGATGTCATGTTTGTGGACATTCTCACCAGTACCAGTACAATTACTATCACCATTTCATTCCCACTTCCTTCCAAACGCTATATAAACAGAAACCGAACCAGAAAGGAGGTAGAACCTTTGCCTTGATCCCAAGTACCACATTCCCGTTCCCTTGTCAGAGTAGCGATTGTAGATCGCGCTATGGCAATAATTTAACTGTCCCTCCATCAAAGTAGAGGTGTCGGTTGACCTCTTCCAAATAGCAATGCAAACTTCCGTTATTATTCCTCGTACAGTGCTGAAACACAGTCGATGGCCGAAACCGATAAGGTACTCCTGAAGGAGTTTCCTGTACCTAAGAACCTAAAACACAGAGTTCTTTATTGCCGCAAGTCAAACTAATGAAAAATGGGAACGACTCCGTTGCTATTTTACCTATGCGCCAAAAGAGAGGCCAGGCTGCCAAAAAAGTTACACCATGGAAATGGGAATAACTAATGGCCTTTATTCTTCCTCATTGGAAGGTTGAAAGTGGACAATATTTTGGCCATGATCTTTTTCTCTTACGAGTTACAATTGCAACACCAGGTGCAATGATTATTTTTGGTGGAATTTCCATAACAAACGTGTTGTATACAGTTTAATTGTCAACATTTCAATACTCCTTCCTAGATAGAAAGACTACGTACGAACCTGTCACTGAAATAATGAAAATCTATATTGCAATGTGTTTTCTAGAGATACAAGATGCGCGTTTTATGATACCTTTGCATCCGATGGATGTACGGATGTAGGTACCGTAACTTGCATCTATTCGTAAATATGGGCCGTAATGTAATATATGTGACGAAATTAAACTCAACAGCAGCTTAGATCAATACATTCACAAACCGTGTTCCATTAAAAGCTAATCACTTCAAAAAGGCACTAATTCGACGGTGTGGGTAAGGAACATATATTAAAATTTGTAATTACGCCACGTCACATTTGTGGAAATCTGTATACCAAAAATTAATTTTAGTCTTCCATTAAACTTTATGAATTCAGCTGTCAGAGCACATACACAATCTAGAAGCAATAACCACAATGAGAAGCTTAAAAGGCAAATTTAAAACAAAGACCTTCTCGCTTACAAAATCCTTCGCGGTATATTAATTACTTTAATATGAAGAAAAATGAATGCAACGTATTTAAATTACTAAAGGTTGGCCTCATACAAGTTTTTTATCTTCTAAAAGAATTGTACTTAAATTTTTGGAACCGTTGTAGCAATACTCCGAATATTAATTTCCTAGGAGACATCTAATGCCTTCGAAATATTATTTTCTTCTTATATTGCACGCTTCAAAAAGGTATGAGGGAACAAAATTAAATTACGCAAACACCCAAGCATTCGAATACAGGACGGTGGGATTATTTTTGAAATGTAATATTTTTTGTTTGGTACGGTATTACTAATCCAAGGAAAATGTGAACAAAATGCCGCATTGAAATACAAACCGCTTTTAAGAATAGTAGTAAGATTTTCTCATTGCGTGGAAAGTGAAAATATGTTTCCTTCTCAAATTTCTAAGTATAAATTGTAGGATGCGATAATAATGCAAGCGGCGTAGAAGGGTCTAACTACGCCCTCTACAACTCATTGTGCTCTTTATAATGAATTTAAATGAGGTAAAAAGTACGTAATGTCTATAGTACATAAAACAGTGGTATATATTATAAGGACGAATTTATTTAATGAGTAGGTAATTGTTGCATTTGAGAAGCCTTAGCTAAAAATTGCAATTTTTATCCAAATCCAGTTGCATACTTGAGGAGAAAAAGATCTTAATTTAAATAGTGACACAACCTTTTTATTAAAACTAACTCTGACTTCTTTTCCAGGCGTGTGGTGTATCAAAAACGTAATGATAGAAATCGATCCTCCGGTGGTTGAGCGAGGTGCAAGTGCAACCCTTCGTTGCAATTACGATTTGGAGGGGGAACCTTTGTACACAGTAAAATGGTATCGAGGCCAACGGGAATTTTATCGATACACGTTAAACGAAGTACCGCCGACAAAAGTATTTCTTTTCGAAGGATTAAAAGTAAACGTTAGAATGATTAACGATTATACTAGCTTTTTTATATGAACGAAGTAAATTTGCAGCTCGAAATGTCGGATGAGCACCAGGTGGTTCTACAGAATGTCGAATTCAATTTATCCGGCAACTTCACTTGCGAAGTATCTGCAGATGGACCGAGTTTCCCGACCGATATGGTGTCGAGGAATATGTCCGTTGTAGGTATGATAAATGATTATAAATCTTTAGTCCTATTAGCTTAAAATATGGATTTCCGTTTTAAATTTCAATTACAAGTCCGCCTCTTCTGTTCTTTACAGTAATACCGAAACATCCCCCGACGATAACGACGGATAAAAGCGAATATACAGTAGGCGATGTGGTTAGAGCAAACTGCACTTCGTCACCTTCAAAACCAGGAGCGACGTTAACTTTTAGCCTTAATAATATGGTGGTAAGATTCCCATCCCTTAATCCAGTTGCAGATTACAAACTAATTGAATTATGTTATGTGTTCAGAGTCCTTAACAAAATGAGGATCCATTCCATTTCGCAATTCTAGACAGCGTAGTATATTTGAATCCTTTTAGTTGTATTTGCAGATCCAGTGCAACTCCGACATTTCTTGTTTAATTTGAGTTCGTGTTGCATAAAACAAATCGTACATTAAGTTGCCCCTTCACACTCAAAAACGAAAAAATTCTTAACATATTGTACTCGTTTTGTTCTGGTTTTTGCGCTACATCTCACGTTTTGTACATCATTATTTATCAACGGAAATAAAATCTTCAATTTGGTGCTACAACATAAGACACACGTTATATGAGCGAATAAATTTTGGCATGTTGCATTTTGCACATTTTGTGCCGTACTCAGATTTTTATAATGGCCGTGAAAATACAAGGTGTCCGATCATGATCAAAATCTGAACTGTGTGCAGAATAGGGGGTGTCATTTGCTTGCTTCGATGGCTAAAAATCTATTTGTGTTTCACTATGGATGCGAAAAGTTTTCGTGCTAATTGAACTTGAGATGAAGATGCCTTGTGAGTTGGGTAAAAGATGTTTGAAAAGAAACATGAGGATTCTTCCCTTTTGGTATAAAAAGAAGTCTTTGCCCAAGAGGAAGAGTGCTGTTAAAACTTAGTGATGATTAAGAATCTTTCTAATCAACCCCATGCAAACGTATAGCGTGTAATTTAAGATTAAAATCCAAGCATTAATGGCGCATTACCACTAAATATATAATTAAGGAAAATAAGTGAAAGTTTCAAAGTAAGATTCAACACATTAAAAAAAGAGTTTATTTTGTAACATATGTTAAATTGACATTTTAATAGGTTTTTTTATAACATGCTGTTTAATTTTTCGTACCTATAATATTGTTGATCCTATTACCATGGTTACTACCTACGCCAATCTTGAGAGCATTTTTCTCTCACGATAAAATATTAATAAAAGACGAATCCGGATAAAATATGCTTCAGTGTTATAAAAAATCTTGAAGATAACACGGTGTTTTATAATTTAAAGGACTCTACCCGTTAACACCTCGCTCCCTTCGGTCGCTCGGATTTAAATATGCATCGTCTCGTCCTTTAAAGTAGCTATAAAACACTGTTATCTTAATAGCTATGAATGCCCATGGTATCCATGCTTATCTTGGGCACAGTGTATATCTCCGTTAATATTAATGACACACAAATATGGTAATAATTGAAAGTCTTTATTACTACCATTAAGTTGTAATTACATCGTCTTTCGTTAATATTGATGCACAAAACGTGGGGTTGGTGCACAAACCAGCAAAAAGCGACGATGGGTGTACCCATACATTTCTTCGTCTGACCACTAATGATTCGCTTCAATGTTACAGGTACCCACACACAGTGAACGTAAAATTCCGGTAGCACGAGGCCTATGGGTCACTTGGGCTTCCACTGAATTCAAGCTCTTTCATTCCAATTTCCTCGATGGTTCATTATATCTGCACTGCCTAGCACAGGTTACAGATCTGTATCAACACGACACCCCATTTCTCCTGGACAATCTCAAAGATCCAGTTCCAGCTAGAGGTAAGATACCAGACTCGTATAATATCGTTGATTAAAAGAGGTATGGCAGGGTAAAGGAAATGCAAACAAATAACACAATTAGAGTCCAAACATCACTAAAACACTAAAAATCCCAATAAGTCGAAAAAAAGTTGAATAATTGAAATACTCAAAGAGTAGAGAAATATGAGCAACAGTTACAGTAAGCCAGAAATTTTATATTGCGATGTCGATTAGGAGATCCATTTTAACAAGTAGAGTAACTTTCTAACCGCACCAGCACGAAACGTATATATTACAGTAAACGTAAAAGAAATTGGGCGCGAATTCCCATTCAAGAAATTCAAGAATTAAAAAAAATTAGAGCAACTCAAACCCACAAAAAACACGCCAAGGTACCACAATAAATACTCAATTAAACTTATGTGTAACTCATGAGTTTTATTAAAATTTTATTGTGGTTTCTTGGTGTTTTCGTTTCAGTTCTTGTTACTTCAACGTCCACAAGAGTCCCAGTATATTTTAGCAATAACGTAGTGAGGTAATCATTAGCGGAAAATAGGGACTTGTTTGGATAAGTTTTTGGGGGAAAACGATCTACAGGATGCGTTTTTTTCGCTCCTGCATTATGGGGTTTCTTGCTTAATTAGGATATACAACATTGGTTCAAGTATTGCAAAGTTGCTAAATTTACATTCATATTTTAAAATGAAAACACTGTTGTGGCACATCAAAACTAACAAAAATGAACAGCTGTACTTATTAATTTAAATCATAACACATTTGGCTGCATTTGAATACCAATGGAATGAAAATGTAAATCCCGCTTTTATTGCTTTAATTTGATGTAAGAAACTATAACTGCGACGAACAGCATTTTTCCGTGTTAAATATTGGCGCACATTTAATTCAATTTTCCCAGGGTTTCTAGTCTATAACTTTTGATTGAGAAGTCTGATCGAAAAAGTACGAATTGTTTTGGATTCTACGCACCAAAGTTAATAAGAAAAAGTGTTTTCCCGAGAAATTTTGGTGCAGTCGATTTTTGGTAAAAAAGGAAGGTTATACACTGCCTTTTTTTGAGCCCGAAAAAAAAATTGTCTCAGATCGACCCGGAAAAAAATTTTCTTATAGAATGTGGCCTGTAGAATCCATAATTTCAAACAGTTCCAAGATTGGGCTACTAGTTCAAAAGTTACAGCCCTTTAAATTTTCTTTCGAAATTGGTTTCTAGTCTATAACTTTTGATTGAGAAGTCTGATCGAAAAAGTACGAATTGTTTTGGATTCTACGCACCAAAATTAATAACAAAAAGTGTTTTCCCGAGAAATTTTGGTGTAGTCGATTTTTGGTAAAAAAGGAAGGTTATACACTGCCTTTTTTTGAGCCCCGAAAAAAAAATTGTCTCAGATCGACCGGGGAAAAAAGTTTTCTTATAGAATGTGCCCTGTAGAATCCATAATTTCAAACAGTTCGAAGATTGGGCTACTAGTTCAAAAGTTACAGCCCTTTGAATTTTCTTTCGAAATTGGTTTCTTGCCTGAATTTTCCCTTATTTGCCCTTTTCGACTCTGGTTAGGATTTATGCCGATTTTACTTAGGAGCGGTTGTTTGACGAGTGTGTAGCGAATGTTCTCATGTAAAGAATTACATATTCTGAAAACAGAGCTTTATGTAAATAAGATACTATTTATACATAATTACATGTGCGCTATTTAGCTTGCCAAAGAGAACTGAAACTCCCTAGTCAGACAGTCAATTGCGCTTGTTGATTAACTCGTAATAATATCTACACGAATCTAGATAAATAAACATGATCGCAATAGTATTCCCCATTGCTACAGCTTTGAAATAAGATCTACCTATATCTCAGAATGATGTGATTTTTATAATCGTATTTCTGCTTAACATCTGCAGAAATAAATATATGAAGGATTCATGAAGCAACAGAAACAATTTAAAGTTTCTCTAAGTTCTCAGATCGGTGTTCGATTAAATTGAATACTGGATATATAAAAGTAGATAAAGTTTCTATCAACATTTCGTTTTGGCGGTTAGAAGTTGGTCGAAAAGCGTAATGCATCAAAACTTATTGTACATTTCGGAAGATACCAATAATATAAAAAGTTTCCCGCTATGTTTCACATAGTCACAGATTGTGTTTATGTTAGTAAATATTATGATGTTGTAAGTGTACATTTTTCTATAACCATTGAACTATGGGAAACTTACTTTAATATATCCGTAAAGGATGAATGATAAGAAATGTTGTATTCGGGCATTTCATTTCTAGTGCAGTAGACGTTAAATTAAATGTTTGTATCTCACCAATGCTTTCTTTTTTTCCTTATCCTCAACCATTTTATTTAAGTGGATGTTGTCCATTTAATGAATTCTCCAAATGGAGGCGAAAGGTAATCGTTGTGAGAAAATTACTCAGACTTTCCCCATAGATTCTTTAATAATGTTTCGACATCTTCATGTCATCTTCAGGCAACTAAAATACTAGATTACAATCAAGCAATAAAAATATTACAAAATACTTACAAGTACAAGTTATAACAAAGTGGTTAAATCGTGAAATTTTTACTAGGACAATGAAATTTAATGTTTCGGCGGAAATTCATCGGAAATTAATAACGTGTAGTTGCACCGTTCTACGTTATTGATTTATTATTTTTGATTACTAAAATATAAGCCCTTACAAAAATTTTGCTACCTAGTGCAGCTCTGTACGATTAAAAAAAATATATTTTTAATCCCCTTGAAAAAGAGCGTTTTTTTTTCAAATCGTGAAATCTTAAATCGGCTCAACTTTACGAGCCTCCTTTTTTATCATAAGACATGCTATATGTTTCCTCCAAAGTTCAAGCCCCCACGACCTTTTTCGCAAAAATAAGAATAGAAAACGAAAAAAGCATTTTATCTCGTTTTTCTCGGAAATTTGAGGTTATGTGAAAATCACTAGTGCAGATACAAAAGTTATTTATTTTTTTACCCGCTATAACTTTTAAATTGAACATTTTATCTAATTTATCTAAAAAACTGTCGGTTTACTTTTTCCATAAATCGTTTTGAGTCTTAAGTAAAAAAAAAACAGTTTAGCACAATAATCGGTGCAAATCATCTAATTCTTAAACAATCGGTACCTATTCAGTTGCTATAAATAAAAAAAATAGTCCGAGCATTTTGTAGATAAAGGTCTAAATTTATAAAATAGTTTTATAAAACGGGCGCTCTTATGGAGGGTGGGTGGTTAAATTTTACGTCAAGAACAAAGTTTTAATTGATGAAAAAAAATATTTTTCTGTGCGAAAAAATTTTGGAGCAATTAGTCACTTGAATAGTAAATCGTAGTTAATACGTCTTCAATAATTACTTTGTATTTTACGTTTATTATCTGAGTAATTAGTTTTGCGAGGGACTAACCTGGGTCAGCTTTAAATTGCTTTTCATCTGTACGATTCCAGTCGCGCACTTCGCAAACACACCGTTCGGTCTCGAATAAATGACTGATTTGAAAATATATCGAAATACCTGAGGGTCATATGCTGCTAGTTTGTTGCGTCATGCTTTAAAATTGATAACATACCAATTTAATGTATCATTCACCTCTATAACTTTCAAAATAAGTAGACCATGATTGATTCTTACGGGGTGCGTAAGTATATTTCTTAGAGAATCAATTTTTTAGACTTCTGTAGAAATGGACAAGTAAACTACGTATTAATGCAGCTCGCTTAATGTTACGCAACAAACACATTATATTCCTGTTTATATCCCTCCGAGTGTGATAAATAAGTGCCATATTTTATTTCCAGATTTTTATAGATCATTTCACGCACTAGAAATTTATGATTAAAGGCGCCCCAATATTTGCAAACATTATTCGTCGGCATTCCTTAGAATGTCTTACCCTGGCGAGTGGCAGGTCCAGCGGCAATTTTCCTTTCTGTACGCTCTAGTTTGATTTTGCAGTTATGGTATACAGATAAGGGTAGTTTTTTCAATTACTGCTGTTTACGTATCCGGAATAATAAAAAAAATACCTTGCAAAGGTTATAAACAAATATCGACGGAATACATTATATTGTTATGTTTGTTACAATGTGATTTAAAAGGGTCCTATGGTGTAGACATACAAGGCTTTTATTTCAAAGAGAACTATCAATTGTAATTTGCAAAAACACACCCATCTAGGCAAAAGTTTAATGGAAGGTTTCCCTTAGTTTTAGCATTTATCTCCGCATCCTCAGCTACCATCATTTAAAAATTATAATATGAACCACCCAATGCGAATGTCGCCTCAATTTAAGATCCATAGCAATAGCATTCTCTATACACAAATGCCTACACAAATTTGAATGAACTAGTTTTGAATTAATTAAAAAAAATCGAGAGAAATACAACATAAATGAATTTCACATACAGTACGTGCTCAAACATTGATTTTCTGCTGAAATTGGATGCGATCTTCTCAAAACTAGTGTGGATTTTTGTTATCCCAGTACAGATAATTGTGTTTGTTTACAAATCCGTTCAATGAAACCAAGTTTAAGGGTTGTTTATTACGTAATTTGTAATAGTATCCATAAATTAAGGTTAGGTTAAAGCGTAAAAGTGCTTTATAAATTAGCCGTAATTCAATTTCATAAATGAAAAATTTATGTAAAAAGAGAGACGCATTCTTAAACACTTCTGATTTTCATCAATATACAGTTATTTGACATTTTGGTGTTATTATTTTGCTGGACAGTAAAAAAAAAGATCCATTTGTATCAATAGATTAAACAAAAGATTTGTTACGTAAGCAAGGGGAGTCAGAGAGAGGCAAAGTTTATTAGAGAACCATAAGGGATACACTGAAAAAAAACCGGTCAGGGGTACCCATTTTTATGGTAAAATAGGCGCCAACTTGTAAAATCTTAACAGCTACCACTACAGAATGGTAATAAGTTATTGGTACCAATGGTCATTACAGCGAAGTGATAATTACCGCTACTGATCTCATTGAATTTTACTACTACGTGTTGTTATGATAACCGCTTTCTTAAAACTTATATTTACCACTACACACCGGTAAATCGTACGCTAGTATATTACTTCGGCAACTTTAGGAAATATACTTTAAAAAAGAATATAATAACGGGCGATCAAAAATGAGTTGCTGTCGAGTCGCCTTTGGAAGTTCAAGTTAAATACGATTTTCCATGTAAACAAAAATTTCAAAGGCGACTCGACAGCAACTCATTTTTGATCGCATAGTAGTAAAGGCAACTCTTCTACAGCGATATTTATTTAGAAGTAGACATAGGGATTTATGTATATACCTTTTTTTTTTTTAAAGAAACAAATTGTTTAATGAAAATAATAGAACAAGAACAAATTACATATAAGAACGAGGTTTTAAAACATAATAAATTTCATGAAAAGAATTACTAAAAAAAGGTAAAGTTCCTAAAACACATTCGGCGTTGCCTTTTTGAATTTCTATACCTATCCGTTGGTAAATAAACTGGGTTGAGCGGGACTCTCCTGTTTTTTGCCTGAGTCTTTTACCAATTGCCGCTGTCATCATTTTGGCTTCATTTCCCCACGGACCCATGGTTTCTACAGCGAATCCGTTAAAAATAAATGTAGGTTCTAAAGCAGCGTAAGTATTTTTCTTTCTGCGTTCAGCTAAAGCGGCTGCAGAACCTGCTTTCTTCACCGAGGAGAAGAGATATGAAGGACATAAGGTATCAACACAAGTAAAGTCCCATGCCAGACATCTTCCTTCCATCCAAGGTGTTAAAGTTCTCCCATCGGGTCGTTTTTTATCAATTCCAAAAAGATGAGGAGGTTCTAAGATGACTGAATAACCAGCCTCATGGAATGCTCTTTTCTGACATTCTAAGATGTTTCGATGGCGACTGTACTTTCCTGTGTTCTTCTGACAAGATAAACCATGATGCCCAAACTTATCCACATTGGCACCACATTTACAAATATGAGGAGTACAAACTGTAGCACCTAAGCGTAAAGCAACACTTATCTGCAAAACAGAATCTTCAAGATGTGTGGAGATTTGCCTTGCAGGAAGAGCTTGTAACCAAGCGCCTGACTCTTTTTCTTTCAGTGCTAACAGCCTTGCTTGGTGTACTGGATCATTGACGAATTTATTGAACAATTGATCGAATAACTTTTCAACCAAAGGAGTGTCCCAAGATTTTTGGATGTGACGAATTTCTTCAACAGGTTCTTGAGATTCAGCAAGTATCTTCCATTGGTTAATTGTATCAGAAATCCATTCTGCATCATTGAAATCAATAATCTGAGAAACGACAGGAAGCACGTAAAAGATCGAAGCCAAATAGGCTGGAAGAGCTAATCTTTCCGTACTTCTGACTCCCAAACCACTATTATTAACAGGCAGACTGGACTGTAACGATACTGTATCAGTCATTTCAATATTACAAACAGATCCAATAGCTTTTATAAATTCATTATCAAGAGCAGCTAGGCAGTCAGTAACAAGGAATGCAGGAGATGTACGTAAAACGTACAACAGCTTTGGTACAGCTAGACAATTCTTGAGTAAAAATAGTCCATGATGAGCTGATATTAATTTTAAACGAGTCGACAAAATTTTGAAATTTTCTAATTTGGCCATAAGACAAGTCTTTATAGAGGATGTATTCAGAGGAGATCCCAATAACATAAAGGATTTCAGATCTGGAAACTGAATACCTGGAGCTGCACGAAGGATACGAGAAAAAACCTCCTGTTTCTGTTCTTCGGATCCGCCTGTACAAAAAGCTTCACATTTTGCTACATTTAGATGCAGTCCTAATTCAATAGTTGAATTTTTGATGGATTAGAGATCATCTAAAACTGTGTCAAATTCACCACCTAAAGTCCAATCGTCAAGGTAGCCAACTTTAAAAGGAGATTTCAGGTTTTCAGTTTATCCAAGCACATTAGACAAAATAACAAAGGTCCTAACGGGTCACCTTGTTGTACTCCACAAGCTGATAAAATGACATTCTTGCCGTATGATAACGAAGATGGAAATCCATAGGCTTGATGTATAAATTTGTAGTATGCTGGGAAAAGGTTCATCCAAGAAGAAAGAACTTTGTCACGACGAACCATATTAAAGGCATTAGTAAAATCCAATTTCAGTAAAACCTTGCAAGAGTCAGAATTAACTTCAATGAATCTTCTAGCACCATGAACAACTGCTTCTGCACCTCCCTTAGTTCCAAAACCCAATTGGTAAGGTCTACAAAACTCTCCAGCTCTCTGATGTACACGGGAACAGATGATTTTCGCAACTAAACGCCGTAGAGTCATTCCAACGGCAATAGGCCGTACTCCTCCATCCTTTTTATTCAGAGCTATCAGTGAAGCTCCAAAGAAAATATGACGGAAGAATTCAGGTATTTCCCCTCGTACTATCAAATTCACAAGTCGTGTTAGTGATAATCCAAGCTGATATGACGGATGTTGAAGATCCAATGACTTTCCAAGCAAATCTTTAAAATGTTGTGGTCGAAAACCATCGATACTTCCAGCGGAATCATGAGGAAAACTTGCTACAGCAGATAACAATTCTTTCAAAGTAATTTCCGGAAATGGTGGCAAATCATCTGGAATAGGCAAGAGATCAATATCAGGGGGAGACAGTGGATGTTTCATTTCCAGCATTCGAAGGGAATCCTCAGAGTAAGCAGCGATAGAGTCATCTGAACATAGAATACGTACAGCTCCGCTAATATTTCCAGCTTCAATTTTCGAAGTAACCCGACGACCTAAAAGATTATCGCCGTCTCCAAAAACTCTGTTTGCAGATTTACCCTCTCCAAAAAGATCTGATGTATCACTTAAATTAGAAAGATTCTTGAGGTTTCGTTTAATCACAGTAGTAAGAGAAGTTTTTCGGTCAGTTTTTTTTTGATCCAGGTAATTTGAAAACCTTATATGCAAATAAAGACAGTTGCTTCCAACTTTCAAAAGAGTTTATCCTTTCAAAAGGCAAAAACTCTTCCCAATGGCGCCTAATTTTGTCCATCCAATATAACTTTTGAAAACAAATAAACATCACTGGATGTCATATTAATTAGTTTGAATATTGTTGCTTTGACTTACCAGAAAATAAATCTCTTTTCGCTCCTTAAAGTGTTACCAGCACTATACCAATTGACAATATCAACTTTTCCTTCGGCGGAATACATCTCACATGACCGAAGATAAAAATACGGAAGCCAAAGCAGACATTTATTTGTTTTAAGCAGTTATTTTGAAAATTAGGCGCCCTTCAGAAGAAATTACATTCGCGTAGTATTTTTCCAGTAAAAACTGGAAGTAGTTCTTGGAGATTCCAATCCTTTAGCAACTTTTCCATATTTATTATTTAACTTTACAATACTTTTACACTTAACGCGTCAATGTTCAACCGCTAAATGGCCACGGCCAAATTATTCCTAAGATATCTCTTTCTGTCTACTAATGTTTCATTAACTGCAACACATCACTTGAATAATATTAACCTCAGTAGTAGTAAAAGTCTACAATGTTACTGTTTGTAGTAGTAAGCTATTCGTTGCGAACCATGCGTAGTGGTAAAATTCACAAGACATAAAGTTGTACAATTTTTAAGCATTTTGTTCCGTTTAGCACAACACATTCGTAGTGGTAAATTTTATTTACAGAGTGTACCATTTTGTAGTGGTGCGTATCTATCATTGTACTATTAATCCTAGTAGGATTGTCCTTGTTGTAGTTAATCCAAAGTGCATTACTACTACAATAGTAAAACGAAAACCAAATTATTTTTTTCAGTGTAGCCGACGGCATTTTAGTAATTTTTTTATGGTAGAGTTTTCTTGTTGGGTTTTCCCGGTCTATAAAAAATCAAAACAAATTCTCAACCCTCCCAGCAAACATACTTTACGTTTAAAGACGGTTTTAAAACGCTTTGAAAGGATAAATCGGTATTGGTAGTATGGTACCTATACGTTTTTGCCGAACTGTTTTGTTAAAATATTTGGTTGTTTTCAAAGTAGCTGTAAATTCGTCAACTCACAGCTTTTTCAAATACTTTAGAAAAGAAGGCAATATAGAAATGGAACGAGAGATGGCAACGGCGCGGCGTTTATATCGCATAAAGGAATATCTTGAAAAAATGCCTCTAGCTCTTCCAATTTTGATCTTAAACATTGAATATTGATAAATCGTCTTTGTGGAACGCTTTTCTTGATCAATTTGCCACACTTTTTTGTTACTTTACATTATTTTGAGACGGCACAGTTAAGTTTAAAATGATCTTTAAATCTTTTGCGCGCTTTATACGCCGAGAACTTTGATCATCCCTATCTTGCCGATTTGAAGAACGTTGTGCACCGTTTATTATAATCCTTATTTAAAATATTAACATCTTCAGAAATATGTTTTTTTGGAGATTTAACCAAGTCACTCTATTAATTAACAACACACAATGACTAATCTTATAACAATGGATCTTTTCATGAATGAATAGTTGAAATCCCAAAACATTTAGTAGGTTGTTCTTAATTACATGTACTGGTAACTACTGGATGCAAAATATCAACCTCTGAAATTTTTCCTCATAGATCTGGCAGCTGCGACGCTTATAACATCATCCTATTTTCTGGTTTTGATCGAAATAATCTTCCCTTTAGTTACTGAGTAATTCTTACATCTAAAACAATGCCGGATTGTGAATGGCGGCGGGCATTAAGTAATTTTCATTGGTTCGTTATTTTCTTTCCACCACTACCAAACGGTTTTTAGAGCTGTGGATGATTACAGAATCAGCGATTTCTTACCGCTCGATTCCCAATGAGCTGAGTCACAGAAGTAACAAAAGAAGGCTAATTTACAGAGTGTAATTCAAACCTACACCTAGACAATGAGGCGACAACTAACGATTGGGAACAATCAACTCATAGATAACTGTGGGAAGATGATAAATTTTTATTACAATTGTCAAAATGAAAACTTGAAACTACCATGAACAATATTTTGTATGGGGGAACTCTTCTCCTTCCGCCTGTTTTAGGCGGGAAAAAAATTCAATTAAAAATGCTTCCGTTACACGTTCGTAATAGCCAGTAGACAACAAAATTGAGTATCAATGGAGTACCTACGTATCCCTTAGTACTTCTAATTATGGAGAATCGATTGAAGTGATAAAAATATTGCAAGTCGAAATAATTACCTATCCAAACATATGAAACCTTTAACACTGTGTCTTTCAGGAAGTATAATAATAGCACTATTCTGGTCTTGAATAAAAATGGGACAAATTCTTTCTTTTCTTGAAGCCTTCACCCTAGTAGGTACTCTTCGTAAAGAAGTTAGCTTTTACCCACTCCGTTGAGAAACACGTGTTTTGGTTAATCCTTTACGTGCGAAACATGATTGTTACTGTTTTTGCAAGATTTGTGCAACGTAGCTCTTCAAAATTCTGTTTTTTATTGGAAAAGTTGGAGAGGCGTTAGTTTTTAACATTCACATAAACACGCAACTTCTATTTCCATGTATTCCCTCTAGATTTCTAGTTTACAAGGAAGATGATATTTATGTCTCAGTTACGAACACTTGAAACAAAGTGCGCACATGAAGTGCTTACACCAAATATGCTTGCTAAGAAAAGCGAAGGGAGTAAGACCATGTATCGACGAAAGTTTTGTTTTTGTTATCCTAACATGTACGAAACTGTAATATTAATAACGAATTTAGTGTTTATGGAGAAGTGGAAGTTGTAAAGTAAATGTATTGTTAGATTGTATCTCTATTATGCATGCAAACAGAAAACATTGGGGTTCTGTATACATACATGCACTCCCCCCAATACACTTCAATTACCTCTTAATGTAACAGAAGTGATATTCCCGGCTAGCTTTTGAAACTCCAAAAGCCATTTCTGATGTTAGTGTTTTATAAACCGTGACTTTATTGGTGTATCTCACTATGTTCATTGAATGTAGGTAGGTATTATTGCCCACTACCTGTACTTCAAGTAATTTTAACAAAGGATTGCTAATCTGCACCCATATATTTACGAGGTCTTTCCTTGTGAAAATGTGATATAATGTGTAAAAAGGTGTTGTAAGCAATAAATTATAACGAAGTACCTTATGAGATGCTTTCAATTACGGCACTTCTTCATTTGACCTTTAATTACAACGTCAAAAATGAAATTAACGCCGGGCAGATTTTCCAATACCCTGACTTTATTACTTTTCTCACCGTTGTATCGCTTTCCTCTAGAAAGACATCCATGATGATAATTTCCACTAAATTATTTTGTGAAACTGATCATGTGTGGTTATTTGAGTTGTGCTGCGGTACATAGAGAGGATTTATTATCCGCTAATGTAGCAAACCGTTGTCAACTTTAATGTGAGAGTAAACACATTTCAACAGAAAAAAAGCGCCTAACTTCTTTGCATCGGTTCAAGATGTATCGTTTTAGGTTGAAAATGCATGAAAATAGGTATTTTGGTTATTTTTCACTAAACTTCGTGAAACAAGAATAATTTTTGTGGGACAATTCAACTCATGTATAAAAAATCGCATAAGCCGCAGTGAAATTGTCACTTTGACAGCGGCAAAAGTTACCTGCAACTTTTCCAGCGACAAATGCACTAGTGGTTTTTTCACTTATTCATTTTCGAACCAATTATCGCATTATCCTTTCCCATATGACTAGTTTGACGTCTGTCAATAATTGATTAGTTTGGTGAATTTCTTGTTCGTTAAATTGTCCTGCCGAATTACACTCGAGGTTTGTATTTAAACCGAGTAAATTTGGGTTGTGGCAATTCAAATCTGTTTCCTTTTAGCAATTGAACTCGAAAAACTGTCAACCTAAAAATGCTCCACCTGCGGTGTCGCATTTTTATAAGTTGACAGTTTTTCTCGTCTAATTGCTAGGCAACAGATTTTCATTACCTAAACAACCCAAATTTACTCGGTAAAATACAAACCTCTTGTGCAATTATAAGTGATAAAAAAATTAAAAACGAAAAAATTTTCACATCCAAAGAAAGTAAGCGGTTTCTTTTTTCTATGTTTACTGAAAAAAGAAACTTAATGGTTATACCCTGTACTTCTCTTTCTTTTTTTGGCTAACGAGGCACTGTATGCAGGTGAACCAAAATTACATCTAAAACTTTGATATTAAATAACGGCCTATTTTCTTCTCTTCGTGTTGGGATGATAATAATGCTCAATTTGAGAGAAATATGTAATCACCTGTACGTATAAATAACGTGTAAAGTTATTTCCCGTAATGTGTACTTAAACGAGAGAACTTAAAGTAGGTACCTTTTTTGTGCCACACCAAAAAAAGACATAAAAGTTTCAAGAGCGACGTGTACTTTTCGTGTTGTCATTCCTCTTCCTTGCAATGTTTTGAATAAATTGGTAGTTTAAGAGCCAGGGGTTGTTGAAATATGCACAATGAATATTGACGTTAACAAAATTTGGGAGAACTTTATGTAAAAGTTTAAAATATTCACTTGAAGTGTCTACGTATGTTCTTTGATAGACCCAGCTCGTTACATAAATAATTCATGTATAGCGGCAATGTGCACGTAATCGCATGTTATAACGCGTTACTATTAATCATGGTGCTGGTTAGCAATTAACTAACAAATTACTTTGTTTCAGTAACATCGCAAAACAGAGGATCGTCCCATAAATTAGCCATCGTCCCGATTGTACTACAAATGTCGTTGTTGTTAATGTAAGCACTTGGCGTAGACATATTTTGTGCATAAGTATTTTAATAAAATGTGATAAAACTACTGTTTTGGCTCATTCGATGAAATGTTGATAGCAGTTTTTAAGTCAATGCTCCAAATTGTAATTGAAGTGAGCGAGTATTATCATATGAACTTGCCAAAAGCGTGTATATTTTCATTAAAAACGCAAATAAGAGGGTAAATGCCAGAAATATTGTTTTATCGTTTGCGTACACGGCAAGGAAATAGATGTCAAGTACATACCATTTCAACATTTTGCGTACAACTGTAAATTGCTGTGCCGGAGAAAGGGTGTACGTATAAAATAAAAGTACTCGGTAATGTTTTAATGCTCATGTTGTATATACAAAAAGCTGAATATGTGTTAGGTAAATTTTATTTGTGTATAATAAAGTTACTTTAGTACGTTCTTTTTTATTACTCTCGTTTATTTATTTTATATCACGCTGGAAAGATCACAGTTATATGCGTTTAATGGTTAATGGAATAATCCGGAGTTGCAAAAGTAGAACCACTGCCGAGGGAAAGAAAAGTATTGAATTTGAAGATTTGAACGACTAAGACAATTCTTGAGCAAAACAAATTACGGTAAGTACCTTTGCATACACGGTGTCCTAACGAAACTTGTACCCCCCTCCAGTTCGACAAAATAAATGTTTTGACAAACATCTAAAAACCAGTATATTTTTACATCGATAAATAATAATCAATAGTTCTTTAACCCTGTGCTAGACGTAGCAACCCCCATCCAATTTTAAAAGAGATCAGGGGCCAAATGACCTAAGATTTGGGAATTTTAATTATTTACACAACACAATTTTTTCGTTTGTAGAAGCACACCTCCTCCAGTATTTATGTATTTTCGTAATTTGCGTTACTTATCGATTAGAATTAACCTGCACTGCATATGCGCACCCCTCTACCAACGATCTAAGAAGAATCGAACAAGAAAAGTTACCGTCGTACAACCATCAATAAAAATGAGCGTGTTTGTTAAGAAAGAGCACATCATTTTCGTCGTACTTATTTGTACCACATCGTAAATGCTTCGTCGATAGCATCGCCTACGTCAAAGCAGAATCGTTGCTTTCGTTGTGTAACCAGCCCGTGTAATCTACGTTATCGCTACTACAAAGCAATCAACGCCATCACCCACATCGTCTACCGCCTTCGTTTGTTTATTTGCATCTTCTTCTCAGGAGATCAAGTTTGAAACCGAAATTTCGTAATTATTCCAATTTCTAGTACATGTGCCGTATCAACAGCTTACATCTGAAAATCGATTTCTTCGGACTGCCACTAGCCGCCTTCAAACGTACTGGGAATTCACTGTTGATCCAATAAACAAGTTTTTCGCTATCTCTCCTACACGTCGATCTTGTCCTTCGTTTTATTGATTTATGTTGTGTATTTTATTGTGTATCACTATAATTTTAATTTGTATGCAAAATGCCTTGTAGCGTTAATAAAATTATTATTATTATTATCAATAGCCAAATCAAGATTTATGATATTTGTATTTTTAATCAATAAACACGTTATTTATTCGGGTCGATATTCTTTCAACGTCCCTCTTATACAAAGGCGTAGTAAGCAATTAAATTTCATGTACAGTCCATTATAAATATCGAAGCTTGTACGCAACAGGTCTAAAAAAAAGTTTGTTTGGACCACAATAAATAAGTAAAAAAATTTTGTATTATAATTCATTGAAATTACCTTATTTACACTACAAATAGTGGAGACTGGTCTTAAAATAGAATTTTACAGCAAAGTAAACTAAATTTCAGTAAATTTATATGTTATATAATATTTAAACATGTACCTATTTTGTATTTTAATTCTTAAATGTATAGGAATATTTAGATAAATTTCTTTGACATTTTGTAATGTATAGACTAAATAAACAATTAACCTTTGAAGTGATTTGAAATTAACCAGGAATATTTTTTATTTCTTTCATGTTTTATGTTTAAATTTTAAAGAAGTGTAATAAAAAATTTCGTTTATTACACGTCCAGAAATGCTTTTTCAGTGCTTGCCTGTTACCTGGACCCCTAATGAGATACTTTCCCGTACTCCCTATATTACCCTTAATAATCCCTCTTGTCAAAAGTCGGGGTGTCTAAATCTCTTTGTATATTGAGGCGTTATTTGAAAGTAGATTAACTCCGCGCCCACATTCCAATATTATGCAACCCTTACCAAGTGAGACATTATTTTAGAGGTCAAAAGATTTTTTGTACAGAACTGCCCAAGAAACTAAATTTAGATGATCTGTTAAAAGTAAAGGAAGAACTTTCATTAATGTTTGTACTCCGTGGCAACGGAGAACAGTTTTTTCTCTTCATTCGATGGTGTACTTGGTGGACGTTTGTAATTATCAGAAACAGCAAGTACATCTGAGGGAGGAAATTTTCAGAAATTGTTGAAAGATAATCCTTCTATTTTATAACATATTATGTTAAATTGACATTTTAATAGGTTTGAATGAGTCGCTCTTTAACCGTAAGGGTAGCTAAAGTGAAACAGATGATTCATGATTCTAATGACATTTGTCCTTATTTCAAATGTGACGCGAAGCACTATTTAGTGTCAAAATGCTCCTGACAACATTCTTTCCGCGGCAGTTTCTAATCTTGTGCAACGAGTCGGGGACTAGCAGACACTTTTTTGTGCCCAAATCTTGAATATACAACAATTTCTATATGGCTTCCTCAGCTCTTACTTCAACCGGTTTTCATAATCAAGCCCACCGAAAGTGTTTCAACCAATATTTTACACACACTCGAAAATAAGATGAGTTGGGTATTGTAAGTACACCTGCATCTTCTTTCATCGATAACTTCGCTCGATGCCCAAAGTTAAGTTCGTTTATTTTCCAAAACAAACATACTGTCAAAACTGCCAAATATTGTAGAGCCGTACAGAATTACGTCAAAGTAACTATTACATTAAGCCTTTATAAAGACTAAGCATGTTATTTGGCAACAATTTGTACAGTATGACATCATTATCATATATTACTTTGAAAGAACACTCTCATATAAGCCCCGTATTCGTGTTTACAAAATGAATAATTTATACAATTGCCGTACCCTAGTATAACATAAAAAATGTTGGTATGCCCCCAGTACCCTCAAGAGGGTAAATCTCCGTCTCACATGGTTCACATCTTTCATACACATAGTAACACAAATTAATTAATGCCCATTAACACACAATTTGCCATATATTCCTGGTTAGTAATTTACCTAGGGAAGGTTGACATGTATGATGTAATTAGTACCTAAAACGTAAATAACAATGTTTTTTGGCGAGAAAAATCTATATGATCTTATATGTAAATATAGATCTAAATATAACGACTTATAATACTAAGCAAGTGTAACTATTGTCGATGTAGGCGCAGTATAAAATGTAAATTTCAAAATTACTATGCAGAATTTATAAGAAATACGAGAAAGATTTGCCTTCGTATATATAAATGGAATTATTATGATTTTAAATAACAAATGGCTCTGTGTTCATTTCTCTCTGTAATTTAAAAAATATTCTTTGTTCTGACGAAAGTTTGCGTCCACTTCCCGTTAAATAAAAGCTTTCTATTTAATTAGGATGCTCCGAAGATGTTTTTATCAAATTTATCACTTTTATTAGAAATGAAGCACTTATTTTGCAGAAACGAACTCATTTTCTCTTGATACATGGGTTGTGTTGCAGTTTTTATCTTTTATGCTCGGTGTTATTATTATTATTTTGGTTTTCGGTGGTGATCACAATTCACAATGTCATCTGCGCATGCACATGCTGCGATTTATATTCTTGCCATGTTTTTGTGCAACTTTTCTCTATCGTACTGTTGCACTGTTTAATTATGCAGTCCATAAGTAAATAATAGGGGGCTCATGCCTCCTCCCTGCCTTAGGCAGTTAGGCCTCCCTTGGTCTTAAACATTTCCGATTTTAGACTTCCCTTTATAACACAATTACTGCTATTTCGGACTTCGGTATCAACTTGTATATTACCCTTATTAATTTTCCGTTTAATCCATTTGCATACAGAATTTCCCAAACTTTCTTATTGCTATGCTTTATTAAATATCTCCAGTAGCATTTTTATTCCTTTAACCTCTAGAATTTTAGCATTTCACTGGTTATTTTATCATGTCCAGGTGCCTTTCCCAGTTTTATTTTAGCTATTGCATCTATCATTTCATTTGGTGTGATTGACATTTCTTCACCATCCTTTTCTGCTACTACCTTTGGATTTCGAGTTTCTTCTTTTCTTAATGTGTTTATAATATTATAAAAAAGTTTCTGGTTCCCGTTACTTCCTTCCTTTATTTCCTCGCCAAAATTTTCATATCGCTTCATACAATAAGGGTTTCCATAAAATTCAATTATAAAATATAGGCAGGAAATTAACAATGAGAACTCTAAGGATTTTCTTATTTTATTATCTCGCACCAATGTAAAAAGTTTGCAAGGCAATGCCCAATCAACGAATTAATTTAAAATAAGCCAATTCCAGTGTGTTGGAATTTTTTATACACATACAAAAACAGAAAAATTTCAATCACAGCCTCACAACAAAAACATTTTACATCTTTCTTTCTGGGTTATTGTTTTCTCGTAATGAATTTTTGCTTCGTTCGTAATAACGCGAAAATAGTGTAAGATAATAAACGTACAATAATAATTGCAGGTAAATTTATTTATATATAAAATTATGTAAGGCAGACAATCTAGAACTTTGAAGTGGATGTCGGACAGCGCTGAGAGTATCAAACAGCACTTGCCTGGGAATTAGTGTCCGTTTCAGATTATATAGGTCGATGTAAAGGGCTGTTAGCCCTTACTGCATTAGATTAACTTAATCGCCTACATATACTTTCCTTTTGCGATAAACCCTTAAATTTATTATTCCTGTACAATTATTCAGTTATTTCCTAATTCCTTCTTTCTTCCAGCCATAATAAATTAGTTGAATAAAAAATGTTTTAATCAAAATACGAAGGCGATAAATCGCGTTAGTTGAAAGGGATGTCGAATGACTAAAACTGTACGCGCGTACTACAGAAAGCTTTGTTCCGGAAATAATACTTTAATGGCCTAATGTGGTTATAAATTGGGTGTGAAGCTTCTACCCACTAATACAGATCTCGATAATACATTACTTCCGACTCTAACAGATAACGAATTCCAACGTAGCGAATAGAGCATTTCCATAAATTACTAAAAAAATATTACTTTCAGTCGATCTACATTTGGATTATAATTTAACAAAATTTGTCAAAATTTTATGAAATCACACTCTATCGGTGCTAAGGTGAATAGGGCTGATGGATTGCAATAATTCATCTTTGTACAAATACTTTCAAATTATATATTCTTACCAACGATATCCGTGAAAGCTTTTAAAACGTCACGGAAAGCAATACTGAGGCTGTTTTTATTCCCTTGACAGTTACTACGAGCTTTCATTATTTTGTGAAAAATGTAAATACAACTAAGAATGATCTGCTCCGGGAGGATTATTCATTCATTCCATGTTTCGCGTGGAACATACATCTGAACTGTCACTCTATGCACATACTTAGAAGAGGATATGTCCTATTTTGCAGGATTACGGACACAATATGAGTAGGTACCTCCTTTCAATCGACGCAATTGCGAAGTCATGAGGTTTAGAAATTTACAGAGGTTGCAAATTCTGATCGGTATCAGTTATTGCCGGTTCTGCGTTATTGCATGCAACAACCGCATTTCTGTATAGAGAATTGCATACCTAGGTTATATTCTAATGAGTATATATGTGCATTGTGCATGTTCTTTTTGCCTTTACATACAAACGTTGTATTAATGGTCACAGAAGTCCAGAATTTGTGATCTTTAGGACAGTAAGTTATGTTATTGCGATTTCGGATTATGATAAAAAAAACTGTAGAAATAAATAGAATGTGTGTAAAAATTAACAGAATGTATATCAAAACCGAAATTTCTAAATTCCGCATAAACAAAAGAAATGTAAATAATAGTCTCCTAAGAAGGGTTGAAGGGTCGCCTAAGAAACGACATCAAGATTCGCAATTTGCACAGGTAAAAAACAACGATATGGGTTTTGAGTTAAATCCAGTCGAATTACAGGGAAGTCAAGGTTTCAAAAACATTCCCCCAAAAAATAGTAAAAGTTCAAATTCGCTTTCGTAATCTTCCCACATTTATAAATGGGGTAATTGTTTTCAGAAAAGGGGCGCCATGTAAAAAAGTTTGGGAACCACTGACCTAAGGGATTTCTGCAAATAAAACTAAAACTGTAATCAAATTAAGTAAATGTGAGTGCGTAAGCAAAACGCAATTCTTGGACCATAGACCAGCAAGTAAACCGACAATGGGAGCAATTGTCCATTCAATCTTCAATTTCCACCCGGAAAATTGTCGTCCGTCGATTCCCATAGCTTTTTAAAAGTTTGAGATGATGCCTGACGAACGCGTGGAGCAGTTAAAAAAAATTGATTTCTTAACAAAAAATTTGTTCACAAAAAAATGTGTGTACAAATTAGGCCTTAATTTATACGTTACAATTCTTTTTATTCATTCTGAGAATTGCCCATTTTTAGTTAAAAAATTGTGTAAATAATATATAAATTGTTTAAACAATGAAAATCGAACTTGGGTTAAAATTGGTCTTGAATTGTTAGTTTTTGATGCAACTTACAAAATTTCAATCGGGAAAAAAGGGGTGCTAGGTCGACACCCGGTTAGCAATCGGTTTTCCGGCGGAACTAAGCGGGTACAAATTCTAATTTTGTAAGTACAAATTAGACTTTAATTAATCCTAAATATAGACTTGGGAAAAGCTGGCGGGTCAACTTTATCAACCTAAAAATGCATGTGGCAAATGCCGTGGAAAACCATTCCTTCTCTCAAGACGGATTATTGGCGTACTATGAAATATGCGCATTTTGTGCAGAAACCAAATTGGCCTAGCAGTTTCTTCTACCCACACACACCCTCCCAACCCCTCCTCTATTTTGTTGCAAGAACAAATCTGTCGAAAAAACTAATAGGAGCGCAAGTGTGGGGCTCTAAGTGATGTATTTTAATGCGGCCTTTCGAGAGCTTTCTAACAACTGGCCGCATGACATACCTATGATTAATGGTATCAACGGCTGTATGGAGATGATATTTGGCTCTCGGAATAATTTCGCTCTTCTAGGTTTTGCCTCGAAGACGATTCGCTTAAAAAGGTACGACTCGACTCACAACTAGCGCAGTTTCGGCGTCTGAGGCGTCTCTTTTCAACATACATTTCTGTATGGATTTCGTTGAACTCAAAGCATCAAAATTAATTTTTAACATTGGATTAGAATGGTGCTGGTTCATGTTTCACAAGCGCCATTAAAAAATAATCCTCGTAAATCGTTACTAAACTTGCTATTTATATAAAACATCAACAGGTTTCAACGCAAAATTATACGATCGATTGAACGATAGGTGTAAAATTTCAATTCCATAAACCCTCGAAAATAATTTACTGGCACATCTCGATTCCAGCTAAAGCACATCAGTTATGTGCTACTTTCCAAATGATGGAGTACGGTGTCTCAATAAATATTGAATCTTACGGAATGATTAATCTCTAGTACTGGGCTACAGGCATCTGTTTTTCGAAAGAGCTGCTGAAATATACACCACTAAAGTATCAACTTGCAGGTCATTATCACAATTATTCTCCTGCATTTGTAATACTTTAAACAAGTACATAGTAAAAGTCCAATTGGGACATAATAGCAGCTCGCAAGATTTCCATTATACCAAAGCGCTAAATGTATTGTAACCGCAAACGAAAAGTGCCACTTCCACTCCATTATTAGCACAATGATATAATTACAACTTAAAAAGTAATTTCTGAACTATGCCATTTCAATTGCATCTTATTCCAACCTCCCATTTTCTAGAGCGCTTTCGCTCCGCTTTACGGCACGCATATCCCAATTACGTAAACTCCCGAAATTTGATTGTATTTCCTCCCTTCAAAGGCAAGATTAGTTAACACAGTTCCTTAATCTTCTCCTTTGGTTCGTAATATGCAAATTATAATACAATGTATGTTGCTCGAGTTCGCCAAATGGAACGTAATAATTCCCATTCCATTGTGTCAATCCATGCGCGATGATAACATTGAACGAAAATTGAGCAAATCAATGAGTTATTGTCGTGTTATCATCTAAACTAATAATAACCGCAATTTTGTAAATGATAAAAATTTACTGGTATTTGTTATTTATAACACGAGAACTACCCCTTAGGACATTAGCAACGAGTGTTTCAATTGCACATTATGGCACGCCACTATATCTCCGGTGGGAAATGAATTTTATAATGTAATTAAATTTTAAAAATATTAACCTGCGGTTGCTTTTAACGCAATTAAACTGGGCAAATATGCGTGGATAGTCAACAAGAAGTTGCTGAAATGATATAGAATTTCGAAAATTAAAACCAACGGTTTACCGAAAATAACGAACGCGATGCAATAATTTTAAAGGCGTGTTTCCAAATTGTATTTTAAGCTCAAGCGAGTCTCATAGGAGATTTATAGGAGGAAACCGCTTTCTATTGATGACACAATGGCAGACTGATAGAAGTGTCCTGCAGCGACGCAGTTGCCATTTGAGATAGAAGTTAACGAAATGAAAGCTTTAGATCTTTACAAATTTGTCAATCTAAAGCTCTATGAACAATTGAACATTATTGCAAAGTGATGTGCAGCTTAATTTTAAGGTAAGTACACATAAGGTGAACAATGGAACAATAACTTCCATTATGCCACACAAGCAACAAGCGTTGAGTGAAGGATTAGTCACCCAACGGGTATAGGTAAATATTAACACCATTACAATGTTATTTAAGGGTTGCGTAAGACTCCGTTGTCCCGTTTCTTCATTTTTTCTACTAATTTGTTAATTCTTTAATGGCATCTTATACCTCTTTGTCTTCCCTACATCGAAATTCAGCCTTAATTTTTAATTTAATGTATTACAAATTAATATTTATTAATAATTAAAATTTTGTTTATTGACGGATTTAATAATCGCAGGGAATTTTCTGAATTCAAACAGTACAGGAATGGTATAGGAACGTAGTGAATCCTTCCAACGTGTTTTGAACGAAGTTCCTCTTCATCTTATATTCCGTATGAATAACATCAATGATAAAGTTGACTTCCTCAGCGGTTGCCTACTGGATGTTGTTTGATGAGTTTGCACCTATGCACTAAATGCACTATGCACTAAATGACAAAGAGATTCGCTCTTTGGGTAACTGATCCAGGATCCAGTAAAAGTAATGGTGAAGCTTCGAGATAAAGCTAGAAGAAATATTGCTACAAATCTCTATGTAATCGGACATCTAAAGCGATTATTGTTGAGAAAAAAAGCGCAATTTAATTACTCATGCTTTCTCAATGTTTCACCGAAAGGCTCCATGAAGCGCCTGAAAAGTTTAGATATTACTCTCTCCAGGTCACAGCCCACCTTATGTCGATCTACAATCTATGTTTCTCTTAAGATGCGGGTGACTTCCGGCCGGAATAGGATCGTGCCAATGGCGAATGAAAAGCCTTTTCGCTTCGGTCCAGGAAAGTTCGTTTCTTAGCAACGGGCTAAAATACTGGAGTGACGTATTTTGAGGTCTGAACTAACAATTTGCTCCCAGAAAGTAGGCATTATCGAGGGATTTCTAAAAAACGTTTTTTGTGAAAAAGAACGCGTCATTGTGCGTTCACGTGTCTGTCTTCCGCGAACCGTAAGTGCCCACGCCGTTCACGATTTACCGCCAACGCAAAGAAAAGCAGAAGTATAATTTGCACTTACGTAAGTGTTAATAAAGTCATATGCACGGCCATGACACCCTCCCCCCCCCCCCAGACCGGATATGGTGGAAAAGAAATTTCAAAATTTCGGTACAAAACTTAACAGTGAAAAATTCAGAAGCAGAAAAGTTTCACTTACGGCAAGCAAAATAGGAAAAGGTTAAGTTAAAATCCGAACTTTGCGGAAGTGGAATAAGGAATTTCCAAGTCCTCGCTGTATTCAGTACTAAAGCGGCGCAAATTAATTCAAATTTTAATTAATTACTCGGCCTAAGATGGACATCGGACTTTTAAGCGCGTTCATTTTGATATAACTCTGGAAGCCGTTTGCCAGTTTTTCTACAACTCCTTAAAACGTCATTGATTAACAATGCGTACCCAATTAAGCGCATTTTAGCTTCAATACTCATTAATCCAGTCAACACCTGTAGTAGTCTAATTGGAAGTTTCCGGCGGCGCAACAAAAATGTTGTCATTATCTACAGCCCGGCATGTCTGTAAGACTGATAACGTGTAAACAACTCGATTTGAAACTCGTTTCTATCCTGGTTTTTGGTTATTATGGAAATCTAAAATGCTTAACAATTAATTAACGGCGCCGAAATATCAAAATATGAATTGACTCATGACTCCCTTCTTCCCCGGCAAGAGAGCGTTCGGTAGCGGTAGGAATAATTTAAATATTCCTACCGGAACGGTTTGAATCCTGATAAATTCATTACAAAACTTACGTGCGTACACAGACAACTCACTCTTCGAGCAAATAATTAACTTCAGAAACCCGAAAGGCCAAACTTTCAACGCTTCTCGATACCGGGTGTTCAGCAAAGCTGGACAACTTCACAAATGTACGGTACGGTCATAACTTCGGGACGCAAAACGGCTGCTTCGTTACAATAAATTGCTGGATTGCTCGACCGGCCTTGGATTCGGAGGCACAATATTGCTTCTCCGGTATAAAAGCATTTCAATTATCGACACTTGGGGGACAAGGTAAGTCCTACCGCAGCCTTCGCCAGGAATTTGTTGATGTCACGCGCATGAATGGTGCATCAGCAGAATTGCTCAACTTTCCTGTACACCATCAGATTCATGCGTCTGACCTCTCAGTCTTCCACGAAGACTTGCCGACCCTCGCTTAGCTCCTACTGAAGATGAATTTAAGCGACTCTTGAGCTTAGGTATCCTACGATCTTCTTCAGGCCAATAGGCAAGTCCACTCCACCTGATGCCAAAGTCTAATGGTACGTGGCGTGTTACGGGCGATGATACGCGTCTTAATGCCTGCACAACGCCCCTTCGTTGAGAATGTGCTCCAAGATGGCAGTAAAAAGGTTTTTTCAGTAAGTGATCTGGAAAATGCTTTCTGTCAGATCCCCATCTCCCCGGAGAGTGTCCCAAAGACTGCGGTTGCAACGCCCCTTTTCGAATTCACCCCATCGCCTATGGGGCAACGCAACGCAGCTTAGTCCCCGCAAACGAGCAATGGACCATTTGCTCCGTGACTTGCCTCTCCCTAAGGCCTACTTTGACATGATTGTTAGGTACTTCACCCAACCACGAGCAACATCAGCAACATCTCCGCAAGTTCTTTCAGGTCCTTCGCCAATCCAAACCGCTTTCAATCCCTACCACACAAAGTCCAGGAAAGTAAATTTTCCCCGTCCGCAGACTACGGAGCTGCGCCCAATTTATGGGTCTGCTAAATTGTTATCGAAAGTGCGTCCCGGATCTTCATAGGCGGAAGCCGCATTTTCCTACAGCAAGTAAGCCATCGCTGAAGCTGCTTCGACCACTTTCTGCTGACGCGCCATTAGCTAAGGACAGATGCATCCGACAGGCCATTGGCGCTGCTTCTGGGCAGAAAAATCAACAGGAACGTGGGAGACCTTTGGCTTTTTTTCTTTAAGAAATTATCTGGTACGGAGTAGTTATTTGTACAACTAGTTTTGAAAGTGATACTTTTTTTCATGAATTTGCAGTTTGATTAATGAGGGCGAAGCCAAAGTTAATCATGTAAATTCATGGAAAAATGACACTTTCAACACGTGTTGTACACGAAATTTTTTTGCATAATTTTGCAATTTTGCATAAAATTTTTTTCCATAATAACCCACAATTGAATAATTTTATTGACATTCGCGATTAGCTGTCACTCAAAAATGGATGCTATTGTTCATAGACAGGACTAAACTCCATGGAAACGCATAGTAAAAATCGTGAAAAGAAGTACCATTTTCCATACGATTTTTCGTTAAAAAAGTCTGATAATTTCATCACTATGTAAAAAAGGTCTTATAGGACTGTGATTTTTACGAACTATTCCATAATTTTGTTCCTTAGCTCACCAGTACGTATACAACAAATTCTCCCTATTTTCGTTGGCCGCCTAAGAATTACAGTGACATTTTTTTCGAATTTTCCACAACTAATTTTAGATTTGTGATGTTCAAAAACCGCAGATATCAAATTTCGTCGAAATCAGAATTTTTTCGCATCAGTTTGTGGTAGGAATTTTGAAACAATTTTTGCAAAATCGGAAAGGATTACCCCAAAACTTATTCAAAGACGTCCGCCAATCTTTGTAACTGAGAAAAAAGTTTAAGAAGAAATGCAAATTTCACCACGTCTTTGAGGATGGCTTCCAAACGAAACACGTTGAACTCTAAGTTTATTTGGAAAATTGCTTGTTTTGATCCACTCTAGTTATATGTAACGCCCTGTACAACATATCAAATTCTTTATTTTTCATAAAATAAATCTACTTAAAAATGTAGTTTTCAGGTTTTCTTACTTACGCATTGTTATTATTATATTATCGTTGGCCTTAGGAATACACATTTTCAATTAATTGCTGCAATTTATGCTCCATAATATCATCTTCAATAGGAGCTTCAGGTTCACGCTTAAGTTGGGCAAGTTTTGGGTAAACCACTGTAGTGCAATAAACATGGCACTGATTAAGATATTCCTTCCATCAACTTGACGACGCCCTTACTCCGTTTGGCAATGGTGTTGCTTGTAGCTTTGACGACAAAGCACAAAGGCAGTTTTGAAAGACCTTATTCAGATAATTGGCGCGTGACTTTTTTTGTATAACTGCATTAGCACAATCGTAAGTAAAGATTTATTAATGACACATAGTGAGAAACACGGAGAATGTGTTCTTTATTTAGCACAAAGATTTTAATTATTCAGTAAGCAGCAACTAAAAACCAACCGATATTTTAAGGAAACTTCTTTAATTTGTTTTACGAAATCTTTAGGATATGTAATCCAATAATCCCAAAACGTATAGGATGAAGTGACAAAGACGATATGGGAGCTTTTGTATCTAAATGCGGAGCTTTCAGTTTCCCTCGCATTTTATTGTGACCGAATACGTTTATTTTAAAATTTATTGCCTTAAAATTATTCCACCCCCATAGTCAAGAGACAGTGCATTTTCCTTGCCACATCAACTTTCCCCCAAAATGGAAGTATAATTCGATTGAAAAGGGCAGGTATTATTCACTGTTATTAATTATGCCAGTACCTCATTCGGAGTAGCAAAACAAATCTGCTTTCATGTGTTTCAAAATCAAAAGCAACAAATTATGTCCTTATTACAAATGAGAGCATTAATTTGATAAATTTCCTGTTTCCTATTCTACTTTTAGAAACGTGGTGAAATCACAGCGGCGTTTCCGTGACAATGAAGCAGGAACCTCAGATATTTCAGTAACTTATTATATGCGCTGTGATTATAAATCATCCCATTTTGAGTTAGCTCATTGTTGACTAATGAAAACGAAATTCCTGTTATCCATATGAGAAAATCGAGGCGAGCGCTAATGGCAGCTAAAACATTTTATGAAATTGTACCGAAGACTATTACGCAATACATGTGTCGCCCTATTATATTCAGATTTCATCGTGGCCTTTTCAACTTCACTCCAAGCGCTGATCGCCTCATTCATTCTGACAAAAGTACCGATTGTGGTGCTCGTAGATGAAAAGGGAATCTAATGAGTGATGAGACTTTTTATACGTTCAAAAGAAAATCACAAAAGTCAATAAGTAAATCCATCATTGTCCGTTAAAGGCGGATTATTTTTTTAAGTGCGTCAACTTCACTTTATGTACGTTGTAAGTGGTTGTCAAGTTTTATTTTTACACCTCCACTCTTTTTTACTCTTAAATGGCACTCAATTGCTGTTTAACGTACTACTTGTTCGTATCTATTATGCAATATTATAAAGAAACAAAGTCAAGTTAGATTACGTAAAATGTCAGTTTCAATAGGTTAGTATACATTTGCTCCACAGGCTTAGCGGTACTTACTCGTCTACATTGTATTTTAATGGATTGAGGTTTCTCAAGAGCTACTGAATTCTGAAGTTATCTAGCAAAGTATGTTTTGAGTCACGCCAGCATCCAGTAATCAATTAACTAAAGCACGCGAGGATGTTGTAGCACGTGCACATACAAACCATTGCAATATATTTATTAAAGCTTTTTAATTACGGGTATGCTTTAGAAAAATACGGGAAGAATTGGAAAAAATCTCAAAATGTGGATTATTACAATTAATTTAACACAAAATGGTGGTCTACTTGCAGATCAAACTTTTGGTAGGTAAGTTACATAGAGTAATGATGTAATCTCGTTAGTAAGCGAAGGGCAGGGATGTACAAATAAACAATTGCATGTAATCTACTGTAGAAAGAAACTGTCGTTGCCTTTTCTTCACAACTTACAGTGAGAGCGAAGATACGAATTATTCACGATCCTTCCAATTCGGTTATTCCGCTTTTTCTAATTGGATTTTGAAAAATCTATTCCTACGCGCTTTGCTAACTTCTTCAGATGCTCTGGATTTTATCATTTCTTCAGATTCCTTATTATATTTTGTTCCTTTGCATCTTTACCTTCGCGTTTTTTAGTTTCTTGACACTCTTCTGACGCTTCAAATACTATTTAGTCTTAGGATTCTTTATATTATTTGCATTTTTTTGAATTTTTAGTATCCTCAGGATTTTTATAAATATTTTTCGATCACTATTTTGAGAACGTGAACGAATGTGTTTTTCATTTATTAATTGCAGGTGCTTCATTCCCATTTACTAACTTGTATTTCTCTTCTAGCGGGGTCATACAGGGAATATGAGAGAAAATAAGAACCGCTCTCCTTCATTAATTAGGCGAGGTCCCCAAATACAACAAACTAATCCCATTCCCATATATACTCGTAAAAAGCAATTACCGTCTCACTTTACCTCCAACTACCTGAAGTGGCGGATGCAACTACTTCTGTTTGAATTTCACCTAGACCTACACCTATCTGGTACCTGCAGACGTGCTCATGTCGAAGAAAGGAGGTTTCATAAGTTCTCCTTTCGGGGGGACTTTTTTTCACTTGAAGTGCCTTCTACGTCAGCTCCACGTGTGTTTACAGAATTAGTCAAACCTGTTTTTTATCACTCGTCCACTTAGACGATTTCTACCAATCGGTAAAGACATGATGCAGTGTTTAGGCAATAATGCAATATACTCGTACAATAGAATTTTTAGAAAAATTGGGATTTATTACTAACTTCGAAACAAGTTACCGCAGCCGAGGAAACCTTGTATCTTAGGTTTTATACTAAATTCAGGTAATGTGTCTATCGAACTTGTAAAATTTGATAAAAAAGCAAAAATAATGTCGTAATTAACACAATTCTGCCTAAGAGAGGAATGCAAAATTAGAGATTTCTCAAGCGTAATTGGAAATCTTGCCTCTAGCTGCTTTTTCGAATATATTATTTTTCTTTTTTTTGTTCTTTTGTACTTTAGTCGTTATGTAATGGCGGACGGTGACGGCCACGCAGTTTGCTCGCTCTCGTGTAAAAGGTGTAATCACAGATTAGTAAACGGTATTTATTGTCAAAAGTGCGATAGTGGTTATCACACAAGATGTGCTAAATTAAGTGAATTAAAAAATAACGACAATAATATTTATGTATGTTGTAATGTAGAAATGACGAAAACCGGAGGTGACACGGAAGATACACCCTACAATGACGACGAGGAACAGGTGACCGAGATAACAAACCTTGAAATGTAAATTATAACCCAAAAAGACGACATCATAAATGATCTACGAACACAAGTAAAATTATTGCTACAACACATTACGATAATATCTAACTTAAACGATTCGCAAGGCTATATACGCCGTCTAAAACATCGCTTTATACAGGTGATAAACAAAATAACCTTAAACCGCAAGATAAATATATAAAACCCGATACCATCGAGGAAACAAAAGACTCATTAAAACCTAATAAGGTCAAAGACCACAATTCAGAATGAAATAATCCTAAACAGGATAAAAGAAAGGGTCCAACTAAACCTCCCGTAAATCAAGATACCGCGATAAATGAAAACCAGATGCCAAAACAACCACATCATAACGACAGAGATGTCCCAGTTACGGAACAGTCATGGGCAACGGTAGCAAGAAAACAAAATAAGAGTCCCAAAATAACAGTGATAGAGTGCTGTGATAGTAAAGAACAGGAGCTAAAATCTGCTCCCAAAAAAGCCTTTCTCTTTGTTAGTCGATTACATCCGACTACTACAATAATTACCCATTTACCCGTTGTTAATGAAAAATTAATTAAAAACAACGTAAATTGCCCTCAAAATGTAAGTTTTAAATTCAAAACTGTGTCACCTAACCACATTCGTAACATTATCCGATCCATGAAATCTTCTAAAACAAAGGAAATTGACGATCTTTGCTCATACATCATAAAAAAAATGTATCAAGCTTGGTTTCACCACTAACAAAACTAATTAATTTATGTATCTCCGAAAGTGTTTTCCCAGAGAAACTTAAAGTAGCTAAGGTAGTGCCGATTTTTAAAAAAGGCGACCCAAATAAACCGACCAATTATAGACCCATTGCTCTTTTACCGGTCCTCTCAAAAATTTTTGAAAAAGCTCTTGCGCTACAAGTCATAGACTATTTCGAAACCAACAATCTCTTCAACAATCAGTTTGGCTTTAGGAAGAACATATGAGTACTTCAACAGCAATTTCTAAATTCACTCAAGAAACATTAGACGCCTTTGAAAACAAAAAATACTCGTTATTGATCTTTTTAGATTTATCAAAGGCTTTTGATTGCGTTGCGCACGATATTTTACTTCAAAAGCTCACAAAATATAACTTTGATTCCAATAGCGTTAATTTAATACATTCGTACTTAAATGGCAGGTATCAAGCAGTTAACACTAAGGAATGACCTTTCAAAGTTATTACCAATTAAAGTTGGTATCCCCCAGGGTAGTATATTAGGTCCGTTGCTTTTCATAATTTACATCAACAACTTTTCAAATTGTCTGAATGTAGATAATAATATCAGTATCACTCATTACGCTGATGATACCACGATAACATTAAATGGAAAAAACTTAAATGAATTAGAACACTGTAGCAACGAGATACAATTCAAGGTTCGGGATTGGTTCGCAGCAAATCAGCTGCTTCTAAAGACAGATAAAACACAGCGTATGATTTTCACATTAAAACAAACCCAAGAAGAGGAAAATACAAAATCGGTATCTTTTTTAGGGGTCACCTTAGACAAAAAAATAAACTGGATAGAACACACGAACCAGCTAGCAGCAAAAATAATTACTAATATCCTCATGCTAAGAAACCTAAAACTATCAGTTTCGTCTCATGTTTTGCGCGTAGTATACTTTTCCACTTTCCACTCTATTATGTCGTATGCGGCTCTTAATTGGGGACATTCAGCTGGGCGACATAGAATTTTCCGATTGCAGAGGAAAGCTATAAGAACAATTGCCAACATAAAGTATCGCGAAGACTGCAAAGACAGTTTTATCAAATTAAGAATTCTGACATTACCTTGTCAATTTATTTTACCAATGTCTAATACATATAAAAAAAACATAGCTCAGTATACAAAACATAAAGATCTACACCATTATGAAACAAGAGACAACAATAACCTCATAACAGATCATTTTAAGTTAAAGTTATCACAAAATGGCCCAAACTATTTGTCTCAAAAATTTTACAATAAACTGCCCCCAAAAATACGGTCTTTACCACTACACCAATTTAAACTAGTCATCAAGCAATGTTGATATCTCACTCCTTTTATTCTTACAATGAGTTTTTAAATTGCAAACTTTAATGCGAATTGTTATTTGTTTTTAACTTCGCTCCAGTACAACCTTGACATGTGTAAGTACAATATGTACCTATAACAACACGAATTATATATTATTATTATTTGGAAAAATAAACTCTCGTTTATACCAAGGTTTGGCTCTAGTAAGGTTGGGTAGCTATGATAAAATCACGGTTTTCCCATACAATATAAGGGAAGACCTTAATTGGTAGCAATAAAATTTACCCGCTTCCTTTAATTATATTATTTAATTATTTTAAGTGCCCACATCAATAGAATGGGTGAGTACCCAAAGTATTAGACTGGTGAGACTCGATAAAGAAATCTGTTAAGGGTGCCAACGCCAAGTTAGAGTACTGTGGATTCACGCTCCATATAATATTCCCTTACGATCTAATATTGCAGATATCGCTTCCCCTGGGTTAGAACCAGAGATCGAAAATGAGCTAGCAAGTTTGGTCTTCTCCCTGATTACCAAGAAATTTAACACTCTGACTATAGATCCTTTTGAAACTAGAACTAATACCAAATGCACACGTTTTATATTCTGCTTTCCCGACCCGTCTTCAATTACAACAGATGCGTTTACAATCTGTTGGTCGTAAGAATTTTTCTATGCTCCTTTTTAGGGGAATTTTTCGAAAGAAAAAATAATTACAATTAGTACCAGATTCTTCAACGGAGATTATGCTGGTCTCTCTATCCACCTCAATGTTGAAGCAATATAACATAAGCCTGAAGAAGTGATGGGTCCATCAAAGAACCCATTTTATCCTTCAAGATCAAATATTTTGTTTTTTCTAACATTCTATTTTAACAAAGGAGCCTCAGTCGGAACTCTTAATTCGCTCAGGTCTGCAATTTCTCTGCTATTTATGGAATACTTTGGAAATTACTCCTGTATTAGACTTTTTTTTTAATCATTACCAGCAAATCCTTCGAGAATATCGGTAGCATACTCTACTCCTACTCCTTAGCGGATGATTCCAAGGTAGAATTTGGCATGTATACCTAATGCTTGAAAAATGTTTCTTCACCTATTAACGTCGTTTGTTTAAAGATTAAGATGTGATTAGTACCATTTTCTTGTCTGTAGAATTTCCCCACTGTTCCATTAAAAAATGAGTTTGATTGATTTTAATTGTCCTGCCTCTCTTTACCGTTCCATTATCTGAGAGGTTAACCTTCAACGTTGGACCGAACTAAAACATGAAGAACCGACCCTTAATGTACTTATAAATGTATAACATCAATCGACCCAATTTTATCGAAGCCTATTGTATTAAAGCCGCGCATGAATGCATCTTTCACGTCATACCATTTTTCCTAATGACATATTTTACAGATCCTCGGTCCCAAAGTTATGATTGATTTCAAATTGCTTGCACGTGCATGAAAATACGTTATTACCATTTTCTTTTTTCACAAAAGGTAGTATTTTTCCTTTGAGTTTCCTTGTCATTGGTAAATTATAACGGAGTTAACATTTTCAGATGAAAGATAAAAAGTAGAACTGTACAAAAGACTTTCAGTTGAAAGCATAAAATCACAATAAAAAGTTTACTGGTAATAGACGAGAGCGCAAGCTAACGAACCATAAATGAATAATTATTATTATTCTTTTCTGAGAACTCTAGAAAATCAGACTTCTTTATAGAAATGTAAATATAGTAAAAACAATGTAGTTTAAGCTTGTATTCATTCATTCTATAAAAACCAAAAACAAAGACAATTCTGCAAGATCGACAAACAATATGCAGTTTCGAACACTGTCTCGGAAAATTATAGTAGCTAAAGAACGTTTTACTGCTCGACTTCTTGTTTGCCAAACCCTCTGTCACTTCAATACGAAATCACTAAATCAAGGTGGCGAAAAACAACTAACCCTTACGTTCTTTAGTTAGTTGAGAAATTGACAGGCACCTTTTATATAGCAATTTTATTTGAAATTTGTCAAAGTAATATATGCAAACTTTAATGTGGTATATAAATCAGTAAAACCCTTAAAAATTCACTGTCATAATGGTCGTAATGGAGAAATAATTAAAAAAAGTCATTTGAAAGTCGACCGTTTAATCTATGGATATAAAATGAAGGTAAATCTAATTAATAGATACACAGTAAATAAACGCTTATGGTCTGAAAGGGTTTTAGCGTTAATGATCGTGTTAAGTATCCTGCACCCGAAATTCAACCCCAATTACTGCACATAATAGTAAAATCTTTGGGGGTGTATTGCGATTATTATCATTACTCTATTTAACGGCAATTGTTATGTATAATTGCGTAATCTCTTTCGAGTGACGATATCCTTAATTTTGAAACAATACATCTTGTAAATCCTACAGAAGCGGATTTAAACCTCATTTGTTTCTGAAATATATACGTACAGGGATTATATTGTTATTGTTAGTGTTCTCCTCAAACGTATTCTTTACAATTATCAGTCTTTCACCCTGTAAATATCTTCTTTATTAGTTATCTGAAACAAATCTTGTCTGACGCCCCGAACTAAAATTGAATGGAATTATATCCACAATCCCTAATTAATTCATTAAAGAGTTATACCGCGTGCACCGTCATAAAAAAAGAACTTAATTTTTTTCAAAAGGGTAAACTGCCACAACTAATTTAGTTTCCTTTTTTATTTTATTTAGCAGATTTACCTCAAATATCTTTTTACAAAAAATAAAAAACAAAAAACCACTTACTGGCTCACGTTGGTCAAAAGAGAATTCTTTATATTGGGAGCTTCTAACATGCTCGAAACCGCAAATGTTGAACTCTATGGTCGTTTCGAAAAAAAAATGACTTGCTTTAAGGCTACCTCAAACCAACGCGAATTATTCGCAGTGGCAGCGAATTGTTCGCGGCCAAAAATTCGCTCCATTGTAATTATATTGCGGCTTATGGAAACGATCAGACATACGCGTCAGTTTGCCGTTGCAACTGCGATTGTGCAACGTTTTTTTCGTCGAGATTTTGGTTTCGCTGTCAAGAGCGTTTATATCGCGCGATTTCTGTTTCGCAGGCAAAACAAAATGTCAAAAACGGAAGCTTTAATAGAAATTGTTAAAAAATTGAAAACAACTGAATGCTCCTTATTAAGGGAAATAAAATGTTAAACAACTTTTATTTATTTTAACTCGATTGCATTCGGTACGAAGAATTGAAATATCGAATAATATACAGGGTGTTCCATTAAAAAAATGCAATATTGGTGTGCCACGCCTTTATGATCTAACTCTGTTTAATTAAAATTACTACGGGCTAGTGGACATTAAAGAAACTTTTGTATTTTGACCTTGATGATGATCCATCGCATGATCTTAAGCTTTTTAAGAACTGAACTATTGTAAGACGTCTTAAGGGAGTTTAAAGGGGCAGTTGCTTAGCCTTTTTTGTCGGAAATGGATGTTAGTTAACTACCGAAAAACTTACAGTAAACTCTTCCGGTTTAAAGTTTAGTAATCAGACAATTTATACTTATACGCAGTTTATATAAATGCAAAAGTGCTGTTAATTATCATGAAAGTATTTTGTTAACTATTGTTTAGATAAATAAATAAATTCATTTTAACGTTCATTTTAAAGTTACATGTGTTTTCCATTTCGCACATTTTCTCCGATACAAACTTGTACAATCGGTAATTGTTTCTATATAGTTGGGACATTTTTATTTAATATTTTTCTTTCTTCTTAATTTTTACTCATGAGTAAGTCTTTTGTACAACCTCATTTTATTTATAAAACTGTACAGGGTGACCAAATAACAATGCCAGGTACTGTATCTGGGAACCTGTCCATCGTAGAGGCTTGCGGTAAAAAAAGTTACTAAAACGGCCACGAGAAAAACCTGGAAAATATTTTTAAGTTCCTGAAATGGCCGCTAGGGGGCGTAACTGCAATCTGGAATCTAAAAAAATTATATTTCTGTGAATTCCGCTATATTAACCTAACAAAAAAATGCCCGGCCTTTGAAGTAGAGCATAATCTGAACCTTTTTTGTTTGACAATTTTTGCTGTATCTCTAAAAATGAAGTGGTGGGAGTTATTCAAAGGCTTCCGTAAAAAACACCCTGTATCTTCCAAACGGCTAAGCCGATTTAAACACACTCGGGTTAGTTCAAAAGAGCTATTCTTCAGCTGCAAATATTATAATATTAAAGTTTTGTTAGTTTCACATATCGCCGCTTGAGGGCTTTTTTCGACATTCCGACAGAAATGGTTAATTTTCTCAAAAAAATTAAATGCATTGGTTTAATTTTTTTTCATGAAAAAGTTGCTAAATGATGCCTAAACAAGCTCGCGAAAACCACATCAACCTACGATACTTACTAGCAAAAGCAAAATTTTGACTCGACCACGGATTGTCCGTAGAAATCGGTGTATAAAAGCACGAACGTGACGTTAGCTCACAAACAAGATCCGAAGAATCGCATACGATTTTTAGTAGGGAAACTTTTTGCCACTCGGCTCGTATTCGGAAATCAGACTTTTGATCCGGCTCATATTCAATAGCATGTCTCTTTTCGCTCTCATCAAGGTAGATATGCACAGGTACCCCATACCTTCACTTCGCGTTTAAAGTACAAACTCCTTTTAAATATATATTTTTATATATTATATTTTAAATGTTTCCACTATACAGGGTGCCCCTTATGTTTGGAATATAGTATATATCTTGGTAAATATCGACTGTCTACTCTACAACATTTTTCTATATGAAAGTTGTTACGCCACTGCCTTGCAGTTTAGGCAAACATTTTAAACATTCATTGCGATGAAAACAATTTTACTGCCAATTTCGTTTTGCCTTCAAGGTTTAATAAGAAATGTGAAAACTAATGAATAAATAAATGTTCATTTTGTACGATTTATTCGCTAGGGTGTGAGGCACTAGGCGAATTTCACTGCCCCTGTCGTTGCGGAATGTTCGCTACCGCTGCAGCTGCGAATAATTCGCATTGGTTTGGGGGAGCCTTTATGGTACCACCGTGACGTGTAACCTTCCACAGTCTAGAAGCTAATCTCTACCAAACTTTTTCAGACTGACTTGCACTATTCTTTGTTAATTAGCCATACCTATCAAATGGCGGATGGTTAATCCCGACGGACATGTTTAATCGTTAATTATCTGAACTATCCTTTTGTACTCCCAATTACGGATGATTTTAAGATCGTTACTTATTCTACGTGAATAAAAATTGAAAGACTTTCGTATATATACTTCTTCAACTTCAACTTTTCATAGACAAACTGGCACGTAATTTCCTAAACTACGTCTTCCGTTTATTTACATCTATTAATTTTTCTTGAGATCCTTTGGAATTAAGAGATATCACCAAAGATAATTTTCTGAAGGCGAGGTTTATAAGGTTCAATTTCCCGCGGGGGAATTTATATGGGGAGGCTGTTATTTGGGCGAATCATCTGAGGCTTACCTACCGGTTGTTATTTCATTTTTGATTAAAAACTAGACTGCTTAATTTTAGCCTAACCCTAATTACTAAACCATTACATTCTAATTTCCAGTTGCAGATTTGTTTGAATTGGAATGCCAACCGTAAACTACAGCGTATGCGGTATTTGGTGAGCAAATGATATATAGTAGCACGTTATTTGCGATAGTAACATAAGAAACGAGTTCGCGTTTCCACAAACTGCAAGGAATTAATTGGCCAAACATGCAGATTAGCCAAATACTGCATACGATACGCGCAATGCAACAACTAAACGGCGACGTTTGCAGTAATCTTGAAATATTTATTGGTCGGGTTATTGTCGCTAGCCTAATTACAGCTTCATGTAAAAACGTCCAATGATTCCGTTTTCATTACTGAGAGTGTACTTTGGGATTACGCCATTGTAACTGACTTTGTTTAATATATGAGGGAGACCTCAACATTTTTTAATGCCGTATAATCGGTGTATTTAGAGTAGTTTTGGTTCAAAAGTGTTAAAAGGCGTTTGAGTTATAGCGACTGAATTCAAAATTGTGACAACTAGCCCCCGGTCTCCCCTACTACGGTTTTTTAGAATAACACAGTCTTCATCCTTGTCGTTAAGTGGCTAAAATTGTCATTGACAGTTTTCAGTGGGCCATCCTGTATGTAATGCTTCTACAAAGCTGGAACAAACACATTTTTTCGAAATTTTGTAATACACCATTAAACCGCGTAAGAAACCAATACCTTTCTTTTAGCGCAATTTATTCAAAATTGAAAAAGGTTACAGTCCTTTTGTGGTACACTCCCTTCAATGGATTGATAGTCTCAAATAAAAGCTTAAAATGTCAAAGTGTTTCGACGATCTCACTACAGATTTACCATCAAGTTTAATTAACACTTGAAGTTAAAACATTTGTTTCAAAACATTCTCAAAGAATTTTATAATTACCAAATTAGCACATTTTTTAACCTAATTTATCCAATAAATTGTGAACTCCACAATGGGGTTGAAACCTCTGTTTCAAATGCATTTTTGTATTCTACCATGGTTTTTAGGTTTCATTATTACGAAAAAATTGCGAATAAGGGGTCATGATTTGACAGTGCGATGCACATTTACAGGGTTGTTTCAAATACTGGTAGGTAAATGTGGCTTTGTAATTTGTCATGGATACAGGTTACCCTTCCCCTCTTCATAGCCGATTAAATTATAAATAATTGGTCGAAGTTGTTTTATCAGTAAAGTGCAAAGCATCATGTTCATCAAATTTAAATCGAAGCCGCTTTTTGTGAACGATAAAGAAATACAGCATGTTTCATTTAATAAAATCAACTTATTATGGTTTGAAGTTATTAAAATTGACGATTACTTCTAAAACACCTTGTAGAAGGTCGATCAAAATTTAAATCATTCTCATGTAACATCAAGACAGTATTGTTGATTTTGGAAGACCTTTTGAAATACAAGTCATAGGTACAGAGTTCAAAAGCCAAACGTCAACAATTTTGAAAAATTTTTAATAACTTGAATACCTTTGATGCTGGGTATAGGGTAATGTGGCATCAAATTATGTAGATTTTCACATAGGTTTCGAAAATGTTATAAAAGACAGAGGGTGTTTTATTTTAAAATAACAAAGTTGCTATCCGCATTCGGTGAAACCGGAAGTGAACCGAACAATATAATATTTTCTATCGATAGATCATGAAAAACTATGTTGGTCGGATTTAAATTATTAATGGGAGCCTGAATACTTTTAAGTAGGGTTTGTTGGAACAACCTGTATAGCTAACTCGAAATATTCACGTTTTTACTATTTAGGGATTTAAATATATGGATCATGGCATAATTGCCAGCTCATATCCAGTATTGGCATTTCTTGCAACGTTCTCTCGCATACGTAATCTTATATTTGGTTTTTTTCATTAAATAATTTTTTATTAACAATTTAGGATTTTTTTATTAATCATTCCTGATTTCGCTTCATTGCCAACCTTTAATTATGTTTGACAATAAAAAAAACTAATAATTATTATCACTAAAATAATCAACAAAACAGATATAGGTAGGTATAACATGCACTTAGTCAACTTTCTCGTGACGGAGGAAGAGGGGGTAAGTATAAAACAAAATTGGACCAATGAGTGTTCCGACAACAGCCCAATTATTAATCTAATAGCTTTTCTGAACTTGGAGCAATTGGCAGAAGACGGTCGTCGGATATCATTCTTCAAATTTGAGCAAAGACTCGAAGATTTTTTTAACATGAGATAACCACCACTCGTACGTTAGTAAGGGAGGTTTTGCATTGTGGTAAAAAATCACCCCCGGTTTTTTACGGAAATAAAGTTTTGACGCACTAGGAATCCGATTCAAACAAAATTGTGATGCTATCGGTCTGTCTGTCGGTCTGCCTGTATGTACCCTTATTTCCGGATAAACGGCTGAACTGATATAGGATCCAAATTTGATACAGATATTTTTAGATATAAAAGAAGAGCTGAAAATCTTTTGGGCAGAATATTTCCACATTTGCGATAATGGATCACACTGCACATATTATCCCATATTAACACAAAAAAACACCATGTACACTTGTACAGGGATCCCATGATACAGGGATCCAGTGAGATTGTAATTCCGTCGAAGCCTAAAGTTCAGGTGTGTTATGACCAATATAGGTATACTACTTAATTTACAAGAGAGTCAAAGACATAAAATGTCCATATAAGTAGTACATCAATTTGAATCAGGAGCGCAAGGGAGAGCAAGTTACATGTTAAATCCGGACAAACATCAATTCAGGTGACAGATTTCGTTTTGGTGTGAAATCGGCAGTTAAACATTATTGTGCAATATTGACAAATACTTGCCCTACGTTTATTGCCGACATCTATCTGAGCTATAAATTTATATGGCACCTATATAATTAATTATTTCATCCTGATAGCTTTATGAGCACCTATGAATTGATTTGTAACTGCTACATGCATGAGCGCTGTTTAATAGCCAATACTGTGCGTTCAAATTTTGATAGTGATCTACCGTATAATTCCTAATCAATTACATTTTAATTATAATTTATTGAGTGTTAAATTTATGTTCTATATCGGTCCAAGCTGCTGTACTACAACAATTACACCATATATCATTTTATTAATAATTTAATTGCTAAATTACTTGGAAATCATTGCTAGTATCTCGATTGTTATGCAAGATTCTCGACATAATAGTCTCTTGAAAATGTGTGCCAGTTACTTTTGCCCGAATGGCATTTATTCATTTTGGGAAAATCATACAACAATATAATGAAAATGATTTTACTTAGACACAAATCTAACAATGTATGTTTCGCGAAGCCTAAAATTATCCGTCAAACTACAAATAAAGTTGAAAGCTTTCTCGAAGTTAATTACAGGACGAGAATGCAAAAATCTCATAATTTTGTCAAGGATTGCCAAATAATGAGTTCCTGTAATCCGTTTGGGGCGTCGACATTCAGCGTTTGCCTTTCAGGGGAGAGTGGTGGGCGGGCATATATCTTTTCTGTTTTTTCGACTAATTTAGGAAAGTGGTTTTAGTTATAAATCCAGACTGTTTTTGTGGTAAGTCATGCACAATGTCTCCCTACATATAAGCAGTTTAGTAATTACCGACCCAGCTTGTAAACTAAATTGGTTTTTATTTATTTTTCTGCGTATGCTATCCGAGCGATATAACGCGACGTTTTAGTTTGGCTTGGTTCATTTGGTGCTTTAATTGCACTACCAAATAAAAAATGTCTTACATTTTTCGGTATTCAATCGAGAGATTACTGTTTCGGGGATTCTTTTAGAATTTACCTGCCTTAGAATCTTGAGTAAACCCTCGGCAAACTGCTTATCTTACACCCGCAAAAATCATCAATAAATTTGTTGTAGAACCTCCAGACGACGACGTTTTATTTTCCGTTGCCACGCATATGCATCATTTCCCCAATATAAGCTACATATATTCTGCGGAAGTGGAGATTTCTCTACCCAGATCGTTTGAAATAAGTTAATAAATACGCCATTGAATATGCATAATCGTCTTTAGGCTTCGATAGAATTTCAACAAAATTACACGTCACCATTCTTCCCTTTAACCCTTTTCGGCACGTATAAATATATAAGGGCGATAAAAGGAAATAATTGCGTTACTACAAAATTCAATTGCAGTAAAAGGTTACGTTTTATAGTAGTCTAACATTAAATTGCCTTTATAGCGTATACTATATAAGAAGATTACTAAAAGAGGATTATTTTTGAGCAAATTTTCGTTTTGAACTATACAGCAAGGATTAATCTTTGTAAGTAGTTTAAATCTAATTACGTTTTCCTCATTTCTCATAGTACATTCAAATAATAGAAAATGATTCAAAGGGTATGTCCTAACTTGTAAGAAGAACAAAATGGTGAGAGAGTATTTCTCTTATATACATACATATAGACTTAGCCGATATTTAATAATGTGTAAGTATACCAAAATATGGTTATTATTGCCTACTTAATGCATTGAGTAAGGAATCTTCCCGTATACTAGCACTATATACCAGTAACATCCATATTTGACAAAGAAGTAAATGTTGAAGGGCCATGTATCGTTATGTATGTATCTTCAGCCCTAATTGTCTACACTTGAAGCGACATTCTTGAGTATAACGTAGGATTCAATGACCGCTGATTTTCCATCGTCCAAGAGTTGTTTAATAGTTATTTATTATACAAGACGATAAAGGGATATTTTAACCATAGCAGAAACCATATAAATCATTGTAAAGCTTCTGACAATTCTGAATTTAATTTAGAGACGTAAAAAATAGCAAGCTTAGGTTCTGCCGTCGCGATCGTTTCCATAGAAACAGAATTGTTCTGAACGTAATTTTATAACGTGCATTTGAAATAAGAATGACAGATGTTATTAGAATTCACAGTCATATGTTTCACTTTATCTATCCTTACGGTTAAAGAACTGCTTAGCCTACTCATTCAAACCTATTAAAATGTCAATTTAACATATGCTAAATTAATAAACGTAATACAGTGAACTCTAATCAACTAAAATTGTGGCAGATGATCTACGCATACCGTGCCTAGAATACAGTGAGTTCAGGCGATCAAAAAAGGATTGACGTCTGGTCCCTTTTGGAAGTTCAAGTTAACTATGAAGGGTCTCTGGTTCGAATCCGGGTTCGGGCATGGATATTTGTAAATGTATAGTGGGTTGGGTTGGTAGGGCAACCTTGGCTAAAACCCCGCCCACTCAAAAATAAAGGTAAAATAAAATAAAGTACGAAAATAAGTTTCCCATGTAAACAGTAATACCAAAGGTGATCGCACAGTATTATCTGCATCAGACGGGATTTTTGTTTCTGCTGCAAATCATTTCTCAAGTCTAAACTGCCACTACAGTACACCGAAAAGGGGAAAACATTTCACTAATCGGGAATTGTCTCTCTGATGAGTTTAACGATTGACTATATGACATAATGGTCTTGTGGTAAGGATACTTAGTTTGCAACCGGGCTGCTCGGGTTCGATTCTTTGCAAAAAAGATTTTACAAAAATGCGTATCCCAAATCAGTTGGAGATTACGTTATTGGTAGGTTTAAGATTGTCTTCCGAAATTTTTTCATAAGCAAAATTGTACCAAAATGCTGCGGAGTTTTTAGAAGAGATAACGCCTCTGCTATTTACGAATATGCGGACGGGCCAGTTGGAGAATTTGACCATTCCGAATTGTATGTTAAATAAATTTCTAAAGAGAATGAGGTGCATGTACCCTGTTGTTGAAAAGGTTTCTTTTAAAAATGCCTGTTGACCACGTAATGTCTTCGTTCCCTCATCCGTTTATCTGCCTATGTCTTCGCCTACTTTTATTGGGAGAGCTATTGGTTTGAAATTTTGATAAACCGTTTCAAGCGCAAATTTTATATACAATGGAAAGGGAAATTCCACGCGTCCACCTTAAATAATTATTTTAATTTATTACTGGTACTATTCAGACATTCATTCAATTCTTTTACGGCGGAGTACTTCCTTCAAAACTGCTGAGTTTCTTATGGATGCTTCAGAAGCAGATGACGCGATCGATAACATCCACATAACAATTCACACATCATAAAAAGAAAAACTGTGTAATTTGGATGGCATATCCACCTTTTATTACCTACTTAATATTGGGCAACATCTTTCTCATTAGCAAGACAAACGAAGAACAATAGTACATCTACCTATAATTAGAATATTTTACCATTTACCATTTGCTAATTACAAATGATTACCTCAAACACATTTCAATTGAACACTTGTTTACAAATTTTGTGGCATATACAATATACACATTCATGGGGCTTCGAAAACGTATACCTGCCAAAATATTAAGTTAGGTAATTTCATAAACACCAAACACTATCTACGCAGATAAATTCGGTGGACCGTAATTTATCGTTTCCCTGTAGCAATTAAAAGCCGCTTATAACTGTGCAGGTGAATGCAATTTTTTTCCTTAATTCTCTGGCGCAAATTGAATTAAGCACGACTAATTAAAATAAATCGCTATTTCATTTTACGCAATCATTTTCGTTAAACATGACGAATAAGCGGCTGAATCCATAGGGGGTTTTTAATATGAAATTATATGAAAATTTTCGAAGGGCAGCTTAAATAGAAAGAGTTGTTTAAACAATTTTCGTAAATTGGTATGCAGAGAGTACTACGTCTAGGTAGCTCGTTTTCAATCGCTTCCGGCATGTTTCGAATTTATTGCATTCAGGTATCTGCGTCATGACTTCCACTTCCGATGAAGTGTGCACTTACCCAATATACCATGACAGCGAACAAAATTTAATAAGCTTTATGATCTTGAAGCTTTAAACACGTATTGCAAGATAGGTTTTATCATTTAATAAAATGAAACACTGAACTCAAAACGTGCTCAGAGATTAGAGTAATACTAAATTGATCCAAGATTTGGCATTTATTATCGGCATATATTAGTTAGGTACCCGATTTACTCAGCAGGAGAGTTTGTTATATGAAACTAATGATATCTCAAATCAGCTTTATAGTGAAGCAAACTTGCATTTAGATCGATCACAGTAAAATCGTTCCAATAGTGAAATACCTCAATAGTATTGTGAACGGCGCAAACATTCATATAATAACTATGCTCCTCTACACATTCTGCGAGAAATGCTTCACAGTAAACTGGTAAAGTAATTCTATACCAAATGAAGAGGTTGCGTGCAATATCCACTTTCAAACAATTTTGAGTAGAAGACGGAAGTTTAACTAAGTTTAAGTAAAAACTGCATACACAAAACATGCAGCAAATGCATTGCTTATTCATGAAAATTATGTCATTTAAAAACGTCCACTTAACTCTAAAGGCAACAGGACTATAAATTCCTACACAATCCAAGCGTTCCAGGAACGTTTTCAATAAAGGAACTCTTCCAAATACGTTTTGACATCATCAATAGATATGTCTCATCCTGACATTCCCCTGGTCATTTATGAGTACCTCTTCCGACACTTTGTTTTCAAGATATTCGCTTCGACTTCACTAATAGATATGTATCATGCAAACAATTCATTTTGCTTTTGAGAGTACTTTCCTCCGTCAAACCGTTTTCCAGATATTCGCTCTTAAAGGTTGACATCACCAATTATATAAGGAATTATAACCGATCACGATAATTAAGGAAAGAATAGAATAAATTCCTTTCATTGCCTCACAATACACAGGATGTTACGTTTGATTAAAAAAATAGTAATTTTTGATAAAGAGAAGTGTTTAAGTCTTCATTAATTTTGACTCGAATTTTGACCTTCATTTCATTTTATTTCCCACAATTCCCAAAATCTTCCCACTTCCTAAGATAGGTACCTGTTTAGGAAGAAGAGCGAAGTGGGAAAATACCAGTTCTCAAGAAAGACTCGACACGGCGACAACGCGTGCTCGCTTTTAAAGATAATTGTGTAGGTATCGGCCGGTCTTAATTTCATCTTGTGAGTTTATGATCCAGCAACCAACAGGTAATTCCCTTTTTTTCTCTCAATTTTGCTTCTATAAATTTTATATACCTACTTTAAAATATACTCAACTTTACAAAGGTTTAATATGGTCGATCCCAAAAAAATTAAACGTTATTTAGCTCAACGTGATATCGAAAGAAGGAACAGTAGTTGCATCTGGGTGCAGCTAATGACGTCAGTCAACAAAAATCATTTGAGGCTCGTTTTCAAAGTATAGAGCCTACGTATAAAAGTTTTATGAACATTCATAATTATACTCGTACATAGTTATTATTTACGCCAGTTTAGATTACTTATGCGGATGGATTAACTGCTCAAAAGGACATTTTGATTCCGGTTACTACTATGAAATATGAAATCGAAGGTATTTATAGAACTCTTTTTGAAGATATTGCAGCTAATGTCAATATTACCCAAATTACCCGGTTTTTATAATTTTTGTGACTGGGAAACAGGTCTGCTATTACATTGGCCAAAACTTACTGTATCTGTTGGGTGAACAGATTATAGTTTCTAAAACTCTAGCCCCATAGATATACTATTAGTTGCGGAGATTATGGGATTTTTACTTAGGGGTGACTCTATCTCTACTAATTATCATGAGGCCGTTGCGCAAGAAACCGTGTTTGGCTGGGTGGAGACGAGTAAAGTTAAAAATGCTCAGTCCTTTCATCCCTCGGTAGGTATTTGTTTAACCACTTATGAAGACAACGTTGAAAACCTTAAAAATATTTTTGACATTAGAAGAAATTCCAAGCACCACAAAGTTTACTTCAGAAGATTTAGCAGTTAAACAACATTTTAAAAATAGGACTTTTAAAAATAGTGATGGAAGTTCAAGGGGGGCGAACCCTCTTTCGCTGAATCAAGAGATATCGCTAAACGATTCATATATCTTTCGAAAAAAGATTCGTGAGAAATCCAGCTCTACAGGTTGAATATAACCAATGTTTGAAAGATATTTAACTTTATATCAAAAGGGGCTTCAAATCACCCCCGTTTACTTTCTCACTTAATTTTCGTTCTGTCTTGATTTGGAATCGCAAGCGACTATGAAGGTTTTAGGCGTTTTGTGGAATTTAAAATTGGATGATTTTAGCTTTAAAATTGGAAATAGAAACTTGCCTTGCATTAAAAGGGCCGGTTCTACAATGCTAGTATATACCACGGATAAGATTCTTGGAGTAACATTCGAAGAGAAATATGCTGTCAGAACTCGCACATATTTATGGCCCTTTAGGGTTTTTAGTACCTTTACCAGTCACATTGAAGGTCCTAATTCAACACTGTTGGGCCAGTGCTATAGATTGGGACTACCCAATACACTCGAATATTCAAGAATCGTGTAAGAAAATAAGTTCTCAGCTGAATTATTTATCAGAGATATTTCCTCGTCAAATCATTCATTTACAATATTTAATTAATTTCTCTGAGCTGATGTTATACTAACATTGCGGGTCAGAAATCTGAAATGCGAGGTAAAGACATATCCTCGCCTGATTGCGTCGGCAGCGGTAACGAAAAGATATCGCCGAATCAGACTAAACAATAAATAAAAGCAAAGCAAGAAAAGTATCCCCTGTAGACGAAATTACCTTTATAATTTACTAAATGAGCATATTTATTCAAACAGTAAAAGCTTGCGCTTTCTAATTACTGGCCTTTCAATTATAGAGGATTCTAAATGTGTCTACTATTGAATTTTATCCCATTATACGGTAGCTTCTACACTTGTGTACTTTAGAAAAGAAACTAAATATTTGTTTAATAAATCAATGCGAAGTGCATGTTTTTTCGGTGTCCAATTCACGTTTCCAGTAGTGTAGTTCTCGGTCTTGTTGACTTACGAAATTCAAACAATCTAACTTGATATTTATTTCTTGGATAGCTTTCATGAAAGTTAATTTTCGTATTTATTTTGTATTTATCGAACGGCGTGGTGGTGCGATTTTATGTTACTGCGATTTAATATAATACTGAGTACACATTAATAATGATTATCAAAATTTAAATGCCATGAAGTCAATGTACTGGATATTTTGTACTTCCAGCTGCTCACTGAAGCAATTCGATAAAGTATTGAACTTGGCCAATTTATATCGGTATGGGTTTTCTCGCCTAAAACATCGATTACACAGTTTTCGTACTTTATACTATAATGTAATTTTTACGGTACATTAGCTAATCGTCGCTCTCAACTTAGGTTTTTTAGTAAACATTATAATTTCCACGGTTTGTTCTATTTTTCCCCTTAACATTTTCCACACGGTATCAAAAGTAACAAACGATCAATTAATTAAAGATTATCGGGTTAGATAAGAATCTAGAGTGGAAATTTGTGCTCTTCGCAACATGTTCAGCTATTAGATCTGTTGTGTAAATATCTACCGAAGATATAAGTTTACAGCGTTCCTTTCAAAATTGAGATGAAATTCCATAATAATTAATAAAATAAAACTACGAGATGGTTCTCACAGATTTTCACTGCGACGGTTCGTCTTTGAGAAACCAGTAGCCATGTTTTTTAACCATGCACAAAACAAGAGATATGAATGCTTGCACATTTCTTGTATAACTCTCCTCTTGCCAGCCAACTTCCTGTTTTATTCTTGCTGCAAGCAAGAAATAGCAGTAAAAGAACATCTTTGAAGTGCAAGAATCCGGGCGCATTCCATATTCGCGTTTTAACTCATTAATGTTAATTGAACTCAAAACCCAGAATGACGTAAAATCGTATTTTCCCTCCAAGTTAAAATGCGCAATCGGAAATTCGCCTGTGAAATAAAAAGTAAAGTTCATTATACAGAGCTTGTAATCCGATTACGTCCTTCCTACCCTTTTACAACTTAAAACTAATAAAAACAATTAATTAGTACTAGAATTTTTTGACGTACGTAAGCAATTGGAAAAGGTGCTTTCGTGCTTTTTATTTTGGCGTTATGGATTGCCACAAACATAAGTTTGGTGTATGGGAGCTTTGTTTGATTGTGTAACTAAGTTTATGTTTTTTTTCGGCTTAGTCGTAGAAGCTGGCCTCATTTTTCACTTTTCTAGGGTTGTTTGTGGACAAGTTAGTGAGAGACTTCTAATCCTTACGTTTTGTTGCTATTTCGTTTTGTTACTATAAACCACTTTGTGAGGGTTTGATTTATGAATTTTATGGTAGGTGTAGTAGCAGGGGTTTTAGTTAATCCAAGTGCAATGTAAACTACCTTCTGATTTTCTCCAACTTTCTCTTTAGTGGTTTAGTTTTTTGTTGTGTTTGTACTTAAATTAGGCGTCAATAGGATCATCGCCCACTGTTTTTCATATAATATTACATTTAGCTAAGTAATTCGAATGACATGTAATGTGAGTTATTAATATTTTCAATAAATCTTTCTTCTATATACACTATACAGGGTGAGGTTTTATTTTCATTTTAAGCATTGGGATCTCGTAAACCATAAGAGATACAGATTCGGTTATATGAGGAAAGAGTTGTCGTTTTAAGAGCTTATTTAAGATATGCTTTTGTTTTTTGAAAAAAATCCACAGTTTACTATATATGAGCGAAAAACAGATTTAGTGATTTTTCATTTAACTGTTGTAGAATCATTATTATTAGAAATACAGCAAAATGACACGAATAAAAGTTTTAGACAAATGCTTAACATGATGAATTTCCTTCTATATTTTACCATTTTTGAATTATATAATACAAACTTTAATTTTTTAAATGATAGTCATAGTTTGCTTTGACATTTTTAAAAAGGACAAATTTGTCTCTTTATAACGATATAAGGCTTGCTAAATGTACTTTAATACCTAAATAAACGCACTGCAGGAATTTTCGTATTATTGAGAGGAAATAAACAGAGTTTGCCAAGGAAAACAAGATCTAGTGAGATAAGTAATAGTGTAACTGGGGCACATTTAATATATTTAAAGGCCATTTTTGAAAATTAACTATGAAACTTAAATTAACAAATTATATTCAATACACTATTAAAAGTAGATCGTATCATGCTATGGAAAACAATAAATAAACAAAATACTGCCGTTTATTGTTGAAGGCCTCAAAAAAAAACTTGGATTAAATGTTAGGTGCGGAAATATTGGATCACGAATTCTTGGACCTTTAATTTACGATGAACATTGGACAGGCCAACGTTATCTTCATTTGTTACCAAATACATTTCAAGATATGTACGATGAGTTAGATTTGGAAACACGACGTAATTTACGCTGGTTTCACCACAACGGTGTCCTGTCGCACAAACAACGGATGGTTTAGATTCACAATTGGGCCCGATCAGATTATAAGGATTTTTTAAAAAACTTTTTTTTCGTTGATGTCGCACTTACGATTCTGGTACTTCACCTACCACGATAGATACATGCGCCAAATCATGTGAGTGACATAGATATTACTGTGTTTAACGATCCCGGGCAGCTAGGTACTGTGTATAAGTAGCAGATGTGCAAGTACAAAAATACATCAAGTTACTTACAATTAAAAATCTTCTGATCACTATTTAGCAGTATGTAAGCTAAACAAGCAACCACAGTCAAAATATTTCCAACTTGGTTGGTAATCATTCGCTTCCTAGCATGAGCTAGGTGGCTATTGCGATTACCATTTTTTGGACATGTTAAAATTTCATCTTAGATCATTTTCAGCAACTTTTAAAGAATCAATTTTTTTTCTGAAACTACTTTAGAAACAACTATTTTCGTGTCTGAAAAGGGTGAATAAAATGTGATTTTCCTCTGTAGTGGGGAAAGTAAAAAACAATGGCTGCGTTAATCTTAATAATGACCTTTAAAATTGAAACATACCCGTATCTCGATTCCTATGTGTCAAACTTCATTATTGCATACGTAATTTTTCAATTTTGTAATTTCAGAAAAGAATTATTTGTGAAACTTGAGAGGAAAATATTTTTCAACTACGCTCATGTGGCAAACTTTGAACTTGAGTTGAAAAACTCCACTTTCTTCTCTAGTCGTACAAGTAACTGTTAAAGTTTTTAAATATCTTATTTTTCTGTGTATAAGCTACAAACATTGTGCCAGGTTTTTTTAAATAAAAAAATGGAGGAAAAAATGTAAAAAAACTAACAAAGTATTTCGAAAAACCGCGGCACCTATCGGTGATGTTGCGCGCGTAGCGTTGTCGCCGTGCCGGAAGATGCGTATTTTAAACAATATATGGCATTTGTAAAAGTCATAAAAATATACCGGCATGTTGGGAACCGTTTTGTTTTATTTTTTTTCGCAAACTCATGTTAACCTATTTGTACCACCCCCATATAAAAAAGTGCAAATTTGTTCTTTGCAATTAAAGAAATTACTTAGCACAAGTTTCTACCGCCCTTTTTACCACTATCTTGATTTTTTTTGGCTACACATTTTTTTTATAAAATACTAATCAATAGTAAAACGGAAGTACCATGATAATATTCTTGTTTACAACAAGAAAAAGATCTTATAGATAATTTTAGTCGCCATTTTGGCCGTATGTTGATTTGGAGCTTTAGCAGCCGGATTTCGAAGTGCTGACAGGCAAAATCGGATTCAGCAGCGTCCAATTACCCTAAAAACACTTGTCACCAAAATGTCTCAAGGACTGTGGTGTTCTTAGATAATTTAGGTACCAGCAGGATCATAACTAACTGGTTTTCATATATGTAGATAGTTATAGTGTGTGAGTTGTTAATACTTTCCATAAATGTTCTATAAATGTTAAAAGAAATTGTCAACATACACGACATTTTCATTTAAGTGGTGGGTGTCGAAAAGGTTAGGCAAGGAACAAAGGGATGTCTGATAGTGGTATCCAAAAAACGTACACATTGAGCTTGCAGGTAACCTTAGGGAACGTAACTATCTTGCTTTTACAAGCGAAAGAATCTTTGTGGAATGTGCGTTGCCCAAGACATTGGAAAATTTTGTAAGTTCTCCCATTTTACTAAATTTCAGGCAAATGAAAAGTGACGAGTCAATCATGCAGACACTAACTCTAAATCTTACACGATCATTAAAAAAAGTAACTCAGGGTAAAAAATTGGATCAAACCAACTGTCAAATAAAGCCGGCTTTATCAAGGTAAGTTTTATTTTAACTAAAGCACGAAATTTAACAAATTTTTGCGGCGTTACTAACGTTTGCTTTGCAAGAGATAAATGTGCTAGTTAATTTTACGGATTTAAGGGCTAATCGCGCACGCAGTATATGATGGAGAAATCTCCCAAACAAAATCTGCGGTCCTCCTAATTATTTAAATGGCGGTTGTTTATTTTACTAAAACCTCTCATATAAAAAACATCCAGCTACTGTTGTTTATCAAGCGCTGCGCGCTGTGATAATGTATTCTAGAAAATATAAGCAGGGAAATGGATTATTATCAACCTGGATATATATATGCATGTTTTTCCACGCATGTTTATCATTTTTTCTCTGACAGCTAACATATACAAGATACCGCGCCCATTTGTAAATTTTTGGTTACCAAACCATTTATGTAGTAATTAATTTTGCCTGATGTCTATTTAATTAGATCGAAATGCGATGGGGGAGCGTTCGTGATGCCCCACGAAAACTATTACTTTACAACGCACACGCACTTACGGAACGTTGCATTTCGAAATGTCATTTAGACGACAAACCCTTTGCATCACGATGAGGTCGACACGCAATTTTTTTTTACAATTCATGTAAAAAATGTTGGTAGGTGCGGTGCCAGTGAACACTCCACATGGTCAATACGAGTTTCGTTACAGGTGAAAGTTTTGGTTATCTAAGGAGCTTAATGAGAAGTAGTTGAGAGCGAAGGCGAGGCAAAAGCTCTCTACAAAGCCGCAAACAGGACTGTAGTAATCTCCATTAAAGATTTAGGTAGTATATTTTCAGTGTAAGAGGTTAAGGGTGATTGAGATGTGATGTTTAGCTCAAGATTAATTAAGCAAACTTTACAACAATTTGGTGTAAGTTCCATATAGGCTCAAAATACGTAAAGATATTGAAGAATCAAACGGGGACTAGAAAATTTATTTTCTTGCGGCAACATCACATATTGCGTAGGTATATAATATAATAGACACACTTTCATTAGGATTGTACTATTACGTTGGTAGGAATGATTTAAGGATCAGAGTTGATTATTGCAGCTGTAGGGGTTCTCCCTGTCAATCAGGCTGTCAATGGAGACACTGGTAGTTGCTAATCTGTGCTAATAGTAATAGAAAAGCGTTAATAAAAGAAATGATACATTTCTGAGGGTGCGTGAAGTTAGCACGGTAATGAAAGCACTAACGAAATATTACGTGCAAGTCGTTAATGCGTGATTGTGCACGAAAAAGTAACCCAGCACGTCCATTCCTTTTTGAGGTACAGGGTACCCGATTTCCGTGGCAATTTGACACCACTTTTGGACGGGCTACGAAACGTTTTGCACCAAATCGTTAGGCGAGCTCCCTCCATGGACCACGATTAAGGGACGGGATTAAGGTCGATTAAATAAATTAAGTAAAGATTTTTCGAAAACGAATCGACCGATTTTAAAATATCTCAATGTCAAAATAAAGAACTTCGAAAGACGTTTCAATCAAGCTGTTACTCAATACTACTGGTCATTTAAAATTTTTAAGAAAATAACCCTGTGGAGCAGTGGGTGAAAGGGGATGAAGTGGTTTAAGCTTAAAAATTTGTCCCCCTTGACAAATCTTTTGACGTGTCTCGGTGTTTTTTACTTTAATCAGTGGTTTTCGACAAATCCGTGGTGGGAAGTTTTCAAATGAAGACCTGTATACATTTTTAATGAAAAATACAAAATTCAACCGTTATCTTGGATTTGGACTGATTTCCTGGCACGGAATTATTTCGTTAGATTTTTTATTGTAACACAACGACTGGCATTACTGTACTCCACGACGCGAGCTAAATAAATAATTAATATCTACCATTATTGAAATTGATTGAAAAACTTTCGGAGACAAAGACACTTCTCATCCACTTAACCTCTTTCCCAATAAACAGTGTAGAAGTATGTAATCATTATTGATATAGGTAGGTACCTTTGCAGCGCTTCGTGCATGTATATTCTCAGATATCAATTCGGTAACATTAGACTAATATTTTTCAAAGGGGCAAATAGTACAAATAAATCTCTTTTATAAAACAATCGCAAGCCGTCGAATTTATTAGCAATTAGGTAATCATTCCCGCTATGAAATTATCTAAATAGTTATGTACTTAAATACGCATTACTAACTATGCACTAACAAAAACCGCAACAAATCTGAATTATTTCGGTTTTTAAAGTAGGGGATAGAATTAATTGAAACCACAAAATGAAGTAGATTTCGAAGTCAATAAAAGTTGATTCAATAAACATTCCCTCAGGTGTAGTAAATGTAACGTAACTGCGGTGGCGGTTTCCGAGCAATTTAGATATACGTATATAAAGTGAAGTTTTGTACGTTTTCCCTCTCTAGCTTTGCGGATTCGGTTGAATTCAGCTTTAGCGTATTTTTGTAGATTTGTCAAAACCGTTGGTATACATAGAGAAAAGTTTGCGTTCGCCTTACCGTTTGTTTGAAAAGATGACTTCCGTTCCCTGGAGCCACTCCGGCGGGAACTTTATATTTACCGGTCGGGCTGATTTTTATTTACACGGTTTTATCGTTTTGTGTATTATTTTTCCGCGTCGAGTTGAAAAGTTGATCTTAATTTACGTGCGTGCCTTGCTCTTGTAAACAATCCTGCAGGATACATTCATTCGGTACATAATTTATACCTTTTGTTTTACGAAAAATTAGCTACATCATGTAAATAAGTACATACGATGTAATCCCATTATTAAAAACCGCTGCAAGGATAGTAGTTCAAGTTCATAAAGTGATAATGCAGTTGATAATGCCTACTATAAGTACCTACTTCCTAAATAGCTGTGAAAGATACATGCTCGCTGGTGATATGAATATGAATATAAAGTTGAACATTATTGCGAAGAATATCTAAATGTGGTTTAAATCTCTGAATTGAAAAACAAGATACGAAGAATCGCATACGATTTTCAGTAGGGAATTTTTGCCTCTCAGTTCTTATTCGGAAACCAGACTTTTGATCCGGCGATTGACGAAAGTTTGACATCGTTGTCTCTTTTCGTTCTCGAGTTAGACGGAGAACAGACAGACGGACATCTTTTTTATTTTATTATTATTTATTATTTTATTTTATTTATTTTTGCAAATCATGCCCTTACCTTCAATGTCCCGCGATTACCTAAATCTATTCGATCAGATTTTTATCTGTTACAAAATCCCAACATCCAAAAGCAAAAAAGAAGGTGAATACTATGGTGACCCCTAGTAACTTTCAAGTTTTGACGTTGAAATTGCTGTTATATAATATACCTGGTGATTCTTTTGAAGTGTTAACCGTTTGAATTTCCCGAAAATCAAAAAAATTTGACTGATGATTATTTATTTAATTGCAGTGGTGTATCATCATGCATTTAGTAAATTTCTATTACCACACATTATAAATTTACACTAGACACAGTCACGTTTCTAATATATTTTAGTGCATTGGCTCTAAACATTGTTTAAAATGGAAAAAGTAATAAACTGCAAATGGAACACACCAATTAACGGCGGCAGGGATTTCCTAAATGACAGAAAAAAATTACTAACAAAATTCAAACAACCAATTTCATAAAGCAAAAAATACTAGAACCGTTGAGTGAAGGCGATTCCTTACAGACTACGTAACTCACCTAATTTTTATTCTGGTGATTTCTACGAGGACATGGATGCCTGGATGGTTCACAGAGATGATACAATGCGTTTGGGGATGATCTCAGCTGGTTTCTTTGATGCATGTTCAATGTCCGACAGGGTGGATACGATTGACTCCGGTTGCAATTTCCAGGAATGGAATTGATTCAACACGTTTGTTGTTTCGGTGGTTGTTGGTATTGATCAGTTCATTGTTTTGGGGAGGAAAAAGAAAAAACACTAACATATCTATTTACTTTCCAATGTCTGTTTTGAACAATTTATAAGTAGCGTGTAGGAAAATACCTGTCGTAAACTTTTTTGGTTTGATCATTGAATTGAATATAAACTTTAATTTCTTACCGGCTGTTTGTTTTTTCAATTGCAATTTTATCTTAGGTGGTGTATGAACGTGAATTTTTTATGCACACATTTGTACTGTTCGAACTTTTGCACAGAGATACGTACTTGCTTCTTCACGTAAATACTACTCTCCTGAATCCTGACTAAATGGCACTCTGGTGACACCTTTACGTGGAAATTTTTTTTCACGCAACTTTCGCTAAGGGTAGCAAAACTAACATAAGATGGTTATAATCCAAATTTGGAACTGGTATTCGTTTACGCACAAACTTTCTCCACTTGGGCAAAAATACGAACTTCCAAAATTTACTTAGATTAATATGAGCAATAACTGTCACTTGGAACTGAATGAATTTCTTCTCGGAGCTCGGTTTATTCCGAACATTGGACTTGACTATTGGGGTACTAAAAACCGTCAAATAACAAAGTGAGTTTATTTTGCAATTAGTATCTTACTTTACCCTACGGTTGTAACAAAGAGTTAGATATAAAAATACGCTGTCTACCCAATGAAGCTTGCTATAAAACTTTATGTTCAAAGTGCTCATGCATAATTCATACATCAAGCCGCAGCATTTCAATATTTATGTCCACGGTGTAATTTTTCAGATAGATATGCGACAGGTGCTAAAGCTTTTCGATATTATCCGGCGTCCCTTATTGAAGCATCGTCATAAAAACAGTATGTTTTTTTTTGTTTCTGAAACTTTGTATAAAAACGAAATTGAATATAAATTAGGTATAGTAAACGAAGGATGGCAAGTTAAAGAGTTAATCAAATCGAATCCCCGTTATTTGATCACACGAATTTTTATATAAAGGTAGAGCGATATGGATCGTGAAATAGTCTCGATTAAGTACGCTTGATATAGGAAATGTATACCACACATATAAAGATGGGCTAAATATACAGGGTGTATAGAATTGGGCGCCAGGAAAAGGACAACTCATGGCCAAAAGTTAAGGGGGCGTTTCCAAAAAGCGTAAAAAATTAACAGACATTTTGAATAGTTCACGTACCTCCAAAATTTCTAACCCTAGTGTTGCTAGTGTTGTAGATGCTATAATTTCTTATGGTTTTATTAGGAATCTAACTGCAGATCTCATTTACTAAGTGCTAGTAATTTAAAATTATCCTTAAACCAGTGTAACTTACTTTGGAACAGTTCAAGGCATATTCATGAAATAATAAAATTAAAATAAGTCAATTATAATTATAATTTGGTCAAGAAAGCCACCACCACACGAAAGAGGAGTCGAGCTGGAAGCTTTCCTGCTGGCCCAAGATGTTCATTTAGAACAGACCTACTTTCCTGCTGGCGGCTCAAGATGTTCATTTAAACCACATTGTGACAAGAATAATAAGGAAAAGTGTGTATTAAGTAGTATTAACAGCCTTAGTTTAATAATATGTAATGAAAACTAGTAGTTGCCATTAAAAATGCAGAAGTACGCCACTGCCCAACAATTTAGACATAGATTAGTAGAATTTTTTTATGATTTCGGATATACAATAAAAAGCGTATTTAAGAAAAATGTAGTACTCCAGACAAAATTTTCATCCAATATGTGGTGCATAATTTTCCCTTAGGGGCAATCTAATTCCAATTGGTGAATCTCACTTTTCAAGTGCAAGCATTGGGTGCTATTTTAACTCTTGACCAATGTAACAGGTTACAGGATTGATGATAATAATTGATGTCTATCGTAGGTTAACGTGAAAAGTTCGGTATTAAAAGAAATACCTACCAACCTACGGCTTCCATATTTTCACCAATAGTTTTCATCTTGTCATAGGTCACTCACCAACATTAATATATGCGGCATTTAACTAATATTCCCAGATCAGCTTAAAACAGTTCAAATAGGTAGCTATATACTGAGGGTACGTTTACAACTAATTTACATCTCGGATTAAGTATAATAAGCAGAAGCAGTTAACCTGAATCTCTCTTCACAGAACAAAAGAGCTTTGTTATAAAACCCTTTGTGTTACTTGTCTGATATTAATATTTTTAAATTTAAAATTTTTCAGACACTTTTTATAATTTGATACAATGTTTTATCAAAGTAAATGACATTGTTAAAACAAACTTAACGCTATAGATATAATCCCATTATTTCTATAAGCGAGGCCACCCTTTTCTTTTTAATTTCCGTTAACAACGTACGCACAAACTTTTGGCCGAGCTACTTTTGCGTGCAGATCTCTTAACTTTAAATTCTGCATTTCTGATCAAGGGAACAATCGCGATCTCTATATTTTAGCGGCACAAATTATAATTAGGCTAAAATGAAACCGCACGACTGGTAGCAAAAAAAGATTTTGTTTTATTGATAAATACAGCTTAGAATACATAGCATTACGTAAGTAACGATGGTCAACAATTAATTTTAATAATAAGAACTGGTATCGCATTTCATTTGATAGTACTAGTTACATCCTCAATGCTCCTTTATTGTCACGATGTAGTGGTAGTGCTTAGTTTCCAATATTTTCTGGAACACGTCGCTGTCTGATAGAAGCTCACACTTAACATCCATATTGTCACAAAAATTACGTAGAAGCTGGCAATTTGATTTCAGACGTACCACCTTTAATGGATCTCGCGGGTCCACAAACTCCACTGTGTAATAGAATTTCTCAGCATTTTCTTTAGATCCCAAATAGAGGAGGGTCCACTTAATGGCAGAGCTGCTATAGTTGATCGTGCACATGAATAAGAAGACTTCGGAAAATGCTCGAATAACCACTTGGTAAAATGATCCAGGAACGAAGTGGGTGCACATCTCCATCGGTTCGACCCTCTCACTCATATCGTAGGTGTTTCCTCGGTGATGATTTCTCATGTGATCAAACAGATCCTTAATTGAACCGACCCAAGTACATCGGCATGGCTTCAATGGGCAATCGAGAATCGTGTAGCTGCAATACATCTCGTGGTCTTTCGTTAGAGCACCTTCGCCAATAAAAGGACACCCTTCACCTGCATTTTCACAGCGAAACAGGAAATTGTCGTACAGCTGTTCCAAACCATAGTTTCGAGCCGCAGACTTCTCACTCTTGCATATTGGACACACCAGGTTCTTCTCGTTACATCGGTTGCAGAAGCAGTGGCCCAGAACGCACATCCTCACTGGCGGATGCATCAGGCAATCGCAGCGTGGACACTTGAACACCGACAAAACATCGTTGCTGACCTCCATCTAATAAAAAAAAGAAAATTAGCAAAAGTACAAATTAAAAAATAATCGAACTTACCATAAAGTAAACAAAAGTAATGCAGTAGATGCGTACTTCAAGTTAGTGTTAAGTGCACTGAGTGATTAATTATCATGTACCTCTACTTAAATACCAAAAATCGCCCCCGTCAATTAATCACCTAATTAACAGATTAGTGGATTACTTACTTTCACCTCATATTCAATCTCTTCAACTTTCACTAAATTCGGTATTGATCTATTGTTGATGGATTGACCATGTAATTTGTTAGAATTTGTAAACAACAAAAATGTAGGCTGACATTGCATTTTTTTAACATTATCCATCGTTCCTCTAAATGGGGTTGAGTGATATCAAAGATTAAGAAAATCGAATCTCAAAGCCTTCCCCATACAAAAATAAATTTATGGGGAAGGCTTTCAGATTCGATTTTCTTATACAACAATAAATTTATCGGGAAAGCTTTGAAATCCGATTTTCTTAATCTTTGATTGCATTTTTTAAGCAATTACGCAAAATCGAATTAAGTGCAGCCAAAGACGGACTTACGCCGTACTTTCAAAATTTAGAATGCGCTTCTCACATAGTAATTGTTTCGCTGAAAAAGTAGTGCACTGAAATTATTTCACAGGAACTTTTCAAAATATTTTTAGAGAATCGCTTGTAAGATATACAGGATGTCCCCGGATTAACTTCACTATACGTGTAATTGATCAACAATTTTTGAATCTCATTTTAATATTTTGGAATCCCGGTCTGCGTGGTCTGGAAAGAATTTCAAGCACATTCTTACTTTTGAAAATCCGTGACAATTGAGGAAAAAAATTTTATGTTGACATAATGTTCTATTTCGGGCAATCTTTATTTTTTTCTCAATTGTCACGGCCATCTTGCATGTTAAACAGTAAAAATTTGATTTAAATTCTTTTCAGACCAAGCAGGTCGGGATTCTACACGATCAAATCCAGATTCAAAATTTTTCCATCAACTACACTATACAGGGTGGTGACTTGCGTAACGCATCATGGGGATTTCAATGTAAAATTGATAACGTGCGATTATTGGCTCCCCAAATTATATTAGAGCAAAAATGTATTAAAGTTTTTTGTAAAAAAAAATTTTTACGCCAATCAGCCGTATTAGTTTTCAATTTTTTTCATATAAAGGCGGAAAATTGGAAAAATAAAACCCGCATCTTTTTCAATAATCTGCGATGCCATGGAATTTTCTAAAACAAAAAGGTATCCAGTTATCAATTAGGAGCAGTTCGAAATGGATTTTATGATCGACTTGGTTAATGTCTTACAGTTAATTGTGACTTATTTGAAAATTTATTGTAAATTGTCATATTAGAAAATCGTTTATAGTAATTTGGTCTTTCTTTATGTTGAATTCGCTGTTCTAAATATAATACTTTTTGATAGAATTTTATTTGTTTAATAGCAGGCATTCCATGGCATGACGGATATTGGTGTAGTTTTTGTATTATAAAATTCCATGGCATCACAGATTATTGAAAAAGATGCGGGTTTTATTTTTCCAATTTTCCGTCTTTATTAAGCAAAAAATTTATTGTTGATTGACGTAAAAAATTCTTTCTATAAAAAACCTTAATACATTTTTACTCTAAAATAATTTGGGGAGCCAATAATCGCATGTTATGAATTTTACATTGAAATCCATATGATGCGTTACGCTAGTCACCACCCTGTATAGTGAAGTCAAAAAGGTTTAGTGAAAGCGTACGAAATTCATTTTTGAACAACCAAGAAATGATTGCAGTAAGGTGTTTCCACAGAAGCCTTTCTTTGAACATAGTTTCAATTATGGGAGGAAAGCGCCCAATGTTTGCACTTTTACGTACACCGAATCCACTATGGGATTCAGTTTAATGATTCTAAACTACTATAAAATAATTCTTCAGAATGTCTGATACCTGAACCAGGCCCTAATGTTTCCAAGGCAGGAAAAAACGATTTGCGTCTCAAACGCGTTCAGTGCTTTATGTCGCATTACTTGCCCATAACCCCAGCAATATCTGTGACTGAAGAACGTTTCTCAATAGGTATATTAGTTTAATTGTATCAATATAATTCAATAATACTAACGTTTTAAGTATGATTTGCAATTTTTTTTAGGAAAACCTTTCCACCTTTCTACAGATAGAAACTAAAAGGGACAGGAAGTGGAATTTTTGCAATTTTGGGTACGTTTATTCTTACATAAGATAGTGATATATCCACGCAGTCTGGATCTCTCACCCAGAAATTTGATGTATCTTAGATTCCAGACCACGCGACGGTTAAGCAATAGGTCCACAGTGTGAAGTGTAATAGCATGTATTTAATCTCGGAATCCAAAAACTGTTGAAAGACAGATTATATTTTTTAAACAATTGGAAAATTACAACAAACGCAATGACTGGAATTTCTTGATTGTATTGCAATCCATTCCCATTAAGATAACCTAAACAAATTATTAGTTCAAATACATGGATAATAATACTAATCATGCATAACACATAATCATAAACAATAGCATTAACCAAATGGTGTCATTAAACAATTAGCAATTAACGATTAATTAATGTGTTTGTCTAAGAGCTGCGAAAATAATTGGGTACGTTTTGAATGTGCCGCTCTGTTTGCATTACTGTTATAAAAATTTGATTAGGACTACCAAAAATGTTTATAGGTTCACATTCATGTATATGATACATTATACCAATGACCTCATCATTTATCATAAACAATTGTGTTGGATAAGTTCAAATGGAACGGGATCATTAAATATTTGGCAATTACACCTTTAATTAAGTTACTATCTGGGAGGGAATTTAAGAATTTAGAGCATAGAAAACTCTTTCTCTTCTCTCAATTATTTTCCCTTTTTTATTTGACCAAAATGATGTTTGGATGACGCTTTCTTTCAGTGTAAGACTTAACAAACTAAAACTAAAAACGGAACAAAGACTAAAAACTCAGTTTTTTCTAAATGAAATTACCATTTTCTAACTTGCATTTCATAGAGAACGTTGGATAATTTTGATATTACATGTTCGCATAGCTAGCTTTAACAGTCTCTGACTTATTCCCATTTCATTGAATTGATGCCAATTTCCTTTTTAGCAGTCGGTCGTGCTGTTTATCAATCGAATTTTAAACAAATAAACTAATTGAAAAATAAACTTATAGGAGAATAAAATTACATTATTCTAAAACCCCCTCTTCTTCAACTCATGATCAAAATTAGTTCCTTCGTGTTTCAAACACAATTTTTTTTCTTAAATTTTCTCTTGTAGCGTTTTGTATCACTTATATTCAATTGCTTGTGGTGACTGGTGAATTCTGAATGATCTCAAGATCATGTCTTCTTTTGTGGGAGGCCTGGCATAAACCGGCCCACAAAAAGAAATCTAATAAAAGGCTCCGGAACTATACCACCTACGGACTTGGTATTGGCCTCATTCGATCAGAAATTAATAGTATATTAAGATACAAGTGTATAATCAGGTCTTTAAAGCACGCGCAACGAGATTAAGGGCACGACGCAAAGCGGAGTGCCTTTAACGTTGCAAGTGCTTTAAAGACTAATTATACACGTGTATCTTATAGTATTTTTTATTATACCTGCAGTATAATTTAAAAATAGGAAATACAATGAAGTCATATTGACGTTATACTCGAATACATGTCTAATTAAGTGGGCTGGGTGTTCGTAATTTCACGATTGCCATGGAAATGTCACTTGACGTTTGCTTATAAAAATCATCGTCTTTGTGAATTAAACGATTTCCGTTGAAAAAGATAATACACCGTCCATTAAATCGATTGTTGTAAAATCTAAACAAACGCTGGTAGGTGTAAAATCCAAATCCAGTAAAGCCTATTATAAAGAATATGAAAAGTTGTTTCCATGGATGAATAGGAAGTTACTTACAAATACAGTCTTAAATGCATCCATAATGCTAGCATATATGAAGGAAATGTCAAAGGTATTTAAATCTTCAATATTTTGGTGCATTCATTCAAAACTTTAAAGCAATGCTGCGATTAAAAAGTGGAACAGATTTGGAAGCATGCCCTAAATTACGCGCGTTTGTGAAAGCTTCAACCAAAGGATAGGTACAAAAGCCAAAGAAATGTTCTGCATTTACAGAAAGCGACCTAAGAGGATTTTTTATTTCATCCAGATGACAGTTTCAAAAGTCATACTTGAAGTATCGTTACTTAGCAACTTTAAAGCACGTGTGTTTTAAAGGCCCTTTTTCGCACGCATTTGAGTGTTTAAAACGGAGATTGTGATGCAGGTATAATAAAAAAATTATTTCACGTTTGTATTCTCGTTAAGGTATGAATTGTCTATAAGGGCTATTAAAATGGAAAATTAAATTTGAAAGTGCACTCTTCCCCTCTTGCTTACAAGCGGATTAACGAATTTTTTTATGTATCATACTTATTTACTCGAATGGGGCGCATAAATGATTTAAATAGAGTATTTTTGTTGTAAAAAAGGAAGGAAGGAATAACAAGGGAATATTTTAACTCATAAGAAATTTTTTTAAACTCATCCTGTGCTATCATTGTTTAATAAAGATTGTAAAAAAAATGCAAGTAAATTTCACAACTTTTGGAGAAGTAGCCCTCAAGGGTACCACGTTGTGCCTCTAGTATACAGGGTGGTGTTTTTAAGTAGGCGATTAGAAGTATCTCGGGAACTAAAAAAATGTCCACTTTAGAAAAATTTTGTAAGTACATCTTTTTACCCTTTTTTAAGGCTCTTTCTATTGACTAGAGATATAGGTTTGCATTTGAAAATTTCTTGAAACCTATGGATCACCTTTTACATTTTTGTAAAATCTTCTAATTTTCTTGGAATCCTATAATCCTCTTAAAACTCTCCTTTAGAATCGTCAGAATACCTAAATGAAACATTCTTTTTTAGCGTTTTGTACGAAATTCTAGTTTGTACCTAAGTGTTAATTCATCATTTATAGTAAACATACAATTTGAATCGTTAATTGTTTATTTTCCACAGCCACTTGAGAATAAAAATTAAAACTAAAGTAGTCAAAAATGTGCGATTAAAAGAAATCTACCAAAGATAGATACCGATAACTTCTGTAATTAAAAAAGCTGATGCGTGTTTGTATTGTGAAAAAAATCAAGTTATTAGTAGTACGATTTCTCAAACCGTACAAAGAATTAGATCTTGCCTGCTGGGCCTACATTGGTACATTTTATGGTAAGTAATTTTACAAAAAAATTACTGCGATATTCATTTTTTTTTTAGACTAAACCCTTCGTTTTTGGTAGCAAGTGTGAAACATGAAGTTACACTAAAATTACCCCAGCAATCCAAATATGTAAAAATATTCAAGAGGTTCCATTGAACAAATTTAGCTTTGATATGAATCACCCTGTATATTTATGGGTTCCGATCAAAGTGAAAATATTTAAGGAATGTGGCCTGTAAGGGTTCCCCACATTGTCCATTGTCCAAGTGGTGAATTTTAAAAATGTACGTTATTGATCCCACAAGGATCCATCCACATGCTATTGGCCTATATAGTCAAGTCTTGTTATCATTTTGGATAAATAAGAAAATCTAACGAAATAAAAGGAAAAGTTCCATTATCTTTGAGCTAATAAAAACCCATTAACTAAATGTTATGTGCCAATTTTTTAATGACTATATGAATTTCGTCAACACTGTGGTTGATGATAAGTTAAGTATAATGAGATTTATAGTGCAATTATCGTCATTTCCCTAATTACTAATTTTTTGTTATCTTAATAATGCCAGACACTAATTATAAAATGCGGGTCATCACGTATGCCCCAATTTTGTAGTTGTTTATACCCATCAAAATGTACTGCATCACTTAGAAGTTTATGTAAGGAGTAGGATCTTTTTATTTATCCACGACATTTCCGCAGACCCACTAATTTCAAGATAAGGGTAATGGGGTTTGTTGATTTTCCAATAAGCATGGATATTGGGATCTCAAAAACCATATAAGATACGACGATTTTCAAATTAGGGAAAAGTTGCGTAATTATAATTGCGATTATTTCCAAAGATATGCCAGAAAAACCGAAATTTGCTGATTTCGTTTTTAATTTTTCAGCATACAAAAAAATACTGTTGGTTTCAACTGGATATTGCATCCGTCCCCAACGCCCTAATCGTGCAAGAATAACTATCGGACAAATTTTCCATTTTTCAGGAAATTTGTCTAAGTATTTTCGCACGAATAGGGGATTGTGCGAGGGTGTACCATCCTGATGAAACCAACAGTTTCCAACTTTTGTTTTTTTTTGTGTGCCGTGCCGTACATCGTTGTATTCGTAATAAAAAATGTCATTCAATACAGTTCTTACGGGTTATATAAAAAAATAAAGTTGATGATGATTTCTCCGAAACGAAGCGTTGTTTTGTAAACACAGTGTCTTGTAGAGCTCAAACAGTGGCAAAGAGGAGGTGTTTTTTGTAACTATTCAAATAACATAAAAAAATCAAAACGAAATCGACAATTTTCGGGTTTTGGGGCATAGTTTCGGAACTAATCGGAAGTTTAGAGTTTTCTTTAAAGCATGATAATAACTATTTAATTGCCCAACTTTTCCCTAATTTTACCATTGTCGTATCTTCTATTTATGGTTTCTGAGGTCCTCATGGTAGGCATCCTCATCTTGGCCATAGTCACTCCATTTTATTCATTCCATTTGGTTCTGTTGGAGGGATTGACGGAAGGGAACTACAAGTATTTAAAGACCTCATTCTTATATGAGATGAAGCTTCTCTGAAAACGCTATTGAAGTCACTATGAGAATCATAATGCGTCTTTTATTTAAATTAAAAAACCCCTAGTTTTGTGAGACCATATACTTGTGGAGCAAGTTTGACAGCACTCAGTCTGGAGGAATTAGACCATTTGCTGGTACCACTTAGAAAAGATTAACCGCAAAAATTGCGATTTAAGAAAATCGATTACAATTAAGTTGGTTAACAGTTTGTCTCCTCATCAGTAATAGTTGATATTCATAATGGTGGAACCAGGGGTGGAACTCATTCGGGCGCTTTATACGTCAGCACGTTACAAGGTCTTGTAAAAGCTCTTCTGAACCTGGAGTTTCGAAATGCGTTTAACGGGTTTCAACGAGACTCAAAGTTAGAATCTGTGAAAAATCTCCTTCCAGAAACGTTTCCATTTATTCATTGACGTTCTCGTGACTTAAGTCTCCTATTTTTCGGATCCTCGTTTTTACATCCCCCAACAAGGAGACATATTAATTAGGGCTAGCTTTACAACCACTTACTGACTGAAATAGAAAGAATCACTGGGAGGTATCTTCAACTTAACACCGTCAGATGATTCCTGGGCACAGATAGGATTCCAGTAAAAGATGGAGGATTTCGAAATAAACACTCGGTTCCTTGCTTTTGGGCAGCTTACTACCAACGCTTTCGCAATTCCTTCCAGTTTAACTCTTAGACAATATAAATTATTTTGGATGAAGCGCTCTCAAGGCAGGTTCAAAAACGCTTTACTTCCAAAAGGTAAGTTTATTTCTTCCCAGGATGCTTATTGGGAGTCTTAAAATGTCTCTATGGATGCCCTTGAAAGAGTCTATTAGTCTACATCCACAAATATAGCATTCTAACCGTTAAAAATGAGAAATCGCGGTCTTGGGCACCCTCAAGAATAGAGACTCATCTAGAATTGTAGTTGCTAGCCATGTAGAAACTGATATTTGTCCTCATATTATTGAAGATGACAAAAAAATATGGGGATATATTTCCTGTTCCTGTTGTGGTGAAGGCCAGAGGAGTACGGAGAAGTGAAGGTCCTAATTTTATCAGAAAAGTTGGAGGCAAGATTACTTCTATCAATGGAGAGAAGGAGCATCCAAACTTCGACCAAAGCCTTATTGAGAGAGTAATATTAATAATAGTAACATTTATTCACAACTTTGCTTAAGTACAAAAAGGGATTTCGGTCTCTATTCGGATAGCCCTTGGAAGTTTGCTTCTTGAATAAGAGTTTGATAAAATGCATTTCCTATTATTATTATTGTACTAGGGGTGGTCTCAGTCGGTCTATTGTGCTCTCCGGTATTTTCTACCCTCCAAGAATGCTGAATGCATGTATCTTTAACAAAGACCAGGATAAGGCGAACCTTCGTTACTTCGTCTTGCACGATCTGGGATTGATTTCGATTGGTTCAGTAATAAGCCGCACTCCTTTCAGCCCCAGACTTCGTATTAGCCTTTTGTAGGTTCAAGGTTCTTGTATACCAGGGCTACATCAATGCGATGTTTACTCAAGTATGCAGCGAGGGCAGTAGATTTGTGATGCAGATTAATTTGTGCTAGTTTTACCATGAGTTTCCTATAGTCGTTATGCCAACATTGCGTTTTTCATGTAAAATTTAAAATAAAGTCATTTTCCAAAGATTTCCTCAGCGGAATCCTTTGAAAACGTTCACTTACTATCCTGTTCATAACCAATAATCGCTCTAATATGCAATGGCACTATCGGTTCACTAAAAAGTCATCCAGAAAGCATACTGTATCCATGAGTTAGGACTACAAAGATTAATTCTATCAATTTGTGTCAAGTAAATGTTTGTTTACCTTAAAACACAGACTTATTTTGCAAATGAAAACACTTAAGTACTCTCATACGAATTTCATTTTTTATTAAAGTACCTATGTTTTCAGGGCAAATCCGAATGTAATAAGAGAATGTTAAGCTAAGTGATATAAATTGAAATTTTTCTTTTGTAGGACCTTACTGAGGGAAAGAAAGGTAAATTAAGAGCGATTACGAATTCCAGCTATTGTTCGTATTTCGTAAAAACCCTTCCAGGGAACAAGGCGAGTTTTCGTAAGCCATGATTGATGTTTAAACAGTAAGTTTATTTTTGCAGTGTATTTACAGTGGCATACCTCCGAATCGGCGCGACAGAGCTACGCAAAATTTGCTGTCGACGAGTTTTACGGAATACAAGTATTGAGTAGTTACAGTCGAGGTTTTACACGAAGAAACTGCCTTTAAGCACTGAATCATCCCAAAAAATAAAAGCAAGCGCTCTCTTGGATCTCGAAAGATGCTGATTTACAAGCTGCAAATATGTATATAAATTATAGGTATCTTAATTAATTTGTCTTATATAAACTTGTGGTAATATAATACCTTTTCAGTATTCATCTATGATTTTCATCGTTTCAGTTCTCGAATAAAAAAATTGGAATTGGAGAAGGCACATAACGTACAATGCACGTATATCAAATTTCTAATTACATCAAAACATAATATCGTGTAACATAAAAATATTTATTCGCGAAACAAATAACCAATATTAAGTAACCAGTAGCTCTAAAAAACACTTTCAATGTTCTAAATCAATTTCCGATTAAATAAAACGAAAGATCGCTTTCATGTTAACAGAATGGACACTTGAATTGAAACGATACGTTTGGGGCTCTCGCCGACAGTAATAATATTTTAAATTTTAGAAAGTGACACTAACTATTCATTTATTACGAATACCTTGCATGTTGGGGTTAAAGGGATCGAAACAATCTTAATTAGATCCTTGGTTAAAGGCAATAACTCTTAAACAGTTTGTAAGAGACATACAAAGCTTAACCGTTGCTTATTTTTTATTTATCAAAGACAAAATTAAGTAAATATGCATTTGTCGGGGGTAAATACACAAGAGCTTGGTTTTTAATCGGATAATTTTAGTTTAACACGAAAGTTTTGTTGCAACGGAAAAATCTAGAGATCAAAAGTGTGATAAAATTATGTATAATCGTATACTTAAGAAGAGTAATATCATAAACATAAAGTATGTGTAAAAAAAGCATGAAAAGAAAATTAAATTAAATTACGCAACGCAAACTAAATTATATTTAAATTATATAGAACGTACAAATGAACAACACAGAGATGTAAGTAGGTAATGCCTATTAGTAATGAAAGAAAAATAGAAAAAAAATAATTATCTTTGAAAATTATTGAACTTATTAATTATTTACCACAATTTAAACATCTACAAAAAATCGAACAAGATTTTTGGAAACAGTTGACAAAGCGTGACATAGCTTCATTACAGGAAGATAACTTACCACCACTTCGTTGGACGTTCGGACTTACAGAAACACATTTGGGTACTGAAACTATGTTATTTTAATTAATATTTACATTTAAATGAGCTGGTTTAATTAAGCAAATAACAAACATTGATTCCAACGGTTTTAAACAGCCATGCGCCCCCGGTATATAGGACGTTGCGAATTTCAACAATAAACAAAATAAAGCAACATACGTGTACTTCTTTCTTTCAATTATGAGATTTTTTCTCTTCTTATTAACACTGTACTGTTCGCTGTAAACCAATGCGATAATAAATAAAACGATAACTGAATACTTGATGCTTTAGCAATTAACTTTATCTCAGATTCGCGTAAACTTTAAATATATCGTCCTAAAGTTGAAACTTAATTTCTTTTAACTTGCACAGATGCCACTGCGATACCTTTAAAAGGGTATCGCACATAAGGAGAAAGCATTGAGGTTCATTAAACAAACGCAAATACAAGAGAGGGTTTGAGAAATCGTTGTACTAAAGATTTAATTAGGATAATATGGTATTAATAATCCAGAACATAAATTCGTTAATGATACGGAATAATGAACAACTAAAAGTTAAAAGATTAGAAAAGTTTAAAAACAGCAGCCCTTTAAATGCTATTAAAGGCGATTACACCAAATTTAGTTAGTCGGTTTAACTTCTCAAGTATGGGAACTACATTCGCACGGCCATTTTGGAATTAGGTTACGCTTTAGTTTTTCAAATTTGAATGTTAAGAAGCCGGCCAGAATTATTACTCCTGTCTTCATTTTTGATACGAAGAGCTTAATTTATGCTTAATTAGCGTAAGTACTGCACTTTTCATTTTCATTTTCTTTAGAGATCCTCCATATGGCAATACTCATTAAACTTTATCTAAGAATCATTTTCTCAACTTTGACGCCCTTGACCTTTTCAAAGTTTGATTAATATTCATTTTTAAAGTTAATTTAGAGGAAAGGAATTCTGCATTAATGGTTTATTACGGTTAAGTCGATCTCAAGAACAAGTTCCATCTCCTCTAGCGATTTCGTGATCTCAGTTGCACACTAATTTTATAATGTCCACTATTTCGATTCAGTTGGGACTACTAATTCAGTAGGTTCATTTCAATGTGACCTGATTTTTTTAATTTGATACAGTATAGTTTGAAATTTTTATATTAGATGGTAGCAAGAGCGCTGTGGGGTGGTGGGGCTCTACTGCAGGCTTTTAGTAATATAAAAAATAATCACATAAAAATACTCGAGCGGTTCAGATATTTATAGTGTATATACCCCACGTGTCTCTGATATTGAAGATATCTGCCGGTTTGCATGGTGGAGAAGGGTAGAAAACTGGATTTCCTTCAAAATAAAAAAAATTAACGCGCTTTTCTGATGGTCTTTTGTTTTTATATCACTTGCTTTTTTTGAGTATGTAGTTTTATCAGTATTTGAAAGTAGATTATTTTGGACTTTTAGAATTTGTTCCTATCTCCAATAATAAAAGAAATATAATTTTGGACACGCAAACTCAATCACACTGTATACCTACCAGAACTACCCCGTAGTTATTAAAATTGTTCCGATCTGAAATAGACTTTTATCCTTGAGTATGCGGGGAATACGTTCGCAGCTCAGACAAGAATAAAAACAAACTGATTGATACGGCACGGTTGCTACTTCCGTGAATCGCTAACAAATGCCTCAAAAAAATGTTTTCCTACTATCCCTCTCTTTATTTCAACCCATGAATGCAAGCAAAATGGCGACTTGTTAACTCAGACGGCCATCTTTAGTCGTCAATTCGTTTGCTTAGTGCACGTTCTACAAATTAAATGAATCTGAGGCACTTGTAGTGGTTCAAATGTTCAGAAATTCTTAGTAAGGTAACCGAGATCCCCATGTTGAGAATATTCTTGGTATCAATTAATGTTGTAATTTGTAAACTACAAAAGAATTGAAGAGCTAGGTTCAATAATTAATTTGTAATTATATTGTGTACGGATTTAAACCTCCGTTTTACAATCCGTATAAAATCCAAAGAGGAGTGCGTATTATAAAAGTCAAGGGAACGGAAAATTGAGGTACATTTATAAATCTCCAAAGACATTTTCTCAATCTCAAGTATAATTCAAATAATATAAAAGTTTCTCCAGAAAAAGTTGCAATAGACGTATATAGATGTCGTCTTAATCAAATATTAAAAACGTGGGAATTACTTCACGTCATATCTTGTCTATATTTTACGTAAATGAAATGTTTGGGAGAACTCATGTCAGATCTTTATAAATGTCGGGAAATGATTTATTATGGTATAGTAGTAGATTTTTAACCGGCCAAAGATAAATCTTAGTTGAATTATAATGGGGAATTTACACAGAACTGTAATGCCACTATATAAAAATGGTGATCAATCATTTCATCATTCAACCTTTAATGGAATTATATGTTAATATGTTGTATATGGATAGTATCCAAAGTTGAATTAGCGATGTGTGCACAAATACTACATGAATTTATTATTTAGTCATACTAATTAGGCTACGTGACGCTTTCCAAAGCATGATGTTGCGCAAGCTGTTGCGTACTCAATTCCTACACAAAATTCTTTTCAAAGTGCTTGTATTCAAGCGCAGTTAAATCCACACGCGCAGCTTATAGAAACATGTACATGTTTATTCCACACGTTTAATCAGGAACGCCACTCTTTCCACGAAAACTGACACGAGAATTGTTTTTCTCTGTTCATAAAGAACAATGGGTAGGTACGTGCAAACTAAACTCATTGTGCTTTGTTTCTTTGAATAACCGCTCTACTTAGCTGTACAGTTTTCAGTTTTAACTGAGGCACCTGTTGGCATAAATAAAATGTATAATTTACCAATTCAACCAAAAATCCAGAAGTTGCAGATTTGGTAAATTGCCCATAGTTGGTGGTAAATGAAATTAAATATAGACCTTACGTTGTGGCTTGTAGTATTTAAGTTGCAATTTTAGCCTCCAATGAGATATCGTACCCAAGTATTCAAAATACTCCAATAATTATATCTTAAATTACACACAAAAATCTTAGTAAATTGTCTTTACAATTGACATCTCCCAGTTTGATTAACTCCCAATCAAGAATGATCGATTAAATTGATTACTGAATGTTAAACTTTTTTTAATGCGTTGTGGCTCCTAAAAGAACGGTAAAATCCACTGCCCCCTTCGTAAAGATTGTAGGACATCCGAGTTCAAAAAGTACCAGAAATTCTCTGCGACAATTATTATTAAATCAATAAAAAGGCAAATGGGTTACGTTGCGCTAATAAGCCCCCCAGGTATGATTATGAAATTGATAGAAATGGATAGAGGACACCTTAATTACATGTTATCAGTTAAAAAATTTGCGGAAGAAGCCTTACATTTTCCACAATCTTCATTCAAAGTTCACTTCATTTCATCGTAAGTGAGGTTACATTACTCCAAATTTCATGATTGTTTTTCAGTTGGTACTGGTGTTCTTAACATTCCTGAGTGCCAACTTTAGTTAGTTTCTTAAGAGGTTATGTTATTTTTCCACGATTTAATTAACTTTAAACAATGATATACAATGTTTTTAATTATACCATAATAGCAGTAAGTAGTTCTCTACATCCTACATTGCTAAGCAGCGATCCATGGAAAATGCGAGTGATGTTCCTTCCCCTCTCGACCGTATTGGGCGGTGGATGCTAAGCGTCGATTCATATGAAACATGCAGGAAGTGTCCGGGTTTCCCCTCTCGGTGATCGATACCAAGAAATTTTTGCCACATGCAACCTTCTCTACGACATCCTTCTTCCCTAATGCATTCAAGTTTAGGCTGTATAATCAGGTTAACTTAGACCTCCTTGAAAGCAAAATGGCCAAAATGGGTGTCCCAGATCAGGTTGCGAGGAATATTTGTGACCTCTTTAGGAATCGAGTAATATTCGTAAGAAGTAATAAGAACTCTTTAATTGGTCCCAGAATGACATCGATCGGGATCCCTCAGGGATCTACTCTTAGTCCCCTTTTGTTCAATATGTATTGTGTGGATCTCTACAGAATGTGGAGTCCTAATATCAACGCATGCCAATATGCGGACGATCTTTGCATTTATACCACAGATAAATCAACAAAACTCGTATTGCAGCAATTAAAAGCTAAATTCAAGATCATAAAAAGGTGGCTGTTTGATAATGGTTTCGATCTATCGGTGGATAAGCTCCAAACGATATTTTTTTCACGGCATCGAGATTTGCCCACAGGCTCGCTAAGATGGATGGGGGTTGAACTTAAAATAACTTCAGAAATCTCTTACCTTGGTATGATTCTCGATTCTAAATTAAGGTGGAGACCGCATATAGAGAAGTTGATAGGTAGATGTGAAAGGGGCATTAATCTGATTAGGATGATTTCCAGAGTTAATTGGGGTGCCGACATGCACTCTAACTTAAAGATCTACAAAACGTATGTTAGAAGTCTGCTTGACTATGGATGTATCTTGTATGGCTGTGCCTCGAACTCAAATTTAAAACGTCTGGACGCGGTATCTAATAAGGCACTACGTCTTTGCATGGGGGCAATGTGCTCTTCTCCAGGAGACGTAGTACAGGTGGAAGCACGGGAACCTCCACTGTCCATCAGAAGAAACTTCCTGGCTTCTAAATTCGTGTTGAAGTGCAAATCTCAGAATTCTAAGATTTTACCAAAATTATCGGAGTTGGCTGTGCAAGATTTGGTAAACCTGTATTGGCGGTTAAAAAATGCTCCCCCTTTTGCAACAGCATCTAGAAATCTGTCTGACATCGCTATCCTCCGTGAAAGCGCTATCAGTAAAGACATTAATTACACCGACTATATTTCGGAGATTCAAGTCACCTTCCCACCATATCAAGGTATTTCGTCTTTGGATAATCTTCTACACCAGTCAATTATTAGAACACACCAACACGCTCTCTTTATTTACACGGACGGTTCAAAGGGTGAGAATGGCTGCGGTTGTGCTTACCTTATACAACCCTCAGGACAACAGAACGTATTTAAAGTTGAATGGGAACGCATCTATTTTCACGGCGGAGGCAACAGCCATTGCCTATGCGTTAAGAGAAATTCATGTGGTAGTCACGAAAAAGCTTGTTGTGATGAGCGACTCCCTTAGTGTACTAAAAGCTTTGGACAACAAAACTAATTTTTACAGTACCAACCCGTATATCCTAGATATACTCACGAATGTGGCCCGCCTCCGTAAAGAAGGTATTGAAATTTATTCTTATTGGATTAAAGCTCACATTGGGATAAGCCACAACGAAACAGTGGACAAATTGGCGAAAGGAGCTGTGGAGTAGGGAATCATTTTAAACATCCCGCAGTCCAAACAGGATGAAACGGCATTCATGAAGCAGCAAATTCTTCGAACGAAATGGGAAGCCGAGTGGAGAGAGCGATGCCTTAGAAGACCCACGCAGTATACCCGTATAATGCCCTCAATAACAATCAATCCGTGTTACTATAATTACAAATCCAATAGATTTTATCAATCAAGCATAGTCAGGCTAAAAACAGCGCACGGTAGATTTCCAGCACATTTGCACAGAATAAATTTGATTCCCTCGGCACAGTGCACGTTTTGTAATTATGAGGTAGCAGGTTTGAATCATTTAGTTCTCGCCTGTCCGCAGAATACAAATTACACGAATATCATGATGGAAGGCGTACTCAAGCTGGGGTTGACACACCCTCTCGATGTACCAACAATTCTAAGTACCAACGATAAGGGAGTTTATGACATTTTAGTCCGTTTTGTAGCTGCAAGTAAACTACCGTTGTAATTGTAACCCGTATTATGTCATCCTTATGTGCTACCAAGTACCAACCTTCCGTGGCCTACCTATGTTTTGTGTGAAGTCGCTTTGATCGGCCCCAAAGCGTGAAACGTATAAATCCTTGTTTAGTCCTCTGGTTTCTTTAATGTAGGCTAAAATGGGCAAGATCCCGAAAGCCTTAAAAAAAAAAAAAAAAAAAAGCTTCAAAAAGTGGTGTTATTAAAATGTTAGTCACAGTTAAAATGTTAGTGTCGCTTATTTGGTGTTTAAGTCGAACAAAACCTAAAATTGTATTGTATATTATACCTGTTGTACTACTTTTATTACATTCTCTTAATATACACGTTAAACCCAACATATTTCATTTTAGTAGACGAAGAAGTTAACATAACCTCCTACAAAAATTTACTGTCACCTTTGTTTATTAGGGGACTACACATGTGTTTCCAATTTTAGACTTGGATAGATAAGATGATTGTAATTGTCGTGTATAAATTTTTGATTTGGAAAATGATTGATTGAAAACTAACGGCAGTTACATGTGTGGAGGTAAATTTCCATACACAATATTTAGTTACACTTCACCTACTAGTAGTGTCCAACTTCAAAATCATTTTGCATTGTATGCCCAATGTTTAAATGTAAAAATCCAAATTACTTACTGCATTTCACGCGGTATCTAATATGTGCTTGTCAAAATTCACCATTAGCTTTCTGGCTTTCTGTACTAGGCACTCTCCTTCGTACCATTTGAAATTTTTTGAGACCATTCCGCACAATATGCACTGCACTCGCGTTAACACGATCGAATGATTTGGTCACAAGTTATATTTTTGATGGAGGGGCGGTAACGTAAGCAGGTAGAAACTAATCACCTGATGCGCTTATCTGCACGTGCGGTCACTTTTTACTTTTCAATAATTGTTTTGCCGTACCGAATGGAGTCGTTCCTGATAAAATATGACATGTGAACCACATTTTTTAACCCATGAGATTGTGTTCTAAATTAATTTTCATTCTCACATGGAAAAAGTCAAAATCTGACTTTCCTTGTCTACCTTCCAATTGCATTTTGTCACTGAAATAGTTTTCTTTGGCTCGTTCAAAAATAAACATTAGCTTCTAATTGTTTTACTCAATATTGCCACGCAGTATTGGAAATATAACAATCCCAAAATATTTAAATCTTTGAGAAGATTTCGAAAGGATTTCTGAGGATTTATAAGGAATTTTATCCGATTTCAGAGATTTCCGTGGATCTCCACGAATTGATGGGGAGTTTAAGGGATTTCTTTGATCTCTTGTAAAAATTTTTCTATTGGACCGATTTTGTTTGTTCATTTTTGATCGACGCAGAATTGTGTTTTCTGTAATTTACTAAAGGAAGTGTTATTCATAAAATATGGACCGTTTTCGAGTTTTAAGCGAAAAACTGAAAAAAATCCGAACATTTTGAGGTTTTTTGGTTGCCAAAAGTTGTGCCGAGAAAAAATTGGTGTGAACTCTTCAAATAGGTACATGTTATTTGGACCCAAATGGACCAGTTAAAATGATCAAATCATGTACACCACTTTTTGCAGGAATCGGCTCTTCTGACTGCTCCGCATACTGGATTTGAATTTAAATGATCAAAATTTGACCTACCTAAATTGCACGTTTTCCAAATGCCCCACCGTAGCCGCCAACATTTAATGCTGTAATGGCCCACGTTGGATGCCATTTACGTATGCTTCCGAAGGTTTCTGACCGTGGGCGAGGTGAGATTTTTTGCGGAATAGATAGTAAGATTCAGCTGTTCATTTTTCCAAAAATAAAGTATTATGTTAAATTTCGCTCGTAAAACTGCAGCTCCTTTCACATTGATCTCATCTAATTTCTAAAATTCCCATCTTAAAATTGGAAAAATTCACCCTGTATAAGCAATAATTATGTGAATAAAAACTATAACAGTTGGATTTACATTATCCCTCCTTGTTAAACATATTAAATATAAAAATAACGAGCAGCGCTATATGAAAGTTTATGCAGATATAATAGTGTTTCTCAAACATTCTTTTGGGCCCACTAAAAGCCCACCCAAATTCTTTCCAACTACTTCCTGGTGAAATTACTTATTTCATCATTGCTGATGTAGAATTCATTGTCGTAATAAATACATATATATGTACGAAAACAAAAAAAAAAGGATGAAGAAGTTTATATCTTTTTCCCTCATCGACTTCTAATAACTTCCAAATCGTTGTGGTTAAAATAGAATAAATTTGGAACCAATCCTTCGCAATAAAGATAACTTTATCCCTTATTCTGGAAAATTGAACGTACCACATATCATACATTACTGTTGCTAGTTGAGTAACGACAATTGGTATCTTCGGTCGGCACCCTTACTAAATTTCTGCACACGTAGCTTGTTCAGTTTTGTTCGAAATGATGGGATGTTGTTTCATTATTGGCATCCGCATTTAATAACGGAGGCATAAAGGTTGAGATGATCCTTCTGTTCGCTTTCCGATCATAAATTGATACAATATAAAAGTCAATATACCATCTTGAACTGATCAAATAATGCCAACCTTAGCTACATTTAAGCCGAAATCCCTTTATGAAATAATTTATATCGTATAATTCTTTTGTATCGCCTTTTTTTTTGGCAACTAATTCGATATAAATAAATAAATAAACAAACGCCAATGGCATTCCTTTATTATTAATAGTTACGAAACATGGACAATAATGTAAAAGATTCATCTTTAATAACAGCAAATTTAATTTATTTTATTAAGCTTTCATTTCATCGAGAAAAGGTTTCTACTGTATTACTAATTTAATGAATTCCAAGACTAGATTAAACTTTTGGAAGTTTTTTTAGATAAATGTATTTCGCAAGGAATGCATCCCTATAAGATTCTCATTACTATGGAACGCCAAATTATTATTTATTAACTGCATTTTAAGTATAGCATTTTAATTGGTTACGTTTATATGCCATTGTAATAAAATGGTTTTGTTAAATTAAAATCCACATTTTCTTGGAGTACGATAGAAATTTAAATAGTTTCCTTTGTAACATGTCACAAAATAACGACGTAGATGTGGCGAATCCCGTAGCACTACTTCAGTTCAGTTAATAATGCCTGTAAATACTATAAATTGCATTTAAAATGCGATAGGTTTATCTTCTTCGATTTAACTTTTATGCCATACCTTACGAATAATTCTATTTCCATAGGTAATATCGCAATGGGTATCTATTTTAATCCCATACGTGAATAACGTTTGTTCTTAAAGTGCATATATACGGATTTGAATGCATGCGATTTAATTTGATATACGCATGAGAATGGTTTACATTTTTTTTGGATACAAATATACTCGACTCAATTTTATTTAATATCAATTCAATTACACACAGCAGCAATGTATTTCACTTCATAGCTGGACAGTTCCAAATAAATGCGTTATGTCTTTGAATCTTTTATACAAATTGCTATTTATTTTGATACATGACAATTAAATTGGCAATGTTTAACATTCATCTCTGTCATCTTGTAGTGTTTTAGGATTCAAAAGCTAAAATCCATATTAACATTTCTTACATTTGCATACATTTGGCTAACATTTTTTTGAGATGTTTAATTTGTTGGTAACAATTCAATTGTTATTTAAATATCTTGATATACGTTATAAATGTATTTATAATAAATAGTAAAACGGAGCACCATACACGTATGTGTAATACTGGCTCTCAATATATTGCTCAATGCTGATGTTCATTTCGAGGTTGTAAACCAACACCGTTCACCGTTTAACACTATGCATCATATCAACGAAATGAGAGCAAGAAAATTTTCTTAACATAATGGCCATTAATGACAAAAGTTTAAAAAGAGAAAAAAAAGCTATCGTGCAGAATGGTAGGATGGCAAAAAATTTTAAAAAATGCAGACGAACTAAAAAATAGTTTTGTGTACATATAATTATTTTTATTTTGTTAGGAAGGTGTATATACCACATGCCCATTATGTATGGCACATAGTATATATCTCGGTAAATATCGAATGTATACAAAATTTTTCTATATGAACATTTTATTTCCCATAATAAGGCAGCATTCAATTATTTCAAGTAACAAATGATTAACGACAAATAATTGAATTTTTTTTAATGACAGTGCACCTTTTCATTATGCTCATTCGATAGAGATTTTTTTTCTCTTTTCGAGGGTACCTTTTACAAGAAAATTTTTCAAAAAAATTTATTATAATTGGATCAAAATAAAACAAATGAACGTGTACGTTTCTTATTAAGCCTTGAAGACAAACGAAATTAGCAGTAAAATGGTTTTTATCGCAATGAATGTTCAAAATGTTTACCATTAACTGCAAGGCATAATCTATCACAAAAAGCTTGAAAGAAAATTTAATTTCTTCTACACGGGTGCTATAACGTGTTACGTCATTGAAAAGAGAAAAAAATCTTAATCAAATGAGTCTAATAAAAGTGTGCATTACTATTTAAAGAAATTCCATTGTTTTTCGTTATTCATTTGTTTTCTAAAATAAAAACAATAGAATGCTGCCTTATTATGGGAAATAAAATGTTAAACAACTTTCATATAGAAAAATTTTGTATATAGTCGATATTTACCGAGATATATACTGTATTCCATACAGAATGGGCACATTGTATATCAACCTTTTCATTTATCAGTCATTGTGGTAGAGAAAATAATCGCTTTGTGCCCTGCTTTGTGCTTTGTGTATACGGAGATTTTGTGTCCTTATATTTTAATTACGTCTATAGCTTCAAATATTTTTGCGATCTATACTACTCGGGCTAAACAGGAAGGCTCAAGAGGGAAAGGCTTCCGGTGTCAAATGCTTTTGAGGTCTAACGCCTTATACTAATCTGGCATAATCTAAAAGGGTTTTAAAAAGATGAAATGTGTAGAAAGCTTAGTTTTGGACACATCCTATAGATCTCATAAAAATATTTTAAAAGCAGGTTCTTAAGACATTATAAGTGGATTCTAAGCAATTTCTAGAAGTTTCAAGGTTATCCTGAAAACATTAAGAGAGCTTAAAGAAAATTCCAGATGATGAACAAGTTAAAAAGTAATCGTAAACGATTTACATAAAGCGCATTTCCACTTGCATTCATTTCCCATTTGTAAGATGCAACTTCTGTTAAAATCGTAAAAATCCGGCCACAAATATGAAAGATAGCGTTGCACATGGGCAATCCATTGTTGACGTGCTACTTCAATTTCAGTTTATGAGAAGAATTTCATTTCAATGCTTTTCTAAATAAGAAAGTTGGAACTGCGCATGCGCAAACCTAAATTTTAAAACTAATTTACTATAACTAACTAATAAACTAAGATTTTCCTTTGTTCCAAGCGCCTAAGTATCAAATTTCACTTAAATAGTTCCATAGATAAAAAAGTTGGCACTGCGCATGCGCAAAATAAAATTTTGAAACTGGCGCTAGATTTTCCTTTATTCCAAGTGCCTATGTATCACATTTCATTTAAATTCTTCCATAAATAAAAAAGTTGGCACTGCGCATGCGCAAAACCAAATTTTGAATTTGGCGTTTGATTTTCCTTTATCCCAAGTGCCTATGTATCAAATTTCGTTTAAATTCTTCCATAAATAAAAAAGTTGGCACTGCGCATGCGCAAAACCAAATTTTGAAATTGGCGTTTGATTTTCCTTTATCCCAAGTGCCTATGTATCAAATTTCGTTTAAATTCTTCCATAAATAAAAAAGTTGGCACTGCGCATGCGCAAAACCAAATTTTGAAATTGGCGTTTGATTTTCCTTTATTCCAAGTGCCTATGTATCAAATTTCATTCAAATACTTTTATAAGTAAAAAAGTTTGCAATTCGGTTTATAAATGGTCGAGATGCGAAAAGGGCACTGTGAATTTTGAATCGATTCGATCCAACTTTTGGCATTGCGTATTATATGGCTAAAGCTATGCCCATATTGAATTTCATGCAATTCAGTTCATAACTAACGGAGATGTAAAAGCGATCGAACATTTCTAAACAAAGTTATGGTTCACACGGACAGATAGATGGACAGACAGACAAAGGAACAGACGGAGAGACCAACCGGCAGGCGACAGATAGCAATGCAAAATTATAAACGATCTCTAGGATCGTTAATAAACGGCAAAAGTGTAAAATTATGGAACATGTAAAAAACGGTTTTTTGTTTTTTTTACAATAACTTTTTTTTGTAAGCGGTACAGAAAAAATTCCTTCCTTGGTACAAGACTCGACACCTAACGAACCAAATAGCGAAAAAAGTAGAACAATAGCTCTTAAGATAAAAAACTAGTAGCGTCGCAAAGTTAGCGGACGGACGGACGGACGGACGGACGGACAGACAAAGTAGCCACAATAGCGCATTTTTTTTTATTTTTGTGGAAATGCGCTAAAAATATGCGCAATTGTAGTGTTATTATCATTCTTTAAAGGAAACTAGAAAATTCTGATTACTTCCGAAGATGTTATTTGAACAGATATAGAAAAAAAGCACTTTCTCATTACTAATTTTTGAGCTCTATAAGATAACGTTGAGAGATTTTCAATACAACGTTTCGTTTCGGAGAAATCATCATCAACTTTCTTTTTTATGTGGTCCGTAAAAAAGTACATACTGTGTGTTGGTATGCCCTTTCCAGTTTCGTTAAAAATGCTAACAAAATCATTTATATGGTGCCTTCACGGAGAACTCGAATGAAACGGCGATATAATTCGTCACGGTATGCAATTTCAATGTATTCAATTTCCCCTATTAACTCGGGTTTGCGAAGCTTATAAACCCAGCTGACGCTGACGTCAGTAGCAAAATTAGCGGCAATCGGTTCATCCTCAGGAATAATCTCGCGATTGGATTCAAGAGTGGGGTCAAGATCAACAGGAAGTGCCATTTAAATTCAACACAACAGTTCTCCAAGTGCGATTATAAACGGAGAGAAAAAACAGTAGCTAATAACAATTCAAGACAACTTAAAAAACAATGCTTATTAATACTAGGCTTTAATCACTCAATAAAAGCAGCAAAAAATCAGCAACAAACTGCAAGTTAGAATTTAAAAAAAACTACCGGTACGCATTCGGTTAATAACAATCGTGGGCAAAGCCCGGAAAAATTTTAATTGTTTAAGTTAAAAAATGAAAATCTTTCTAATAAGGCAATAAAAATGTTAAAGTTCAAAATAAGTTGTGCGGTAAAATGTAAAAACGAAGCGGAAATTTTTTAAAGCCCGAAAAATAATCCCAACAAGTCCAACAAAATAATTCCAAAACTCTGAACTTACTTCCCGCGGTGGTTGTGAAGGTTTCGCCTCCTTAGGGGATGGGTGGTGGTGGCTGCTTCCAGGATGGATGGTGTTGCACCCTTCAGTACCTGCTCTCGGGCGTCAAATTTGCAATCAACTTCGGTAGGAAGCGCATAAATGGCATGAAAATTAAAATTTAATTAAAAGAAATATAAATAATAGTTATTTATTATACAAGACGATAAAGGGATCATATTTTAACCATTGAGTGAAAGGTAGTAATTAACTTCCACGAGATGGTTAGTTTGCCTTTATCGTCGTGTATAATACAAAACTTTATTTTATAGCAGAAGCCTTATAAATCATTGTAAAGCTTCTGCCAATTTTGTTTTTTTACCACCCTTCTCGGCCTATGATTAATATAGTCCAATAAGAAAATGACGTTGCCTACTTCCACTTCGACCGCCTGCGAGATTTTCACGCATCGCCCTATAGGTTATACCTATAGGTATAGGAAAAAAGTGATACCTTGAGAAATTTCTTGGACTGTGATTACTACCACTAAACGAACCGCATTGTCACTAAAATCTGTACAAGACTGTAGAACCATTATGGGTGCAAGTAGTACTATTAAAAAACTTTCATAAATGAGCTGCAACGGGTCGTAGACGTAAAAAATCAATACAGCCATATGTTTAAGTGCAACAGAAATAATTAAATAGGTGCTCAAATAAAAAGCGAAATATCAACGCAAATGAAAAAATAAGAATCATGCAGGAAACAAAAGTGGGAGTAGGATGGGACAGCTTTAGAATAAAATTTGACTAACAAGTTCTATCAAAATTCAGAAACAAATAGTTTCCCTGATAGGTAGGTATACTTAAATTTATGTATCACATTCATATGATCTCTATGAAATACAATGCAGAGATGGAGATCTCTTGTGTAATGCACCTGGATATTTTAGCTTTATTAAGTGTGGTGTAAAGTACTTGAAGTACGAGCACACAATCCTTCCTAGGAAATATTAATCGTTACCTAACTAAGAACAGAAAGTTACTTTGGGAAACTACTTAATTATGAAAATTTTCTTCATTTATCATTCGAGAAGGTGGCATATACGCAGTAAAAAGTTTAAAACTCGTTTATTTAAAAACGGAAACGTGAAAAAACACAAACTATTTAAAACAATTTATAGATATATTTCTTATTTCTTAAGAAGCGTAAATGGAATTTGTGTGTAAACTGCAGCACTTAAATGCACAGGTATTATAAATCACGCAAAGTAAAGTAACTGGCGACAACACCAGATTTCAAGATATAAACCACCACTATATTTAATGATAGGATATGGCTAGCAGGAGGAACGGCGAGAATAATTTATGACAATATCCGATTTAGAAACATGGACGTTTTCAGCAAAAACAACGATTGTTCTCCAGCATTAATTTCATTTGAGACGTTTAAATAGAACCGCTGTTAAATAAAGAGAGTAGGTTAGGAACGGTTATCTTAGGAGATGAATTTTCTCTCGAATTTAACTCGTTAATTTTTTTGCGATTCGAGATATCTTTTTATCGTTATTCTCTTGCGAAATTTTTTCGAAGTACAACTTTCGCATTTCCACGATGATAAATGTACGCAACCTAAGGACAAGATATGGCAATTTGAATTTGAGCCAACAACTGACAAACAATAATTTCGTACTTAATTTAACTAAACTAAAATATTTTTTTTAATGTAACTATCATAATGAATAGCTGTATTGACTCGCAGCTGGTATTATTGGAAATTTATAATGCTTCTGTTTCATGAAAAATAATATAAATGAATAAAATATAAATAATACGTACTGCATCCTTAAGATCGCAATTTTGAAGCACCCCATCGTCACGCTAACCTAATTCCACCCGGTTTACTATCTTACTCGACTTTCTGTTCCTCTCCTCCACCCTGATGTCCGCTTTATATATTGTGGACACGCTATATTTAATTGTAACGTGAAAGTTTTGATGTATGGGGATTATTTATTTTGCATGGGCATAGAAAGATTAAATTAAATTAAAAATTAAAACTTTGGCCCATATGAATAAAAGGAAGCAAATGCTTATACTTGCAAAATTCAAGGTAAATACTCGTAATTGCTCCTTCACACTGGGCGATTTACCAGCGCTGCTGAACAGCAGGACAGGACGCAGTGCAGCGCTGCTAAACCATGCTAAACAGACCAGTATGAAGGGGCAGTTACGAGTATTTACTTTGAATTTTGCAAGTATAAGCATTTGCTTACTTTTATTCATACGGGCCAATATTTCATTATCGGCTTTCATTATTACTACCCTATGTATCCCACGTTTTATGCAGGAACAGTTAGTTACCCATGACTCCCGGCACTGCTTCCGTTATCTCTCCCTTATTAGTATATAATCTCGTCGATTTCCCGGATGTAATATATAGCCCTAACAAAACAACTATTGGTACAATCGAGTAGCGGTAAAAATGCAGTGAAAAAAGTGGTGCAAATAGAGTGTATGTATCTTTTTACTTTTCAATCCACGTCACTAGGGTAGTTTTAATTATAAACGCCTAGTAAGTTATGCACACCATAAGCATTTGCCGAGATAATTCGAAAGGGTTTCGGTGTCAGTTTCCTTGTGTTTTAATTAGATTTTCTTAAACTTATCATATTACCACAGGTATATGTTGTCTGTGATATTACCTTTCCGACTTAACAACAAAAAAACTTCAATCGCAGACACTCTTCAAAACTAATGAGACGTTTAGTTACTTCATTTGAAATATACACTACAGTATACGGAAATATCAAGTTCTCGGAATAGTGGAATTTACCTTTCTGTAAACTTTTTCCGATAAGTAGTTCTAAACAAACAAGCTGCAACGGCTTACTATAAACAGTTACCTACTAATTAGCGTAGCTTGCAGAAGTATACGCGTCGGTATAAATTCAATTTATAAAACCTACCCCCTAAGAGTATTGAATTTGACGGAATGAGTTTAAGTTAAAAAGTTTGAAAACGACGAATTGCAGCATATTTAATACACCATGAGCTTAGTTAGCTCTGAACGGTTTCTATAGGGCAAAAAAGTAAACCTCAAACCTTTTGAGATTGTTTTTTGTTGGCCCGATGGGATTACTTAACTTTTTAGCCTGAGCACAGTTTAACGGGGCCACTGTTTTTTCCTATCGCCCGTTTTCAATGACTGAAGTCAGATACTTATTTTAACGGAAGGAGTTTTCACGTGGGTAATCTATCGGACTTATAAGTTTAATGAAATTCTAGGTAGCCGTTTACGTTCGCAATAAAGACCCCATTTAAACAAAAATATTTACGTCGCATATAGTGCGTTAATTAGTGACAGTAAATTACTAGAAATAAAAAGCACCCGGTTACGCAACGCTAATTTTTTTAATTTTTTTGGCGCAAGTATTGCGTTATTATATTAATGGATCAAATTTTATCGCCGTTACCATTATCCCATAAAAACCCTTTCCCGCTGCGTCCTAATCCGTCTACTTACTGCCGTGATTTGGGTAGGGCGGTGTAATTAAGCGATCTATTCTCGTAATCTTGCCGTGATCTTATTTAATCTATTTTCCTGTTACAGACATCAAGTAGAATTTGCAAGTTATACCCTTGATATGTAAATGATAATAAGTAGAGAAGTTATGATTTAAACCGTTTATATACAAGAAATGAAATAGAAGCTTGGAACCTCGTTGCAGAAGAGGGCGTTTATCACAATGACTGTCGTTTGAAATCCATGAAGCCCTTACATGCTCATGAGAAATCAAGAAGTTGCTCATCCGAGTAAATTTAAAAATATCACAGATGGTTTGCAATACCAATTTGTTGGATGAACGCGAGAGTATTTTTACATTGCTCTTCATTTTTAAAGTTATTTTCCCATATCGGGTTTATATCACACGTACATACATTCATATACTGCGGACAAATAGAAATAATGTGATGTGGTGTTAAATTAACACCACATTGTTCGCATAATGGCCGTTCTTCACCTGCCAACAAATACCCCTGAGTGAGAGCAGTATGCCCCAGACGGAGTCTGTACAGCCTGATCAAGTTCAAACGTCTAACGTCGATATAGAATAGCGGATCCAGACTAGGTTTGATCCTTTTCAAAGCCGTATCAGACTCCGACCACTGCTCACTCCACCGCTCATAGATTTTACTTTTCACAAGTCCACGCCGTGCAGTAGATGACATACTCGTGAAGTCGATATTCTCCAATTGGAGGTGGTTTAATACCTCTCTAGCCCTAACACCTAACGATCTACATCTGTATAGACGAGCAATGGTAGTCGCATCAGTAAGGGATCTAAAATTTGGATGTTTATAATCTAACCTTACTTTTATATAGTAGTTTGCAACAATCTGTTTCCGGCGAAGAGCTAGAGGGGGAATATTTGCCTCGACGTAGAGCGATGGAACTGGACTTGTTGGATATGCTCCCAAAGAATATCGAATAGCCAGGTTCTGAATCTTATCAAGTTCCCCAAGCAAAGCATTATTGCCACACGTAGAGTACGCTGCACATCCATAATCCATCCTTGATAGGATGAGGGCCTTATATATATCCAGTAGGGTCTTAGGGTGAGCTCCCCACCTATGATGAGCGAGAACTCTGATGATGTTCAGCGATTTTCTACATGTAGCAGTAACATTATTTAAATGCTTTGACCACCGTAATTCCCGGTCAAAGGTAAGCCCGAGAAACTTGACTTCCTGAACAACACTGATTACACGATCATTCATTAGTAGCACAGGATCATAGTGCGGTCTACGGAGTCGGCAAAAGTGGACAACCTTTGTCTTTTCCTCCGACAGCACAAACCCGACCGCATTGGCGTTACTACAGATTTTGTTTATGGCCACTTGTAGACTTCGAGTTATTGCACCGACCGTCTTACCAGAACAACAAACCATTAAATAAATCATCAACATACAAACATTTATCAATCATCCCCTCAACACCTTTAGCTATTTCGTTTATGGCGATGCCAAACAGAGAACAGCTAAGTGTTGACCCCTGCGGCACACCATTTTCTAAAACATACTCTTTTAAGTGGATGTCACCGATTCTTACAACAAACTTTCTGTTCTCTAGAAAGGATTGTATAAATTTTGGTAACTTCCCTCGAAGATTGTATTTATACATATTCTGCAATATTCCATATCACCAAGTCATGTCGTAAGCGCCCTTTATATCAAAGAAAACCGCAAGCAGGTGTTCACCACTGTCAAATGCACTCAGAATTCTATCGGTCAATTTGACCAAATGGTCAGCCGTTGCCCGTCCCTTCCGAAAACCCGTTTGATAAGGTACGTATATATTATTATCTTCAAGAAATGTTTGCAGCCGCACATTAACCATTTTCTCTAGCAGTTTTCCCAAGCAAGACGTTAAACTAATTGGGCGATAACTTTGTGCCAGCAACGGATCTTTTCCAGGTTTCGGTATAGGAATGACAACGGCCTGTTTCCATTCCGAGGGGTAAGTATGTTCATTCCAACAAATATTAAAGAAATCTAATACTTTGTTGCATTTCAGGAGTACAGTGATGAAACATCTGGTTGTGGATTTCGTCTTCTCCCGGTGAACATGACTTGGTGTTACGGATAGCGATATTCAACTCTTCTAAGGTAAACGGAGTATTATAATTTAAGTTTTTGTTAGTATCAAAAATAATAGGAATGGATTCTTTATGTTGTTTAGTGTGAAGAAATGTATCCGCATAATTTTTGGAGCTACTAACTTGGTAAAATTGGGTTGCTATGGTATCCGATATATCCTCTGGTTTATTTGTGATTTGTCCCTCTGAATCTCGCAAGAAGGCCAGACTATTGCAACCAATTTTACCTGATACGGCTCCAACCTTTTTCCACACTTCCTTGCTAGTAGTGTCCGGTGTAATCGTGGACACGTAATGATTCCAGGAGCTCCTCTGTGCTTCCAGTATTTTTCGGCGACACTCCGAACGACGTTTCTTAAAAATTATTAAATTGTCCAACGTAGGATTACGTCTAAATCTATATAAGGCTTGATTTTTTAATGATATTTTTTCTTTTATTTCAGACGACCACCACGGAACCATTTTTGTTTTATTGCCAGGTTTGGATTTTGGAATACTGGCGTTCACAGCGTCTAATATAGCAGATGTAAGAGTTTTTAAACTTAAGCTATCTAGGGCTGGAGGGACGAACTTACTTGCAAAAAGTTCCCAATCTGCTTGTGGGATCTTAAATCTAGCCACTGATCTTATCGTGGGATTTTTGCCTCTAACAGAAATGATTATGGGAAAATGATCGCTGTGATGGAGATCAGTTTCCACCTCCCATTCAAAATTACAGTATATATTTGGAGAACATATAGAAAGATCAATTGCGTCGAATGTTCCGGATCTCACGTTGAAAAACGTGGCCGAACCGTTATTCAAGATACTTAAGTTATCGTTTTCTATGAGTTCCAATAACTCTTTGCCTCGGGCATCATTTGAGGTAGAGCCCCAAACAATGTTGTGGGAATTGAAATCTCCGACAAGAACAAAGGGTGTTGGGAGCTGATTTATAATTTGTCTAATTTGTTCTACTTCATATGCTGTATTAGGAACGTAGATGTTACAAAGTGTAAAAGTTTTAACAATTTCAAGTTGTACTGCTACAGCTTGGTAAGTTGTATTTAATACAACCCTTTTATATGGTGTGCCTTTTCGAATGAGAAAAGCCACTCCTCCACAGGCTCTTTCAGGTGAGTAAAAATCTTTCCTTACCAGACTGAAATTTTTTATATTGTATTTTGATCTCGGTTTCAGGTGCGTCTCTTGAAGAGCAATACACAATGGGGTATACTTTTGAATTAAGAGTTTCAGTTCGTTGAAATTGTTAGATAGTCCCCGACAGTTCCATTGGATAATTTTTGTTGTATCCATTTTAAAAGTAAGTAGAAACAAACACAGTTGAATAATTTAACATGTAAATAAAATAAAAAATTACAGTGTATATGGGACTATTACAAACAATTAACAGTTTCACATGATAGACAAAGACAAGAAAACATATCATAGATGTAATCACAGATTAAATTTACTGACTAAAAATTTGCGGATCACCTGCCGTTTTACGAGGCATTCTGGGCTTGCCTTTTGGCCAACCTCTCTTTTTCTTTTGTTGTTTGGCCTCCTGCACTGTCTGCGAATCGACAGAGGTGATGCTGGAGGACCTTGTCCTAGCTAATGACATCCTACGCTTTGACCCTCGCGTTTCCACGTCCATGGTCTCAACTTCCGATGCAGTGGTCGGCTCTAAGAACTGAATACTTGTTTCGCTTACTTGCGAGATAGGCTTTGATTTATGAAGTAATAAAATTGATGATGATTTCTCCGAAACGAGACGTTTATATTAAAAATCCACAACGTTGTCTTGTCGAGCTCAAAAAATGGCAATAAGGAAGTGTTTCTTATTTTTCTGTAACTGCTCAAATAACAATAGGAAAAAATAATAACAAAATTTCAGTTTTTCTGGTATATCTTTGGAAGTAATCGGGATTTTCTGGTTTTATTTACAGTACGACAATTATTACGCTACTTTTCCGTCACTTGACCATCATCGTATTTTCTATGGTTTCTGAGATCCTCATTATAGACATCCTTATCTTGGAAACAGTGTATACAGGCAGAGAGATCCGGGGATTTCAATGCCCACTTTACATGTGTGCGACCCATGATCCCGTACTTCCCATGTGCAAAGTCAAATTTGTTAATGACAGCTAGTCCAAACAAAGTTACGAAGTCATGTTTGTAAGAAAATATAGAATTTCTAACATAGACATTTTAATTAGAAACATCCTGTAGTATGTGTTATAAAATTCCTCAGTTAGATGTTGCTGTTTTAGAAAAGGATTATGATTATTTTCAGAAATTCTAATATTCATTTCAATACTCTCTTTTTCTGCATGAGTAGAATGTTACATACTGTAGGTACTAATCCTTATAAGCTTTGAATACATTTATGTTCGTAGTTTGATTTAAATCCAATAAAAGCTGAAACTCTTGAGAAGTTAAGGTAAATTGTATTGCACAGAGAAAATTTTTATAAGGTTAGAATTCTAGAAATAAAGTCGAATGCTACACATTAGCGTTAATGATGTAGAAATTCTACATACGGAAAAATGCGCCACAAATTTTTTACTCGACTTATCACCGTATATGCTTGAGTTAATTTAAATTACACGATTGAAGTGGGTACCAAGAATTGAAGGATTCCAGCGCTTTCCTAGCTTCGGTAGGTATATGAATCTAGCTGGAATGCTTTACGCATACATTTTAAATTTAGTTTGCTCCAGTAAATTCCGGCTTCGGGAGATCAATCGTATGTAAAGCTAGCTCAGATGTTCTTTTTTTTATAAAATTCCGACTGAGAGTGACGAGTAACCATAATGATAGTAGCCTAATCAACATGAAAATATGAATAGCGTGTTTAAATTCTAACTGTAGCCCACATATTATATATAAGTACTCGTAGAGCATTGGCTCATCTTCTACCATAACAATAAAACTGTACAAATGAAGCAGCCAAGTTTTCCACTCTTGATTTCATTTCAAAGCGGACCACCGATTGCAATTTGTAATTTTAATGAAATGGCGTGGAAACTCGACTGCGATATTAACCATTAAGGGCTGATCATTTACACACGACACAAATTTAAAAAATCAATTAATAATGCTGTACGAAAGAAAGACACTCAGGGTACCGCGCACTTGCGTTCTATTGAAACAAATTAAATTTAAAAGGAAACTCTAATTAATATCCTAACATCCGGTCATAATTGCGATTTTCTTTGACAGACGCCTTAAAAACATACGCACCAACTGATATTGCTTCGGAAACTTCATTTCTTTACTTTCACTTGATTCTTTGTTGTAATTTTTGGTGGTGGATTACTTCATCGGGTACTTGGAGGAACCTTAAACAAATGCCCCACTTATGCGATTACTACTCGATAGACACAATACGCAACTTCTTCGTATACTTGAAACAAAGCTTGAACTTGACTTTTATAACGACGAATTAATATCTCTATACCACCATCTAACCTTTCTTCTACAAGACCTTTACAACCACCAAGACTGGTTGCCCTTCAATAAACAGCCTCGTTTTCGTCTGCTCCGCCTTTTTAAAACTTTCTTCCCTACTGTTCCTTTCGATCCTACTTCTTTATCATTCTGTCAGCGGTCACCTATCAAATTCCCATTACCAAAACATTGAAAGAAAAACCGCCGGAACCCCCAAACGGAAGGAAGGTAGGACGGACACGTAACGAAACCAATAGTATGATAAATGCGTTTGTGATGTAATAGGATGAATCCTGCCCGCAGTAAATTACAACTCACAACACCTAAGTACCTATGCGTCTCGTCCTTCGGATGGAATTTCTACTTCTACAAAAACCTCAATTTTACAACATAATCAATAACAAATTAAACAACACCTTTCCCTCTTTGTTCGACACGGTGTCGTTTTTGCACATTTTTGCCTGACATAGGTACAAATGGCATTTGCAAGATAATTAATTTTGCTTCAAGGGAATCTATTCTCAGAATAATCCGGGATTATTATCCTAGAAATAACGTGACCTTTGTGTTACAGTACATTCAACTAAGCTTCCAGACGGTAAATAACGATTAAAGAAAATAAAACAACATCCAATTATCTTATTCAGTCTTGCTCAGAAACTAACAAAATCCTCGTTGCTTTTAGAACACAATGAGACCTGCAATGAGATTGTTTTGATGTAACCAAAACAATATCTTTGATATACGTCTTGTTGAATATAAACACAAAATTAGTGTTAATTTTGTAGAATTTGTCTCTATGATCACTCCTTTCTTTGTAATTAAAATAGATGCATTAGAAGACAAAGTAATTGATCTTTATTCACTGCCTTGTAATTTAGGTATAGTCAGCATTTTAGTAAATTGATAAAATGTGAATGAAAAAGTTATTTGGATAAACGGAGCCAACATCAGATAATGTTCACTGTTCACGATTGAAGGGTCGCCGGACAGTAGTCCCAAATCCCGAACAGCTGATGGCCAAACGTAAAAAAAAGTTCCTTTATGGGGATTTTTAAATAATATTATACACCATGGTTCAATTCAAAGTTGACCTTCTCCAAGAGGTATCCTTCGTCTGAGGTTTGAATATTATTGGAAGTTGTAGGGTGTCCAAATTTAAAAAGTTAACCGTGTTGGTTATTTAATAGTTTTAAACCGTGGTGGAAATGAAGTCCATCTTTTCTGTATTATTCAAGTCTCAATGCTTCGATTTTCTTTTAATTGCCTCTAATCATCAGTCGCATCAGGTAGTCTGGGTGAGGGCTCAACTTACATACTTTTTAATAACTGAGTAACGTTACAGTACGGCCTTTATGGAATTTATAACCACAACGTAAATTCAGACCGTGGAAGCCTCGCGTCAGAAATTCTAAAAATTATTAACGACATTAAGACTAGCTTGGGATTGGTGGAGAGAATGTCACTAATGAATAAAAATTAGGCACACTCCACCAAATCATTTAGTACTGCAACGAACTGGACCTAAATAAATACTGGAAAAAATATGGGAGTGACCAAATAGAATGTAAAAACCCTAAATAATAAAGATCAGGAAATAGAGAAAAAGTTGAAAGAACATCAAATAGACTTCTGTGCTCTGCAAGAAACAAAAAAAGGCGGGGGACAAGTAGTAGGGGAATACTTACAAATATATAGTGGGATACCAAGAAAGAAGGTGTAGCAATAATGGTAAAAACTAAATATAAAGACAAAATAAAAGATTGTCGGTACATATCTCAAAGGATTATTATGATAAAGATGACAACTAACAGAAAAATTATAAACATAATAGGAATCTATGCACCAGAAGACTGCAAAACCGAAAAGGATAAAGGAGATTTTTATGACGAGCTACAAACACTAGTAGAAGCAATATACGACAAACATAATAATATTGGTTGTGAGAAGCCTAATGTTATCTAATATAGGAAGCGACCACTATGTGGTGCTCTGTAAATTAAATATCACTCTCAGCACTAGGTACTGTGGTAACTAATATAAGGTGTTTAAGATGGGGGAAGTCCTAGTCCAGTAGGCGTTAAAGTGGTAAGCCAAAATGAAAAGACCTTTATTTAATGAATTTTATATACGCCAACCGAAACATATAAAATTCATTAAATAAAGGTATTTTCATTTTGGCTTACCACTTTAACGCCTACTGGACTAGGACTTCTTCCATCTTAAACACCTTATATTAGTGCTGTGTAAAATCAGATACAGTAAAGGATGGAAAAAAAGGTGTAAACACACGAAGGCAGAAAAAAATAGAAAATTTTAGAGACGACTCAATAAAATTCTTATACAAAAAGCGGTTTGAGCAAAAGATACAGTTAGAACACATTGAAAATGAAAGTAACGTAGAAACTAGATGGAAAAGAAGAATATTTATTTATTTTATTTGTTATTTATTATCCCTCATAATGAAGACAATAAACAGAAATACAAAGTGGACAACAAAAACACCAGAGTTTACTGTGGATATGAAAGAAAAATATAACGAAAAAAAGAAAAATACAAAACTAGTATAAACTATAGAATCATATCAATGATATAAGAATTTAAGAAGTGAAACCCGTCAACTGATCAGGCAGACAAAAACGGATTAATAATATAATAATAATAATATATATTTGCTGTCAGCAGATCAATAGATATAACATTGATATTGACAAAGTCACATAAACGATACGGAGGAATTTCCCCACGCTATAATATTAAACGTCATATGTGGGAATACTATTGCATGGTACACCGTGTGCAGGGCACTTTTATCGAGAATATGAATTAGCTTCAATATAATATAATATGCGCTATTTAGTTTCTTCACCACATGGTCAACATGTTTTGTCCACGTAAGATTTGTATCTACAAAGGTGCCTAGAAACTTAATGTAATCAGCATTGTTGATAATTGAGTCAATATTAGGTTTACCAAAGTACAGCCCTACAGTTTTATCCTTATTCAGAACTAAGTGGTTTTTAGTGCACCAACTTCCAAAGTCGGCTCTGACTGAGTCAATGGCTCGAGACAGGCTATTTATATTATCGGCAGATACTGCTATTGTAGTATCATCCGCAAAGCTAATTAAAAAGCCGTTATTAATAAAATGTGGCAAGTCCGCTACATATAATAAGTAAATTAATGGACCCAGCACAGATCCTTGGGGCACACCTAAGTTAACATTAAACTTTTGTGATAGTGTTCCTTGCATGTCGACAAGTAAATTTCTGCTAGTGAGGAATGAAACCAACCACTTTTTTACTGGGAAAGATTTACTAAGGGACTAGAGATGGATTTTTACGGGAAATAGAAACAGGTATGGCGTTTCATAAGACCCAAACAACTGTCGAGGAATAAACTTACTGAATACAACACTGAAAATGACAACAAGAATAATAGCAACGAAAAGAAATGAGCCAATAACCCTACAAGAAGAACAACAAGGGATTCGGACCGGGAGATCGCGCACGAGTGCAGTTTTCATAATAAGACAATTATTAAAGAAAAAGCGCCGGAGAAAAACAAAACGGCATACCTATATGTGCCTCATAAATTTAAAGAAAGCGTTTGGCAGAGTAGGAATGGGAGATACTGTACACTAGATTTAGTCAAGACAATAGAGAACATAAATTTTGTTTTCTTATCTTTTTTGTAAATTATTGGAAACCTAATGAAATAAAAATTATTATTATTATTATTATTATTATTATTATTAAATATATACCGGGTGATTCATTAGATGTAATGAAAGTTTGAATCTCCCGCAAATTAAAAAAATTATGAAGTTGGTACTAACTGATGATCATTTATTTAATTGCAAAGGTGTATCATCATGCTCGTTTACTTATTTATAATCTACAAATACTGCTTTACGACAAATTATAAACTAAACTAGACACAGTCACGTTTCTTACATATTTTAGTGCATCAACTCTAAAAATTGTTCAAAACGGAAAAAGTAATAAACCACAAATGGCACCCAACAATTAACGCCGACACTGGTTTGTTAAATGACAGTCATGACAGAACAAAATTACTAACGAAATTCAAACCGTCAATGTAATAATGCAAAAAACACAAATACGCGCGAAATTCAAGCGATCATCACTACTAATGAATCACCCGGTATAAAGATAACGTAACGATGGTAACGACAGTTAAAATAGTAAGAGACAGATCGCCAAACGGAAGAAGGACATCCGAGGACAAGGTAGTCAGATAACATCATTTGAGGCTAGAATCGAAGTTAAAACAGACAAAGCCTATAGAAATAGCAGGAAGAAGAGAAAGAACTATTTGCATAACAATTTAGCGTTTTCTTTTGCTGGCAAGTGACAGAGAATTTAAAAATTTGGAGTAATTTTCAGGAAGGAAAGGAGAAAAAGCTACAATAAGCAAACTAGACGAAAGAGGTCAAATTTGGAGCTCGAAGAAGGCACTTAATAATCATTGTTATCTCCGTTAACAAATTAAGAGTTTCAGCACCATCAAATTAGAAGGTTATTTCACAGTGTTTCAGACCTGTTCCAGACATAATAAATAAATCACGAAACAGAAATCCTGTCATTATGATGCCATGATATAATTATGATAAAGTATAAGCAGGTATCACCACTTGCAGATGTGTTGCACACTGACTCCCTCGGTATTGCGCAAACGCAAGCGCGCTAAAATTTTCGTACAACTGTCAAGTTTAAGGGCTAAATAATACACATAACCTGCAAACGTTATAATTGAAGATAATTTAGCTTACCTGCTTACCTATTGTCAGGGCCGGACTGTGTGTTTAAGGGCCCCGGGCGCTCCATGACCAAAAGGCCCCCAAACTCATAGCCCCCCCCCCCTTCAAAAAAAGAAAGACAAGAGATTCGCAGATTTTTTTAATTGTATTTCAAACAACTTGCTGAACAGTGTTGAACATTAAATTAAAGGAGAAGGCGCTGTAATCCCAATGACGTATTGGCAAATTTATCAATTAATTTATCCTTCTCCAAATTTAAACAATACATTTACAAACATTAATGCTTCAATAATTGACTGACTTAGCGGGGACCCGCGACGGAGGCTACGCTTCGCGGTTTCACGAGGGCCCCGTCCAGGGTCCCCGGTGGCGCGGGGCCCCAGCCGCTCGAGCGGCCTAGCGGCCTGGGCCAGTCCGGACCTGCCTATTGTAAGTAGGAGTAGTAGGTATATGTTAATGCCATGTTATCAAGATGAATTTTGTTGTTATTCCTAGAATATGCCAAAGGCGATAGAAAGAAACTATTTCGGTAAGTACTGTAACAGTTAATTAGAAATAGTTAATGAAATCTACTTACAGACCAATATTGACCTACGTAGAGAGAGAGAGTACATGCTACAGAAATGAAGTACTTGCGAAGGGTAAGGGGAGTTGGTGGAATTCCTAGTGAGAAGATAAAAAAAGAAGTGGATGCTCTGATAGAGACCTTTGATAGACAAAAATTAAAACGCTTATTTAGACGCCTTGGACGAATGGCAAACAGTCGGCTTGCGAAACACATATGGAACACCGGAATTCAAAATAGGAAGAAAAGGGGAAGCATAACGACAACATAGGATATGTACCTAAGTAGCAAGAATACTTCAAGATCAAGGCATGGAATGGGAGGAGGCTAAAGGCGCCTTTAGACTAGAAAGAAAACTCGCGCGATTTACTGTCGGACACTACTGTCTTAAGTGTAAATAGCATTGACAGAACTCGCGGAAAAATTCTTTCGACACAATTCTTGCCAGTCTAAACAGGCAATAGTGCATCTCACCAAGTTCTCGCCAACTTTCCATTTCGTTTCGATATTTTGGCGAGTAAACGTGCGAGTTTTATTATATTGTGGCATGTAAATGAGTACCCTGCTTTTTAATTTTGTAATAGCAGTTCCTGAAGGTCTATCGCTGACATGCGAATAAAATTTTTAAATTGTTGGGATTGATTCTCCGATTCTCAGGTCATCAATTAATTTATGGTAGGCCCCATACTTTTCCCTTCTTGGAATCCATTCTCTCACCCAACACTTTCTTTTGTGCTTCACATTATTGCATAAAACTACAGCCGCGGCAATACAAAGATGCGCTATTGGCACCATAATGTGAGATAAGTTCTCGAAAACAACTGCTAGGTATCAATCATGGTGTATAATACACCATGGTATCAACTGGCAGCATTTTCGGAAGCTAAAAGTGCTGCTAGTGTAAACAGTTCTTTGAGAACTTGCGACCATGATATAAATAAAACACTTGCGACAGCAATGGCTCACCCAACATGCCCGACAGTTTATATCGCGACACTTATTACTCACAGTGTAAATACAAGTTTCTCCCGCGAGATTGTCGCAAGTAACTTACTAGTCTATCTGCGCCTTATGAAGTTAACGCGAGATAGGAAAAAATGGAACACCATAGTTTATAGCTTGATTTATAGTGACTTATCTGGTATGTTAATTTATTTTCCGTACACCATGATGGTAGAAGGGTTTTGATTATAATAAATAATAACATTAATAACGTTACAATTCTTGTTGTTTATTCCATATTATGCTGTAAAGGATCATGACGGTTGCTTTCAAGTTGGGGCTATAATGTAACTGAAATTCACAGTGACGACGAAGGCATTATCATTGTATTTATAAATACAATAGCGCGTTAAAGCAAATTCAAATTTAAGCGCGCTTGCGTTTGCGCAGTACCGAGGGAGTCAGTGTGCAACACATCTGCAAGTGGTATCACCTTCTTTAAAATACGGAGATCGGCATCACGATACTTCCATCATTTAACTGATGCATGATGTACAGTTGCATAAAAATCATACTCCGTCATTCATCGCCTTCTGAATTTTCTCCAAGGGAGTCTCATGGTGGAGTTCCTGGGAAATATTATGCCAATTATAAACCTTAAACAGCAGTTCCCTTTAGGATATTCGGGTGTTGGATACGTACAGCTTGCTCAATTCTAAGTAGAGTTGACCACCCCATAATTATATTTGGATTTCTATATTGACTTAAATATTCCTCCAACCATTCTGTCGTTCCGCCACGTTCATCTCTTCGTACCACTAGAAAAGGCAAGCTGTAATAAGTTTAAAGACAGATACATATCGATTATAGAGCACATGGAATTGTGGTAATTATGATTCTAATAATCAATTCCAGTAGGTATCGTCCTCTTGCCCGATACGAGAACACATTTTCCATCTTCACGTTTTGGCGTAGCAGAAATTTTGGTAGTAAAACTTCCTATTAGATTTCACGGATGACTTGTTTTTCATTCAATGAAAAAATTGGGTTATATTTCATAAAAAGTAACATAAAGCTTATCGCTACGAAACGATATTTCCGTTGACCATAATGAATTTATAAAAATTAATCCGCTTCATTCGAATCTTTTCGAGGACGAAATATTTTCTTATCGATTTGTCTTATGTCTTGAAAGGAACTGACTGCCGGTGGTCGGTTTATATGTAGAGGGAATGGTAAAATATATTTTCCTGTAAATATCCTAAAAGCTTGCATTACAACAGTAAATTAAGCTAGATGGCATAGATCAAAGATTTACATGGTAATGTGACAGATGCATCCTTAAAATTTCATGCCTCACGAGTCACTTTTACGTTTATATAACCGCGAAGAGCTTAGTTTACTCGAATAGAACTTCCTTTTCCCACAATATTTGTATGCACATTTTATACTGTTTGGAATTGAAGTAATCTTACCTTAGTGTATACGTCCGAATAGTGTTTCCTATCGCATTTAATTTTATATGTACTCTATGCAGCTGAAGTTTCTCTTTCTACGACAGAAATCATTTATGAAATTACATTTACGCGTCAATTCTACCACAATCTTTGACACGATTAAAGAAATCTAGCAAGTTGAGAAATGTGCACTTCTTTCAGTTTGCTTGGTAATTAATCTTATTTGTAGGTTTCTTCTGCTTTTATATGATTAATCTGCATGTATATATATTTTTATATCCTGTTTACATAGAGGTTTTTCAAACTGAACGGTGTTTCTCCACAGCAGTGTTCAACGAGCTAGATCTGGAGGCGGGAAATTTACCACTAATTCTATATTTTGACGTTTTCTGTTAACATAAAGATCAAAAATAAATATGCAGAATTAGGACTTAGATACTTTTGTTAAAAATTAAACTCTGGCAAAACTATACTATGACTAATGTAAATTTAAGACTATTTGCGATTACATACATGTGACAAGTAAGCGCTTTTACGAAGTTATCAACACATAATTAATAGAGAACAGATAGGGTGTCGCATTTTTTACTAAAACGAGTCAATTCGAAAAATTGGCAGTCTACGGCGTTTCCTTCATTATCGGACATTATCGGAATATTTGGCGCTACCATCCTAGACTTTACATATTTGGCATACTCCAAGTTATGATCACACCGTATAGTTGTGAAGTCCTCCAGCTTTAGTGAACACCCTGCACCGAGTTCCGGAATTTCATTATTTGTTCGAGGAGTGAGCTGTCTGTGTTTACATGTTCGTGTAATTGTTTATGTTACCGCCGCGAAGTTTAATTTTGGGGATATCTTTTTGCATTTTGTAATTGCCGAAATTATCTTTTGCATTTTACTTGCCGTAAATAAGTCTATTATCTTTTTGCCTTTGCGAGTTTTACCAAAACGTTAAGGTATCTTTTGCACTTTTGCCTTTTTACCGTCACAATTAAGTACCGCCATTTTCCAATGTTTTCTTAGCTTTGGAATTTCATTTCACCGTATCGCTTTTGAATCATTTGCATTAAGTTACCAATATTCATTTAAATTCGCTTTTAGCAGTTTTTCTACCGTTTTGTTAACTGCTCAAGCTTTTCTATCCTTTAATTATAAAACAAGGGGAGAGGGGAGGAATCTTCCGTACGTTTTTCCCGAAATTGTTTCCGTAGCAACGGCTGTACTTTCTTCCGCTAGGAAACTTGCCGGTTGGGTTTTAATTCTATTTTAGCTTGATCGAAGTGGACGCTGCCATTTGTTGGACCCGACCGATTCCTGGTTACCGTTTCTCCGAGAGAGTTTACCCGAGGCTACCGAGACCGATCCGTCCATCCTTGACAACCGCCGACCTCGACCAGGCGCGAGATTTACGTCGTGGCACCCGAATCCATCCGTACGTCCGTTCAGCCGTGTTTGCAGCCGAATAGCGCGTGTAATGCTTTCGTCCAAAATAGTAGCCCTTGGGGTGGTTTGCTAGTCAAAACAAAGTCACATCCGGAAAGGGCTGACAAATCTGTATAGATTAAATGATTCTTACTTAGCCTGCAATAACTATACTTATACTCAAGCCGCACAAATAAAAGATACCCTCTTTCTCTCGATCTCTCAAATTATTTACTGTTTTTCAACAATAAATTTAATATGGAAGTAAAATTTGAAACGCAAATAGAACATCCCTACGTATCCTTGTCGGGAAATTCCTTAAAACAGAAACAGTTACAATTGAAGCTTTGACGGGCAAACTTAAAAGACAATGAACAGAGGACCGTCTGTAATAACCGCCTTTGTAATTCCATTCAATCTAAGCACTTTAATTACGTCCCAAGGCGTAGCTAACAGCAAGTCTTTACTGGACGGCAAATAACGTATAATAAAAATCGTCTTTTGCTGATTAACCGCTAACAGCACAACGCGGCAACATTTGTATAAAACTCAATAACTGTAGATAGGGAAGTTCTGTGAGCGTGAAGTTCTAACGAGCCGAGCATAACTTAATTACTGCAAGTAAGGGTAACTTGACATAAAACCATTTACCCTCAAAATTATATTAAGCTGGTACGTGTTTATTTGAGTAATCGAAATAAAAGTACACGTACTTGTTTTTACCTCATTGCGATCATTTTAAATCTACAAAAAAAGCAATCACAAAATTGCGATTGAATTCTTCAGCCGACTGTGCAGCGTTTTCTGTCGAATGTGGAAACTATTCACTTTCCTTTGGAAGAGTAAAGCTTTTGTTAAATAATCCAGCAAACATAGTTCTGAAAATGTAATGTTGTATGTGAATTCTCGATGTAAGGCAAGCTAGCTAGGATTTAGTACATATTCGTACATACGTAAAAGTTCAATTCACTAGTTCGAGGTTGTCCGTTGTTGGAATAGTTTAGGAACGATCGTAAATTGTTAATCACCCAAGCATTGAGATGCTTTGGATCAAACCGTTCAAAGTGTTGTTCAAGGGAAACTCATTTGACTTAGATTCTAGGCGATAGGAACTTTATGGCAGTCACATATTTATTGTATACATAAAGGGATATCTATAGTCAAAGGGTAACACCTACTTTTTTATTCGATTGCTAGAGTGACAAGCATTTTCAGAAACCCACACACTCATACGTTTCAATAAAAGTAACATTCTAATAATATTGCTGAAATCTAGCTGTCAAAGCGAAGTTGAAAGTTTTTTATTATTATCTATTAAAATAATTGTTTCTGGTGAAGATAGGTAATGTTAAACCTACAGTTCCAAAATTTTGAGCAAACACGATTTTAACATATAAAAGTATAAAATAACAATAATAATGTAACGGAAACGCTCCAGACATGACGTCGCCTTTGGCGCTCTGGAATTTTCTAGGCGCGCGATAGTGGGAATGTTTGCACGTATCTGGTAATTACGCGAATGTTCTGGACTTACATTGCTTGCGTGTATAAATGGTTGCGGACCAAACATCGCGGCAGTTTTTTTACTACCGAACGAGATCGAGTACGTATGAAACATCGAGCGCGGAAGTATAAATTGCGAAGTGTGTGATATAAATAATCGATATAAATTGTACGGTTTTTATAGTGTTTTAGTTTTGTTTAATAAATATTGATATAAATCGAACCCGAATTTATAAATCACGTCACAATAATAATACGCTTTTATTCCCCTTAAATTTGTATATAACAATAGAAATATAAAAAAAAGCTAACCGCAGAGAAAGGGACTACATTCAGCGCACAAAACGCTGCTCTTCCATGTAGCCGGCAATGATTGTATAGTATGGCGCTTAGAGAGTTTTTACTTCAGTGAAACCACATTCACATATAAATGTCCAAGCAATAACTTGGTACTTTGGCATATGCTTTTTTTTATGCAACTGCTGCTAATGAAACGTTTAAAAGTAATTGACTGACTCCACTTTGCCCAAAACAAGTAAAAATATGCCTATAATTTTGGACTAATTAAAGATTAATTTGTACTAACAAAATTAGAATTTGTACCCGATTAGTTCCGCCGGAAATCCGATTCTAAGGTGGGGTGCCAACTTGAAATCAAGTTAGCACCCCTCTCCTCCTTTTCCGACTGAAATTTTATTAGTCGCATCAAAAACTCTATATTAACGACTAATTTGTACCCACATTTTTTGCTAAAAAAGGGACATTCTCCGAATTAATAGAAAGAAATGGAACGTATAAATTAATATGTACCCACAACATTAGGATTTGTACCTGATTGGTTATGCCAGAAAACTGATTCTAAAGTAATAAGCATTTAGGCCGCTTGGCATAAATTCAAAATATACGCTATATAATGCAAGAAGATTCAAGCCCTTAGAAAGATTCTCCGCATCTTGCATTTTCCCGTTGTAGGTAACTTCCTTCGACACTCCATTTTCAAGATATTAGCACTGAATGTTTTAACATCACTAGTAAATGTGTCGAGACGTTCCATTTGCCCTTTATGAGAATCCTCTAACACTTTTTGAGATATTCGCTCTTAAAGATTTAACATCGCCAATGGATATATTTCTTCCAAACGTATCAATTCTTTGCTTGAGACATTTAATTAGAATACCATGAAAGATAACATAAATTTCCAAAGGCGAGTAACTTGAGCGCATTTTTCATGCATTATTCAGTACTTCCATAGTCCATTGGTATGTGAGCTATGTTTTTCTTTACTAGAAGCATCTTTAATTAAAAATAAGGAAGTTAGTATTTGGCAGTTTGCGCATGCGCATATCTAATTTTTTATAATATGAGACGTTTGGCTTTACTAGAAACATCTGTGGTTAAATTTTCCAAAAAATATCTATAAAAAAGGATGCGGATATTGCACAGTCTGCGCATGCGCATACCTGATTTTTACTATATGCGATATGTTTGCCTTTCCTATAAGCATCTGTGGTGAAAATTTCAGCAAAATATATTAATTAATAAGAAAATTGATATTGCGCATGCATTAATCGTCATGGGATTTTGCTAGGCTGAGGTGCCAGAGCTACCGAATTCAAGAAGAACGAACTAAATATATTGAAAACTGTAGGAGCAGTGGCGCCCTCGCATGGACGAACGGAGAAAGTGGCCTTAATTGCACCTTCCAACATCAGTTGGAAAATGCGCTAAAAACTAGGTTCTACCATTAAAAAAAAAAAAACATTTAAGAATAGTAAATTTATTAAAAAACGGCGGTGGCATTATCCACCTAGCTCAAGCGAGTCATGCCAAAAATTTGAATTGCCCATTGACGGGAGGAGCACGGGATGACTTTAAATTAGTAGGACAAATTAGCACAAAACGTAAATAAAATACAATGTGTAAAATATTAATGTTGACACTACGGCGTGAAGTGAGTATCATCAGAAAAATTTGAATTACTCATTAACCTGATGAGCACATGATTTTAAATTAGCAGCACAAATTATCACAAAATGAGCACAAAATTATAGTAAAAGAAAAATTTGAAAATATCGATGTTGTCACTCCGGCGTGAATTACTCATACACCTGATGAGCACAACATTATGAGATACCTACTTGGAACTTAATTCCTTTCAAGTCGACACTCCAACTTCACGGACCCGGTAACTGTCTGTTTCAATACAGTACAATGGAAACTATAACGAGGAATTAGAATGATCAGTGACACGCCGTGAACGCATTAAGTTAAATATTCGATTTGCGGTCCTGAGGGCAAATTGAAATTGTAACAGGCTGAAAACCACAATTTCTATGTAGTTGTGCCACAAAGACATGATAATATTACTCATTTAGCACAAACTCAATTTCCGTTAATTTGTGTTTGCATAATAGCTGTATCATTAAAGCGTAATTTCAAATCAAGCTGAAACTCAGAAAAGTATTTACAAATTAAATTTTGCTCTATAAATAATCAATCGATTGTTCCATGAATACAACAAACAATGAATCGATATTTTTGGAGTTGCTTTCCGACAGAAATTAAAATCGGAGTTAATTACCAGAAATTCGCTTGGTTGCTGAACTACCGATCCGGAGCAATAAATTACCAATCACGTAGGTAGTGCATTACAAATTTTATTAATTTAATTTTAAAGCTACCTTACGGTATCACATGCACATAGTTCATTCCGAAATCCCAATTTTCTGGCGCAGATTTCCTCCGATGGAAAGCAATTTATTTACCACTAGTGACTTACGACTTTTCCACGGGAATCCTTGAAAACGTTGCTTGAATTACTACTCAATCGTGAGATTTCATAGCAAAGGTATTCGAAACTTTATCCTCTTGCATTAATTTCCTACACAATTTCAAGTCCACATCGTGTGGAATGTGGGATTTCACCTACGAGAAGCTCGTTTTCGGTCTAACTGTCGAATAACAAAGCTTAAGATTCGAACAAACTTATGTAACAGTTGTGAACCTCATCTTACTCATTTGGTCTAATATACTGATGTGATAAGTTTAACACGAACGAATAAAATTAGGGAAATCAAAATGAAGTCCCCAGTCTGATGACATAAGGCAAGCTGTGATAAAATCCCACTAAAATGAAGAAGGCAATTCAGTGAACAGGAAAATTATGGAAGTTGATTAGCAAGAATGAGCTTTGAAAACGACTGTTTTAAGTAGATTGCCAGATAACTGTTGGCTCATTTTTAGATCCAAGGTTTACATTAAAATGGTTTAGAAATTTGGATTAAATGGCTTTAATAATTTAATACTTGAATTTCAACCGCTATTCATAACGTATTATTACTTCGAGCTTAATTTACCTGTGAAACACAATTTCGCTCAGCGCTATCTAGTGCAGTTACAACAAAACTTGGATGACTGCGTGTCGAATCCCAAAGCACATTTGACAGCATCAGAAGTTTCATAATTACAGAAGATGTGTGATGAACTTATGAACATGGAGAATTGAGCGAAGACGTTATAGAGAATCGGAGTCTGGAAAGTTGACAAAGTTTGTAAATTTTAAAATAATAGGTAATGTGCACCTAAAGTCTATCAATCCAGCGACAGTCTAATCAGTACACTTAGATGCTGAACAATAACAAGTTAGCCTACCCGTAAGTGTATGATGACTAATGATGCACAACGAAAATGGAATTAATGATCATTTTATCGTTAACCGTTTTTACGTAGTGGGAAATACAAAGCTAACCTCCGTTTTAGTTAATCCCCCGATATTACAATAAGCTTCTCACTTCTGACGTTTAAGTTTCAAGTAAGATCTTTCTTTTAAAAAAGAATTTGTAACGTAAATTTAATTACGTGGTTTTATTTATTCACAAATTAGCTAACGATAAATTTACAACAGTCTTAAAATGGATTAATTTATAACAGTAATTATTGTTTATCACTTACAATTTATAAAGCGCATCGAAGTTTCGAAACACAATTCGGTTTTTGCTTAACATTCTTTCTATAATGTTCTCGAGTGGTCAAGAATGCTTAGCGCCTCGTTATCTATCGAGATTTATGGAATGTTTGGTATAATGTCCCCCTCTTAAAACTGTTGCATCTCGTAACACGGACGACGATGGTAGCGGAGACACAGTTCCAGGGCTCTGGTTCTGTATCAGTATTCTTCCATCCTTTTCCAAGATCTTTGGACGTGCGATGTATAGGTAACAGGATAACCACTTTTTTCCACGAGGGGAAATTGTTCTCCGAAATACAACATGGGTACCTTAGAGGGAAATCTATAACAACAGCTGTTTATCAATTCGTCAGTACGGTACAACAATCCTTTGAGAATCACGAAATGGCCCTTGGTCTATTCCTGGACCTTTCGAAGGCCTACGATCTGATAGACAGGGATATTCTATTAAGTAAATTGTTTAAATACGGAATCCGAGGTGTCGCTTACAACTGGATTCAGTCCTATTTTCAGAATAGGCTGCAGAAGGTTATCACAATGAATCAGCACTTCACCGATGAATCAAATTTTTCCTCTACCCAGATAGGAATACCCCTAGGTAGTATGATCGGACCGTTATTATTCATCATTCTGATCAACGACATGAATCAATCAATACATTTAGAAGATGGAATCGTCATTAATTATGCGGACGATTCTAACATTCTCATCCGCTCGAAACACTACGACAATCTCTGTGCGGAAACAGGTCGAGCATACAACTGCTTAAAGTTATGTTTCCATACGAGTAAACTCCTGCTGAACGAGAAGAAAACAAATTGTGTTCTTTTCGGGATGAAAGGGTCACCCTCAACCATGGACACCATTAAAGTAGACGGTATGGACCTGCCTCTCGCGTATAAAACTGACTTTTTGGGTGTAACCTTGCAAGCGGATCTGAAGTGGACGGAACATATCCATCGCGTGTGCATGAAGCTAAACTCTGTGATTTATTCATTGAGGGTGATGAGAAGATACGTAGGTTCAGATACGCTTAAAGCAATCTACCGTGCTAATTTTGAAAGTCGCTTACGTTTCGGTATAATATTTTGGGGCCAAAGTGCTTGTAGTCATAAAGTCTTTGTTACCCAGAAATGTGCTGTAAGAACTATATTTGAACTATCACGTCATCAATCCTGTAGAGGCTATTTTAGACAGCATAACATTGGTTTCAGTTTACATTTACGAGCTACTTATGTTTATATTCAAACACAAGTATCTGTTCTCTGGTGCTAAAACACGTCATACTTACGACACACGTATGAATCTAGTAAATTATAACATACCTATCCATAGGATAACTAGTACAGAGAAGAGTTGTTACTATGCTGGAATGAAGATGTTTAACAAACTCCCCACAGAGGTAAAAGTTGTTACATCTAAAAACGCTTTTAAAAGAGCTATCACTGATCTGCTCTACGATCTCGAACCTTATTCCGTGGCCGAGTATTTAAACATGTAATTCGGTACATTTGTGTGAAGTTTGTAGACGTTTACTGTTTCTTATGTTTATTTATATTGTTTGTAAGCATATTTTACAGTCAATTAAATATTATTATTATTATTAATTCTGTACTGTAATGTATTCCAAAAATGTTCGTAACCAGGTTTATCGCAAGACCGGTCTTTTGTTACGAGATAATAAAGAATTTGTCCCTGTTCCTGTAGGAAACACACCTATTCCACCTCGGCTTGTTAAAGGTAAATTTCTTTGTGCCCAAACCGAAACTTGAATTCTACGGAAATACCTCGGGAAAACTTTACATCCTTGGCTACGCAATGAGCCAAAGCGTATTCCGTTGGTGCTTCAAGCAAATCTTTATATTTCTCACGGACAACACCAAAGCGCTCCTCGAAAGTTTACCGAAAACAGTTAACCGAAAACAGTTAACCGAAAACAGTTAACCGAAAACAGTTAACCGAAAACAGTTAACCGAAAACAGTTAACCGAAAACAGTTAACCGAAAACAGTTTACCGAAAAACAATTCACCGAAATGGCAATATACCGAAAGAACAATACGTCGAATTCCAATTGACCGAAAAGCAGTTTTACCGAAAGGAAAGCTTACCGAATATAACATAACTATCGAGGTGGAATGTGCTCGCCCGAAAAGATGTTTTTTTTGTAAAATTCGCCATCCTCAACCAAACGATCTTACGCCCAATTTGCAAAACTGTTGATAGTTCAGGTGGTCCTAGCCAGGTGGATTCTTGATCAAATTTGTAGTTCGGAGTTCGTGAATTGGCAATGTAGGTCAAAAAAATGAAAGCCACGATCTTACTGATGGTTGGGTCAAAACTTCAAACGCAAATTGCGACTGAACGAGACGTCGGAATTTGGAATATTGTTAATGTACAATTATATTAAACAGGAAAGTTCCAAGATGACATAGCTGATACAATTATTATTTTCAAAACGGGAGAAATTTTCGGTAAACTCTCCTTTCGGTAAAGGGTGATTCGGTAAAACTGCTTTTCGGTAAATTGAAATTCAACGTATTGTTCTTTGGGTATATTGCCATTTCGGTGAATTGTTTTTCGGTAAACTGTTTTCGGTAAACTTTCCTAAACCCCACCAAAGCGAGTCTTCTGAGTTCCGGAGTAATGGGTCATACATTCTGGGAAACTGGACTGTCGTGGTTTCGCTTGAATCACATTCGCTGCTTCCTGTTCCTCGGGCTTGAACTACCCATATTGTATTGCCTCAATGGTGCTTTCTTCTTTCCTACTGTTCCGTTGCTTGTGACACACACTGCACATTTCCTGCACCATTCCTTCACATCTTGTTTGCAATTCACCCAGTAGAATCGTTCCCAGACCTTAATCAGAGTTTACGTCACTTCCTCCCGATGTACCATGGTGTATCTGTCGTAGTACTTCACATTTTCTGCTCTCCAGTATCACTAGCTGTACATATGTGGTCGTGTCACTGTAACGGGTCCCACTACACAGCTCAATACTCATTTAAAACTGAACCACATCGAGACACCTCTACCCAGGTTGGCCTTTTCTCTCCCCTTTTCCGGTTTATTATCAAACGCAATTCACGGTCACTTTTTCGAGCTGTCCGGAGTTCTTTTGGTGTCCAGTTATTCAAAAGTGCTGTGCATCGTGCCTGTTACTCTTGATAGTATTTGCCACGACAATACAATCTCAGGGCGTACTATTTTCGTACGGATAATAATTACCTACTTCATTAACGGTTCGCGACACTAAATAAATTGAGGAAAAATTAGAACCAAGGAGTTCTGCCGACTAACGAGGAAAACTAAAAGAAAAGGAAATAGGACAACAAAGGAAAATTTTAATTCTTCGTAATATTTGCACAGATAAGGCAAACAACTAACCTATGCATCAAAATTCGTTCGTATAAACTGACTTTAGGAGAAACCGCACATCTGGCCAGCTGATTGGTGAACAATGTGTATTTACATAAGTCTGAAGGACAATCGTTGTGCAGGTTATTACAATTAATCTTCTTTTAATTAAGGATTGTTCTTAGGGACAACACAAACACACAAAAACTTAGCTGAGAGATGATGACTGGCGGTTGAGGAACGATGATGGACGGTGATGGAGATACCATGAAGAGGAGCTGAAGAAATAGAACCCGACGGTGGTGATTAGATTTCTATTATGATTTCTTGCCAACAGTAGGATATCCAGTGACGTACAGTACACGAAAAAAACCCTATATAATACAAATTAATGTAATCTAGACTGTAAGAGCGCATACTTAACTTTTGACTTGACATTGCTTACCTGTAGGGACAGGGTTTCTGCTGTAAGATTTTTGACTTTTATTGATTATTGAATAGATCTTCTTAAATTTTTCAGTAGGTGAACGCTTTAAATCCCCAAACTGGGCTGGATAAGACAAGATAACTATGCGTCGAACGGCAACCAGAAATCCAGATGCAAAAATGCCAAATTTAAAGTTTTCAACACAATAATTTTCTTTGGCCACTTTCGGAGCGTTGTCAATGGTGCCTTCAATATCGAATATCAAAAATACAATTGATTGAAATTTTATAGTTAAGCGAGAAAGCGCTTTCACGATAACGCATGTGTATGAGTTAATATTTAAATATTAATGTTATTTATCATTAGCGTCCCTACAGCATGGGCTAAGGTGTTTTTTAAAAAAAAAAGAATGGACTTTTACATATTGTAAGCAGTATCGGCTTTAGGCCATGGTTTTCTAAATAAGGCATCTGCATTACAATGGATTCATCCCGCGCGGCGTTCTGTTACGAAATCGTACTATTGCATTCTCCTCTCAAGACCGAGTTCCATTAATCTCTCAAACGTCACGGGGTCGTTATACAAACCAAAGGGCATGATCGTAAATTGCCATAAACCCTACATTACTAGCATAAACTTTCACTAATTGTTCACTTCAAAATAACCCCGCATTACACACCAGTGTAACGTAAGCGTAAATTATTTATCACTTACAATTTATAACATAACACAAGCGCATTCTAGAATGTTCTCGAGCAAACATGTCATATTTCTTGGAAAGATTACGTCACATCCGCCTTCGTTTTTTTTATCGCCGATGACTAATCTTTCATGGCGCCTTGATGTCTATCAAGATTTCTGGAATGTTCGCTACAATAATATGATGAATAATATGATGATGATATTTTTCTTTTTATTTCGTTTATAATCATTTTATTTCAGTCAGTTACTACGGTAACTCCTGCCCAAGCGAAGATTACGATCCTATTCCTACCCTCTTGGATTTTAGGCCACGTTATGGGGATAAACTGTAAGGTAGGTCCAAAACACTGTTATCCACAGTTTTAGTTACTGCCACTGTCTGTACAGCGTACATCCCTTCTAACCTGCGCCATCTCCCTAACTTGATCAATCACAAAGAGTCTGTTTGACCAAGACAATTAGGGTAGTGGTGGATCACTTTTTTCCTGATACATTTTTGAGGACTTTCTAGGTCTTCCAGTACGTCTCTAATTCTTCGTACTCTCAGTCTTTTAAAGCTGTTGTCACCTACTTCGCCCTACGGAGTGCGATCTTACTTGAAGAAGACTCGGAGGAATTGATCGGACTTGGCCTTGAATCTGCCCCGTTTCTTCGTTGATTTCCTAGCATTCCCTTTGGTAGGTCGCTCCTTCGCTCTTCTTCTGTTCGAAAACTTTATGGGTAACACCTTTACAGTCGCTGAATTTTAAAAGAGAAAAGCTCGTTGGCTTGGTTTTCTATTCTATTCTGCATGCTGTTACTGGAAAAGAAATTTTCACTATATTGGGAACCACACTTACCTACTGTTTGTACTGTGCGAAATGTCGATAATCAGATACACGTAAAAGGAAGGAAGAATTCATCTACTGAATAATAATAATTTTGATACGACCAACAAAATGTATCCTTTAATGGAATTTATCTTGGCTGTATGGCTCTTTTTAAATTGAAAGAGACATTTACTATGGGTACATACACTATAAAGTAAATATTCGAAATTTTATGCAGATTAAAATGGAATACAGTTTAAGTATATGATATACCGAGAGCATATTCATGCAATTACAGTATTAGTTAGTACCCAGAATTTAATTAACAAATTGATACATGTTTACTAATTACTTATTTTCAATCCAACTGAAAAGCAGCAGTATCTAATTTTAAGTAGGGAATATGCCCCCAGTTCTATAACGATTAGCTCACCAGAGCATGATCTTTTCAGTGTACTTTCATAAAAGGTACAGCTAATGGGACTTTGCTTAGTGCGGCAATGCAAGAACTTTAACCCATACCGGCAGATTATAGTTTACGTCATACGCAAATGGCCTAATACGTACTAGCTTGGTAACTTACTTTGCAAGAATACCAATTAAATTATCATTCCTATCATTACTCGATGTATGTAATTAACATCGAGATTGTATTCAACACATTTTGGTACATAAATCATTCACTTGTTACGTTGTCGTTTGTTGACACAGAACAAGTCTGTCCGATTCTGATAATTAACTATAAATTTCTCTCCTGCAAAGCAAAATTAATCTTGTATTCGGTGATTAATAATCAAGCTAATAATATGGACAATGTAAATTATTAAATGATTTAACTCTGGTACTGCTGGTATTTCGCATAATCACAAAAGCATTTGCAATCTTAAAATTCGCAACCTGCAGCAATCCCTTCTTTCAAGGTGTACATAATTTATTTTCCCATTGAATTTGTTGTTTAACTATAGTTGTGTCACTGCATAAACATGCATAAAAATCATTTATTGATGAGCATTAGCAATGAGTTCAGTGTGAGTGTGAGTGATTGGTATCTACTTGTGACACATTATGTTGTCCTATTATTAATTATCCCTACATGCGGTTTTGTAATGAATGGACCGATGCCAGTATCGCAAAACAAAGTGGTGTTATAAGGGTAAACAGAAACTAACGCTCTAGTTTGTTGCAGGTAGGGAGTAATCGGCTAACTTCTCTTTCAATGCAGGGCATACAATCGTAACCCCCTCAGATGTGACATAATGTCGACGCGGATTAGCGTACAAATGCACAAAGTTACAAAAATATAAATGTAATAAACTGATAATCAATCCGGGGAAAGATCTTTTTATCCCAAAGGAAATAAAACCCGATGACTCGATTCCCATTCGATATTATCAAAAGAACAACTTAAATACTTTTTTTGGAAGAAAAGTTCGAAAATAAACCTCGAATACTGGCGGGAATTAATGCTAATTGTTCCATTTCAACAAACATCAGACATTTCAATGCACTTTACCGCCTTTTGATCTTTTCTGATAAAAAAGTCGTTACGTATTAGGAGTCAACAATACGCGATTTTCAACTACACGGCAAGGTTAGCAGTAGGCAGTAGATATTTCTTAGTCCGGCTTTGCATGGACTGTGATTAGATCTTTCCCAAATATTTTTCATACTTCAGGAAATTGGTTTGCAGTTTATTTTTCGCTTTTCAAGCGTTAACAAAGAAACCACTTGAAACTATAAAGATGGAGCTAATTATTTGTTAGCAATAATGTGTATAATGGAAGGTTTATTCGAAAGACTCACATCAACTGACATTTAACTCCACCAGCAGAAATTATATTGTAGTCAATATTCCAGAAATCTCGAAAGACATCGAGGAGTCATCAAAGGTTGGTCATCGGCGATTTGTTCAAGAACATTCGAGAAGACTCACGACCACTCGGGAACACTCGAGGTTTACTACATAAGCAAATCGTTTCCGGACAGTTTCAACGTCGCAGTAATAAATAGTTCACGCTGTTACAAATTGTGTATATGTGAGTGATAAATAATACTTTAACTGTTATAAATGCATTCATTTCAAATTTACCTCAGTCCTAGTTACAAACAGTAAAAAAGGAGTTTGGTTTTGGATTCTTGGACCTGCTTTGGATTCTACAGTCCTTGATCGATTTGCTTTGCATTGGCACGTTTCTAAACACGAAGAAGGTATGAAGCTTAGTATCTGCTTAAAAGCATCCTATAATGAATTAATATTGTTGATCACGAAATATAATAAGTGAGTAAAAAACCAACTCATTAGTAGCTAGTAGTTGCTAATAAAACACAAAATAATTACATTACAGCTAAAATATTCCGGCTGTGTAGTACTGCAATAATTGAAAGCGATGAGAGAACAATAGAAACTGAATTTCTATATTTATTTTCTACTCAGAGCTATAAATTATAATTTTCATTGCGAAATTAATAGCGAAGTTGGAACTCTCGTTAATACGAATCCATTTCGGTTTCACCTCATCCTTGTTATTTCATTACAGTCATGCCTTTAGAAACTTGGAGATAATTTGTATTTAGGCAATCAAAAGTTATCTTGTATTGAGTTATGAGTAAGTCGTGAATAATTTTGTAAATCAAGAAGCGTTATATAATTTCGAATAACCGGAGACGTTTAATGATACACGATTTTCTGTCCAGACATGTGTCTCCTAAAATTCTAGTTGTTCAGTTATTTTTTCTTATGGTATCCACCTAAAAAAACTGCTATACGATTATTTTAGTGTCATTTATAGACATTATTTGGGCCCAAACACCAGAAGTAATGACGGGACATCCTGTCTATGAGATTGTTTCGATTTAGTAGGCAAATCTGAGAGATTGTGTACGAAATGTACGCAGGGTTAGTTCATTTCGTTTGGATTTGTATTTCAGTGTTTGGTTTCGCTTTTAGAATTGTTTGTAATTACGTAGTTTTAATTCTATCACTTTTAAATTGTTCAATTTAGATAGTTCCTGTTTTACATGCTGAAAATTATCTTACGAAAGTCGAAAGTGAAATAACTTTCCGGAAATTTTTGAAATTACAGATGTTTTTTACATGCTGCAATTCTATTTCACTTTCAAGTAAACTTTTTCTAAAACCAACCTAAAAAATATAGGTTAGATCGACGCCTTTCATAACTTGTATCTCTTCTATTCCTGTGCAGTTTTTTCGTTTTCTCTCAAAAATTAGCCTTTACGCCCGTCAACACAAATGACCATCATATAACACAAAACAACATTAATTTTAAATGTCCCATCCTATAGTTGGCAGCCCCATAACTTCACCTGAAAGTAATATGCTGCATTGTAATGATGTGAAATGTTATAAGATTAATTTGTAATTTGATTCCTGTAGGAATTGGAAATTAATCTAGATTTCTATCAGGAGAGGGCGGTAGTTTCAAAGACGTCATGTTTGTGGACATTCCCACCAGTACGATTACCATCACCATTACATTCCCACTTCCTTCCACAGACTATATAAACAGAAACCAGACCAGAAAGGGGACTCGTCTTAGAATATTGTTTTCCTGATCCTAAGAAATTCTTTCCTGTTTCCTGGTCAGACGTTAGCGATTGTAAATCGCGCTCTGACAACCGCCCCGTTGAATAATTTACCTCAGACGTGCCGGTTGTAGTACCGCGCTCTGAAACCCTTCCTGAATTAAAAGTGTACGGCCGTATAGCCGTGCCGTTAATTTGGGGTTACCTGACTATCCAGTAGAAAGAGTTGCAGGTCGTATGACCGCGCTCTTCCTGTTACCATCCGTGGAAAAAGTATACGGCTGTATAGCCGTGCTCAGAATTAGGTTATCCCTGTGGTGAAATTTTGGTAGACGCTGCGAATGTAAATTCGCGCTCGACTGGAACCAGCCTTCCTGTAATCTACCCCGAATATTGTTGTACTTGAGCTTCTAACGTAGAACTTACTTGATTTGTATTGATCCCGTGTAAAGTTAAATCATAGAAGTTGTCTTTGAAACTACCTACCGGTTGTTCATCCTGGAAGCTAACGTGATATCAGTTACAGATTAACCAAACTACCACGAGTGTCAATTGTCCCGGTCGACCCCTCCTACTTGGGTCGCATTCAATCATTTTTAGTTTTCTTTATTTTGTAAATATTTTGTGTACATATATTTGTTTAATTATATTTTCTTGTATTATAACAAGGTTTTAGTTTATTAAAAGTGGGGACCTTATATCTCCGGCTGTAGAGCTACGCAGCATCTCCCGGTGAACCTGAACCATAGGCAACCAACCATACAGTGTTGTATGGGTGAACAGGAGGTGGTTTAGGAAAGGGAGATTTTTGGAGGTCCTTGGGTTACCAATAGGCAAAGGGTAGCCTGTAACCCTTAGGACCGTTACAGCATCAAAACCGGAAAGTTGAAAGTAAGAGGATTTCAATTTTCACAAAAACTTTCAGCAAAACGCGCTTAACTAAGACACATCTGGTTAAGTTTGCATACTTCATAAAAGGTTTTTATTTATTCGTTTGCAAAGGTTAATTAATGTTAAGGAAATGCACTTCTGGTGTTAATAACCCAGATGCAGATTTGACAAACAATTGCGTCTTTTACTTAAAAGTGGGGTACGGTTTAGCACATAAATAATCTTGTGGGTAAATTTAAAAAACGCACTCCTCCGGTTAAAAATCAGTGGACAATTTTCCTTTTTTCGCCATACCCTTATGATTCGAGACTATCGTTCTAGAAACAAAATAACTAATTCAACTTTCACCACACCGAAAATCTAAATTAAATTCCTTGGTATTTAAAATAGCACGATCTTTCCATTTGGCTGATGGCGAATTAACTTCAAAATGGACATGTTTAAATTGTCTATTAGTTAGTGCTTTTTTTCAACCAATCACAGTTGTTTTTTAAAACCCACAATTAAAAAAGTCTATGATGCGAATTTGGAGTGGTTCTTGTTATGTAATTATGTGAATAAATGGGCTCCGGCTAGCTGTCAGTCAGTAATCCTCTTCTGGTCTTTTAGGGAAAAGGGTAAAGCGATAAATAATAAGACAATAATTTTTATTCATTATCGTTTTAAGTTATTCCTTCTGCACGAACCGACTATAGAATACCCGGTGTGTTATTGGACAACCGAGGAGCAATAACGCATCCATACCCCATCTGGGAATCATCCTGGAATTTTCCAGGAAGGGTTTAAATACCGACACGCGACCATGAACTTGGATTCTAAGTTTCGTTTAGAATCAAACACCAGCAGTAGGTAGATAAAGGCCTGGTACAACTACGCGTTGAGTTTCCCACGGTCTTCAAATAAGGAAGTGAGTGCAGCCTTCGCCATCATAGGAAGAATCTATCCACCAAGCCACTGCCATTCACCGGGTTGTGATTTGAATATGTACAATTTTCCTAGTGACTTGGGGTTAGTGACTTTACTACCCACCCAAAGTGTGCGAACAATGCCTCGTGTGTTCACTGAATTTCACTGTCCGGGTAACAATTGGCGCCCAACGCTTTCGGCCTTTTCGAACAACGTGATTCAAGGCCCACACCCTGAATCTTCCACTGAGCACGAGGAGCATGGGCGGGGCACCCGGTCTGAACTCGGCATCGACTTATCCCACCAAATTATTCGAGGAAATAGAAGTGTACTGCCCACAAAATAGCTAAAACCTAGGAAACAGACTAAACTTTCCGTCAAACAACTCCGCGGAATTTCTGTTCCAAGAGAGTATCTCCTGGGTTTACGATCGTTGTCTGCTTGACCGTGGAATTCTTCCAAACTTCTTCCATTATCTTCTCTTTCACGTTACTAATCTCCTCTTCGGTGTGGGCTATTCCTCATTCCCATCCCTTGATAGCTTCTTCTTTTTTACTGATGGGCCTGATGTGGAAAGAATTCATTCTTCTCTTCTAATTACCGTATTCTTGTCTCTGGTACATTTATGCGTTAATCATTGCCTTTTCTATTTAATCAACTTTATCTTCTATTTTCTTGTGAAACAATTTGTCTTGGTATATAATCACCATTTTTTCCATAAGGTGCAAGGTAGGCCAGTGTCAAAGGGTTTGCCAATGTGAAATGCCTGAAGTATCAGTTGAACCAAAACCGTTGCCAGTTGTTTTGATAATCTGCAGCCATGGCTCAGTAGCAAATCCTGTATTACTTGTATCCACTATTCTGGTCGCATTTCTTTTTCCGCATTCCTTGCTTAGAATTGTAAATAAAGGTTTGGTATAAGGAGGCGGATAAATTTTCATATAATGCGACCGCTTTATAATAACACCGTTAGAATTAAAGCAGCTAGCAAGAACAACAGAAACATTGTAGTCACTAATTCATTTTCAGAAGTTTCAACTTAGACACAATCCTTTGGAAAATTATTTCCGTTGGAAAGCTTTACTAAATCCCGCGGAAGCGATTCTACTTCAAAGGGATTTGTGTTAACGACCCGCTATTGTCATAAAAATAAGTACAATACGATTTAAAAGGTGAAGTTGCCATTTACACTGCTTTCATAATGAAGTAGGTATAGTCTAAATAATGCCCGATGTATTTATTATAAATTTACCCAGGGGTATTTTCGCAAAATTTCCTTATAATATTGTTTACGATAACGAAAAAAAATTATTGCGAACGTGACCAAAAAGTGCTTACAATGTCATCGGTTGTTTGTCTTGATAATGGAATAATCTCAAATACAAAACTAAGGCGTCGTGCGTAAATGTCGATTTGCGATTTATGTTGGAAAGTGAAAATATACGAACTACACAAACGATTTTCCTTGCGAGGCAAGTAAAGTTTTAGTGTGACGGATACATTTTCTTTTATCTATATTTTTGTTCTCCCTATCACATATGCGGTTATCACGAAACAACCAACCTCCTGGGGATGGAACCTTATACGTGTTTAGAATTTATATAACGGAAGGGGGCTCTATTGCATAAGAACTAAGGGAAACCATAAGGTATGAATCTGTCAACGAAAGCTTTGACCTTTCCTATTTTTATTAAGAACAGCTGCGTGCAAATATCTGAAAATTCTGAGTTATAAAATGCATCACTTACATTCCTTTTCTTACTAGCCCGACTTATTAATTCTGCTCTTTATTTTCGTCACATAATATCTTAATGTGTTTGTTGAATACAAATGACCATGTTACGTTTACTACTCCCTTGAACAACTTGTCTATGGAAGTGAAGTATATATTATGTCTTTTTCATGTTCAACATACAACGTTATTTCAAAAGGCACGTTAAAGTCATGCCACACGTCTTATTTGTCACGTTCCACTACTAGTCTTCCAGCCAGCCAAATAAGGGACAGGGTGTGAAATGACCCACCATTAACCATATGTAGAACGATACTGTTATGAGAAAAATAACTTACACCCTTTGCCGTCAGATTTGAACAGTATGCACGAGGGAAGTGAAGTTGGAAACCCAGAGGTGGGCAGCTACGACAAAGGATTCCTGTACGGTGTTTCGCTACGTGATTTATTGTTGACAATTCAACTCATGTATAAAAAATCGCATAAGCCGCAGTGCAATTGTCACTTTGACAGCGACAAAAGTTACCTGCATCTTTTCCAGCGACAAATGCACTAGTGGTTTTTTCACTTATTCATTTTCGAACCAATTATCGCATTATCCTTTTCCATATGACTACTTTGACGTCTGTCCATAATTGATTAGTTTGGTGAATTTCTTGTTCGTTAAATTGTCCTGCCGAATTACACTCGAGGTTTGTATTTAAACCGAGTAAATTTGGGTTGTTGCAATTCAAATCTGTTTCCTTTTAGCAATTGAACTCGAAAAACTGTCAACCTAAAAATGCTCCACCTGCGGTGTCGCATTTTTATTAGTTGACAGTTTTTCTCGTCTAATTGCTAGGCAACAGATTTTCATTACCTAAACAACCCATATTTACTCGGTAAAATACAAACCTCTTGTGCAATTATAAGTGAAAAATAGCGGTACCTTAAGGATAGAACATTTTCATCTTCTGAACTGTACGGTGTATGTCTACAAAGACTCACTATTAACGGTCGACAAAAAGCGAGTTATGATTTTTGATTTCCTGGCAGTCCATCCGTCTGTGTACACGATAACTGGCGAACGATTTCGAATTTTTCAATTCTGTTTTCAGTAATAGATAGCCAATACTCGTCAACCGGAAGTGAGCTTGTCGCTGGTTGTGTATGTTTGCAGTTTTTTAGCGTTTTTCCAGGTACAAGGTTCAGATACCCCCACTTTTGACCCATACCTCTCTCTAAAAAGGGTAGTTTTAAAAGGAAACCATTTTGTACGGCGTCAATAAACCTTGTTAATATCTGATATCACTACCTAAAACACGTAATTTACGTATTTTAGGGCTTGGTTAAATGATGATTTAAAAAATCAAAAATTCGGACCACGTTCGAACATATTAAGAAAAAAACGAATTGAACCATATTCGTTTTAACGCTTTCATTACCCTATTTGATGTATAGCGCAATATCATTCTTTATTATGTCATTTAAAGGAACCATTAATGAATTATTTTGATACTTTGTGAACACCTACTACATCAAAATGTTAAACATTGTTTTTTTTTTGGTGTAGTAGGCGTTGACAAAATGTCAAAATAATTAAGTGATGGTTCCTTTAAATGACATACCTACTAATGAACCATGTTGTGCCATCCATCATTGTATTTGTAATAAAAAATGCTACTAAATGCAGTATGTACTTTTTTCTGGTTCACATAAATTGATTTCGCACTATGCACTTAAGCTATGCGTGTAGTAATTCTTTAGTGAACCGTTATCAGTGATTATATTACAGCAAATATGCCTGATATACGTTCGAACAAGGACCTTATCAAGGAGACCGTTAACGACACCTTCAACGGAGGGTTCAAAAATTTAATTATGAAAATTACCAACACCGACGTACAGCAGATATCAAACCGATTGGATGAACAAGCCCAAAAAATTCAGCAATTAGAAGACCAACTCATGGATAATGCTATCATTATTAAAGTGAATTGTGGATTTAAATTCGTTTCGTTGTCAATATATTCGTGATTACCACGCTGGAGTACTTATTTTCTACTATCAAAGGTTATAAGAAAATTTTATATTTTGTGTAGCGTAGAAATTTTAATTAGAAACATCCTGTTATAAAATTCCTCCGTTAGATGTCATCTGTTGTCGTTCCCATGAGTGTAACAGGAGAAAAATTAGGTCCTAATGACACCAAAGTTCGAGTAGGATGGGTGTACCAGTTAAAGAAACCAGAACTGATTACGGGTTTGGATGGTTTGCAGTTAGACGGTGAAGGCAACGTAGACGAGTTGAGAGCAAGACTGGTCAAAAATTACAGCAGTAGGGAAGCAGTCGCGGCAACATCATTACCATTATAATAGTTTTCGCTGCACATCGAGGTAGGCGAGAGGAAAATTCCGAGTAGACCACCACCAGAAGGTTCCAGACAGAATCGTACAACGCGCTCAGATGTTCAAACGGTTACCGCAACGGAGATCTGCAGCAAAGTGAGAAAATGGGGTGTAAAATTCGATGGCACTCACGATCTTATCTTATGGCTTTCCTGGGAAAGAATAGATGAACTGCGGGAATGTTATGGATTCACATAACCCGATTTACTTCTCGCATTACCAGAGTTGTTGAAGGGAAAAGCTCTTCCCGCAACTATAAACCGACCTGGAGAAATTGGACAGCCGTCATAGAAAGTTTCAAGGTATATTTACACGGCGTTACCAATACAACTAGGAGAAAGAAATTAAAAACCGCATTCAACGTTCCCGAGAACGAGGCACCGAATATTTTACAGACATTGTAACTTTAATGCGACGGCATGGGAATGGGAATATGTCCAACCGCAGCTAATTAGAAAGGATACCTATATGAACACCTGCACTCGGAGTACAAACATTATTCTCGACCACGAGATTTTAGTACATAAACCGAACTGTCACTATATGCTGACTGATTTGGGTCGTATCAACTGCGAACATTGCAACTTCCGGGATGTCGTGCATATAATAAATATTGAAGACAATTGGGCCCAATATTGAGCCCTGAGGGACGCCTGCTTCAATAGGTTTGGGTTCGGATAAATGGTTGTTGATTACAGTTGTTTCCAATCTAGTGGGGAAGTGAAGGATTAGTAAACGTGTGCCTACCAGAAACCTGGTTCTTGGGACAAGGGGCCAGAAAAAGGACAGATGTGTTGTCCTAGAAACCACTCCAAAAATATAGAACCGTATCCCGTACTCATTCACCATATAGTAATTGTGTTCCACCCTGTTTGTAGATCGAACCGAGGTTCCACGCCGAACTGAAAGAGTTAGGATTATAAAGGTGTTTTTAAGTTACACATTCAAAAAAATAAAAGACCAGCAGGTTTGATGAAATTCAATGAGATTTATTTTTCTGTTGTGCGCGATCGATTTCGGCCTAACTGGCCATCATCAGGCGTCGCTAAAATATTTCTAATTGTATATTGTAAATTTGAACTGATTTATAATTACCGTCAGTTCAAATTTACAATATACAAATAGAAATATTTTAGCTACACCTGATGATGGCCAGTTAGGCCGAAATCGATCGCGCACAACAGAAAAATAAATCTCATTGAATTTCATCCAACCTGCTGGTCTTTTACCTATTTAAAAAAAAATGAAATTCTACAAGAGTTCATCGACAAAATTACACATTCTACTAATTAAACGTAACTAATCTCAACTAATATAATCAAACGGTAACGCAACTTTGGTACCGGTACTTTAAGATTCACATTCGTTATGCGAAAATTCCGATGAACCTGTTTCAAATACGTTTTATCACAACGCCGCATATTTGTATTATCGATCCATTTTCAATTTTCTATTACTAAACGTTTTAGAAGTACAAGAATATTCCACTGCCCTTTGTTCCCCGAATGTAATGAAATTACAAAAATCTGCCGCTCTTGACTGTGGCAGTTTTAAGAACGGTATTTTGTAAAGTTATGTTATCGAAACAATCTGGAACGTAGCAATTTATATGATGGCGAAATTCTCTCAGAGAAGTAAATAAGAGTAAAATATTAATCCATATTTCTGCAAAAATTTAAATAGGCTCCCTTTATTCGATTCCTTCTAAGTGAACTGTAAAACCATTAGCCGCTGAAATACTTAAATTTCGTTTTATATTGAATGGAATTTTTTCCCAATTCCTGTTGGGAATTTAAAATGACTGTATTGGGTTTGTACGCTCTAGAATTGGTAAATATAATTACACCAGTTTTTCTCTAAATTGACTTCCATACAAATACTTCATCTTCAAAGCAAAATCTGAAATACGAAGTAATTTGTAATTATATTGCGCAGATAAATACTCCCACTGAATGGATATCATTTCCATAAATCCATAGTTCCTTGTGTTAAAGGTGCAGCTTTGCATTTAATAAAGTTTTACTTTATCCATTCTAATTTACTTCTTAGAACGTATAAGCTGACGTAAAGCGTCGTCATCTGCTTTCGGTGATTAATTGCACTTGTATAATGAGCATCATTAAAGTTACGTTATCGTCCCTTTAATTAATGCTGCAGTCAACTAAGAAGAAACCATTGCACAGGACCTTCATTTATATGCATTTACCAGGGAAACAGTTGCTAAGGTAAATGTAATTTGCAAAATATGATGATTAATATTCTATACCTCGAACAAAAGCTTCTGTTTAATCACAGATTAGTTTTTTGCCTCTTTCCGTACTACTGTAACGGGAAAGCATCCTTCGAATTTAGAATCTTCGTATCTTAGCGAATTTCTTCTACACCGCTTTATGTAAACTTGTTGTGAATAAAGGTCATAATTTTGATGTTGGCGGGTGTTACATGTATTACTTCTTCGATCCCATGTTGAATTCCATTGCGGCACGGTATAAGGAGGTGCGTGTTACGAGGAAAATGAGATATAGAAAAGAAAGGAACGGTCTAATCGTTAATTTTCATTCAATTGTCTAATTATGTATTTGTTAAGACGATTATTATTTTATCATTCAATGCTTTCATCCAAACGACATAATTTTCAAAAGCTAGTGAAACAATGTCATCGTCAACATCGGGCGGGATAAAAAGGCTTTCATTATGACATTTATGCGTAGCAAATATAAGCATTTTGAAACAAAGTTGGAAAAAAATTTATTGCACGTTATTGAATTTTATGGTATTAGCTAAATATACAAATTTTGCTCCAAAAAAAAAGCGCCGTTCGATATGGAATGTAAAATTAAGCGCTGTTATTCACATATACATACGAAACGAAGGAAAACAAGATTATTGAAACGCATAAATAAACAAAAACAACTAGTCATAAAAATTGAGAGTGACAAGCGGATGTAAAGTTAAGAGATTCGAGAAAATCTGAAAACGTGTCTCAATTTTGAAAACAAAAGGAACGTAATAAAGTAGAAACGAAAGATAAGAACGCGGCTTTACTACATCACTATTATAGGTACTTAATGTTACTTAATAAATGCATTTTAGTTTGTGTATATTCATATATTAGCTCTGTAGTTCTGTGTATTTTGCTGCATTCTGCAGACATACGACAAGAAATACGGTTTATTTGTTGTCCACAGCGGATTAAAAATGCAATTGGAGATGCTACATCGTAGCACTCATTTCTAACAAAACAAACTTAGCGTTTTTCAACTTTATTTAGGAAAAGTAAATTGAATCATTTAGGTAGTTAAATTTATATGATAGAGAACCTCTTATTGGAATACATTTGTTTGAAGCTGAGGCAAAAAAATAAGATTTAATTCGAAATTAATAAATCATCAAATTTTCTGTTTTGAATTCGCGACCAACCAATTGACAAACATTAATAGAATAGTGGCATTGAACATCTAAAGAATGATAGCGTATACACAAGATTCCTCCCGAAACAATATAGGGATTTATGAAATGAACGATCACAGAGAAATCCCATATCAAATCAAATAAAATTTGCGGGTTTCAATATCATCGGCAATACATTTAATAGCTACTAGTAAAACACATAATCAGATATAAAAATGACAGTTATATTCCGTAAAGTTAAAGTTAAACTTTATCTGCATATATAACGACGTCGTTATTGCAATATATCTTCCTATTGGCTTTAAAGGAAAATTCTGAAATTAAAATTTATCATTATCCATACTATTGAACAAATCTGAGCCAGTTTTCATGTTTATTCTCAAATTGATGTTTATTTCGTAAAATAAAAAATCTAACATTATAGTTTAATAAAACTTGATGGTGTCACTGAAATAATATTAAAACTTCTTCAACTTCCAAATTTTTCCCAATAAAAGATTACTCTTAGTCGTAGAGTTCACATAAACTGGAGATGTAAAAGTATTTGCAAAACGAAAAGTACCTCAAAAGCATAAACTTAACGAATTAAACGAGATGTCGTCGATTCTGTTACTTTTGGATGCAATTTTCCGCAAAATAACGAGTTTGCATATAACTTATGAAGAACATTGATATTGAATAGCATAGACAATAAATAAGCAATGAAGGTAACACATTAATAACCATGAAGGGGCAAAATAATCATCAATTATTACCCTAAACAGTTGCGGAAGTTGTTCCATGGTTAACTATCGAATCCTTGTTATCAAATCTGGTGCATGACACCCTGACCCAATTTCAGCAAATGGCGACTCCTTAGCAGATGGAAAGTCTGTCAAAAGGTATCCGGAATTAAACTTAACATTGAATTTGGACTGGTACCATACATTAAAACCCTAAAAGAAATTAAATCAACCTTTACAAGATAAATCAATATCCACCCCCTTTAATCTTAAAAAGTAAGGTTAAACTGTCTGCAATTATTTTGGATCACCCGGTATATCAGGATTTTGGAATTATTAATTTCTGAATTAGAGAAGCATCACGTCGCGGTTATTTCTTCTTTTGCGACATTTCGATTCGACCCATTTAAAAAAGGTTGGAATAATTTCGCGGCCAGTTAGCGTTCATTTGCAAATGTTAAACAATTCGCGCCTTGGTAATATTTAGTGTCGGCAGCATCGCGAGTTTTCTATTGATATTCTGGAAATATTACAGTTTTTGGACAGTAAACGCCATCAATAGGATTTTTAAAAGTTAAAAAACGTGGGTTCCGTACGTTTTTAATGAAAGTGAAGGTAATTGCATAATTTTTCATAATCAATAGGACCCCAAGCAGTTATATTGATGAAAGTTGTGGTTTGTTTGTAATTTTCAAAACGAGGATATACCCGAAAAAACTAGGATTTAAACTTTTGACAGTAAAAAATTACAACAAAGAAGTTCGCCGGCGGAAAAAGGAGAATTCCATGCATCCGCCAGTAGTAATCGGAACTCATTATTGTATTGTTTCGATATCAACATTGTCATCTGAAAGAAGGGTCGTCGTGTATCAGATACAATTTTTTGGTAATTTGTGTAAAAAACTTGGATCTTTAAGGATTAACTAATTTAATTATAAGTGCTAGAAATTGAGTAAACTTTCATATAAAGCTAATCAAAGTCAAAGAATAATTAAGATCTTCACATTAAAATTATGATGTTGAAAACCGCAAAAACAAGAGCAATTGCATGTTTTGCGCTTAGATATTTATTTTTTATCAAGAGACAATAAATGAAAATAAAAAAGACAAATAAATTCGATACATACATAATTTAAGCGTAATTTCAGAAAATAATTTCACAATCACGGAAATTGAAAGCTTAATCCAACATGAGCGATAAATTTAACTCATGTTAAAAATGTATTATTCAATACCAAATTATACAACTTTCGTATTTGCCGCAATACCGAAGCTTAATGGTAACAACTTTATAGTAGTAAACCATAAAACAATTTTGCCATACCTATCTCTATAGCTTAAATTTAAACCCGCATTGCCCTACATCCTAAGTGTTCTCTAATTCAACACCCATTTGCCCAATTACTCCTGACGGTATTGTCATCTATAGGAATTCTCTTAAAATTAAACTCCACCCTCTCAGGGGTGCAACTCACTAACGAGTTTTCATTGCAGTTTAACAACCGTTCTTTACAACGTGAACGTTCTACTAATTACAGGATTAATTTATTTAAGGGATATCGTCCTTAGATAAAAGTTAATGATTATTGCGTTGTGTTCGGCAGGTTTTTCACTTTTTGATGTGTACACCCTAGACGTTCATGAGCTTATAGTTTTTAGGGTGCAGTTTAGTTACATTTGTTGGGAAACCTGCGTTTTACGTAGCCTGCTATGTCTGCCAAGGATGTTTTACGGAATGGCGTTATTCCGCTCACCTATAAAATTTATGCATTGATAACATTCGACAAATACAAATATCATGATACGTTCTGTGGGTATATACATGAATTCAATAATTTCTGAATCCTTTGAGGGAAATTGAAAGCTCCAGCTATAGAAATGCGATACCGACGGCATACAAATACCAACAGAGTTTCAAACTTCATAGTCACAGTCCTTAATGAACGCTTAACTAGGCGATTGAAGACATAATTGTGTATAGGTATAGTTCATTTCAAATGAACTTTGATGACTTGACAGAGATTTGTAAAGCGGAAGAACAAAATGCCTTGTTGTCTCGTTTGCCAAAAATAGAGTTGAAATAGTATAATAGTATTATTTTTGGAGAAACTCATCTTTAGAGAATACAGTAAATTTTCCGCCTGTAACTTAATACTGACAAACAAAATCTCAATGATGTAAATATTTGGTACATGGATGATGGAACCATCGCTGATGGTCCAGAAGTGGTCCTACAAACACTCCAGAAAGTTTCTTGTGACACAAGTCATCTTGGTCTTCAACTCAGTTTAAAGAAACGTGAGGTCGCTGTCATAGGAACCGATCCGGTAGCCGAAGACAATATATTGCAACAGTTCCAGCAGATAGCTCCTGAAGTTACTATTCTGAAACATGATAATGTGGAAGTCCTCGGGGTTCCTTTGTCTGTGGAATTAAAAACTTTTAGTCTGGGTTTAATTTCTGCCCACTAAACATTCTATTCTTAAAGGATCCATTTCAACTCCCCGATTAATCTATTTCTTACGGCGTGCACTCTCTTTTACGAGAGGAGGTCATTAAATTCGATCCCGCACTCAAAGTCTCCTATGAGATGGGAGTGTTTGGAGAAAATTTAGAAATCTGGCTTCTTCTGCCTTTAGACAACTTGATGGAAAAGCTTTCGGTTTCCACCTTCCAAAATTCTACAAAACTATGCAGTGGCGGATTTAGGATTTGGTCTAGGGAGGAGCGCATACAATTTTTAAAGTGAAATATTTTTAAAAAACATTCATTATACGTGTAAAAATAGAACATTTTTGGGCATAATACATAATATACTGAGCAAATGACTAATTCTTCATAAACTAACAAAAGAACAAACCAGAAAATGTCTAAATCACAAAGTGAAGCTCTCTTTTTGTCGGCGCAAATCGACTTTTTTCCACTTTCCACGAAATTTGTCCAATATGTATCCTTACACGATTAGGGCATTGTGCGCAGGTACACCATCTTGTTGAAACCAACAGTTTCCAACTTTTGTTTTCTTTTGTGTATGCCGCACAACGTTGTATTCGTAAAAAATTGAAATTAAATAAAATTAAAATTCCCAAGCACTGAAACAAAATAACCAAAATCCTTTTCTTGGACCAAACTCTTGTCAATAAATAAAATACAATACAGAATATTTATACAAATGGTTCTGATAGGTCGATTTCTTGAGGAATATCAAAGTTACTTTCATCAAAATCAATATGCAAATTCTTAAAAATAAGCGAACACTAATTTATACAATGAAAAATTTAAATAACTGACAGTAACTGACGTAGACGTCTCAGGCTACAAATGATTCTCTCTTTCCTTCTCTCCGGAAAAATGCAGCTCTCTCTTAAAAAAACATGGAAATACACCGCTGCAATAGTACAGTTGACTTTCTGTACCACACTGATAACGTTAATTTCGTAGTGAATGGCAAGGAAAAATGTTCCAACGACTTTTAAAGAAACCAGCTCCAAATACGCGTTAAGATCAATATTTGCAGACATTTTCTTACAAACAATTCGCCTTAGGGTTTAACACACTACACTACACAGTGATTTCGCCAAAAGCAATGAACTTCTAAGAAAACCAATCCCTAGGCAAATTCTCAACTTTAAATTTAAGTCAATTCAATCGAGGAAACGGGTGTTGCAACTCTACAAGTAACAAGGAGTTTAATAATGATGCACCTTTAACTACCTACTACAGATCTGCAAGTGTGTGTTTACACGAGCGCATTCAATCATGTACTCTACCTACGCTACGAAAGGTAAATTTCCAACCTTGTTAATAAATAATGATTGTGGCACAAGTGGAGTAATCCATGCTATTCAATCATTGGTACGTCAATAGATTCGTAAGTCTTGAACTCCAATAGTTCCCAATGTAGGTAGCTCTACCAAGGACAGAAGGTAGTTTATGTTATCAGTTACACTTTAAGAGCCGATCAGGCTGCCTTAAAATCTATCCGATAGTTAATTTCAATGGAATCAAATGCTTTCACAAAGCACGATATGTTTTACTGAACACGTTAATATTTTCAGAGGGTTTTACCTCGGCAGTAGAATACAATCCCATTCATTTTAACAATTAAAATTTAAGGTTTAGGGTAAGTTACGGGTAATTTAATAATATGAACCTAATCGTTTTGAAAATAACGCGGAACCTAAAATTAAGCTTAATTTAGTAAAGCGTCTATTACATCGCCAACTTTTTGAGAAGAAAATATTTTCTACCCCTAACTCGCGGAGATAGTGATAGACGGAAATTATGATTGATTTGCGTAGCGACACCCTTATAATGGGTTACCTATGAAGGGTTTCGGTAAACAATGTTAAATAATTTAGAGCTGAAACTCTGTTAACGGTCTAAATATTAACATTCTCTACCTTCCGTCGTCTGTATTTCGAAAGTATGCAAATAAGCTAACGCAAATTTAAATATTCAGTTATTTATTTTAATCCGAATATGCTTTTAATTTATTGTTTCTACCGCATTTCCGAAATAGAATGTCTTCCAAGAAATTTTGTTGTGGTTTTTTGCTTTACTGACAAAGGTTTAGATTCTGTCGTCGTAGTTACTTTGCTTCTGTTGCACATTTTTTTTAGAATTACAAAATACACAACTGGGGTTATTTTATATACCTACAGATTTACTCAAATAGAATACAACGGAGAAATTGAAAGCAGAATAAAAATCCTCGAGATTAAATAAGGAATTGTAGGTTAGCTTGTAGTTGTATATATAAATTAGGTGGAACTGTCCTAAGACAGGTAGCAGTTGGTTCTCCACTGTTCTCTATCCTGACTCTCCTTCTTCATTTGGTGGTAACTTTTCTTTCCCAATATATTCATTAATAGTCCAGCTTTGGTCTTCTTCTTCTCCTCCCGGCATTGATCTTTCCTTCGATTACTCTTCTCATCAAACGTCTCGTCTTAAAATAATGGACTATCCCCACTCCTTTTCGTCTTCGGATTGATCTTAAGAAACCTCATTCCTCCCACTTTTCTCAAAACTTTTTCTGTCTTTGTTCCATTTTCTGTCATAGCTGCCCAAGCACCAGTCTTCTTTGTTATTCATATTCCACGTTTCTTATCCATTTGTGACACCACTCCAAACGAAGGCCTTAGCAAATGTAATACCTAGTTCAACCGGTATTTTTTTTTCGCAGTAAGGAGATTTCTGTCACCTTTCTGAATGCTATCTTTCCTTGATATATTATACTATTTACAACTTCTGTTCCATTTTATAATTCTTCCGAGAAATTTAAATAATCTTGCTTGCTCTATCTGTACTCCTAGCTGTATCATTATTTCTTCATCTTCGTTACTCATCACCATTATCTTTGTCTTACTGATGTTTACCTTCATTCAAAACTCCCTTCCAATAAATATTATTTTCTCCATCATTCGTTGTAGTTCCTTTTCTGTTTCTGCAAGTACTGTTGCGTCGTCAGCGGATGTTATTGGCTTTATGTTGTTACCGCCTATCCCTAATCCTTTAAATTACCTTACCGCCTTTTTAGCGCATTTCCACAAAAAAAAAAAAAAATGCGCTATTGTGGCCACTTTGTCCGCTCGTTTTGCGACGCTACTAGTTCTTTATCTTAAGAGCTATTGTTCTACTTTTTTCGCTATTTGGTTCGTTATGGCGTCGAGTCTTGTACCAAGGAAGGAATTTTTTCTGTACCGCTTACAAAAAAAGTTATTGTAAAAAAAACAAAAAACCGTTTTTTACATGTTCCATAATTTTACACTTTTGCCGTTTATTAAAGATCCTAGAGATCGTTTATAATTTTGCATTGCTATCTGTCGTCTGCCTGTTGGTCTGTCCGTCTGTTCCTTTGTCTGTCTGTCCATCTATCTGTCCGTGTGAAAGATAACTTTGTTTAGAAATGTTCGATCGCTTTTACATCTCCGTTAGTTATGAACTGAATTGCATGAAATTCAATATGGGCATAGATTTAGGCATATAATACGCAATGCCAAAAGTTGAATCGAATCGATTCAAAATTCACAGTGCCCTTTTCGCATCTCGACCATTTATAAACCGAATTGCAAACTTTTTTATTTATAAAAGTATTTGAATGAAATTTGATACATAGGCACTTGGAATAAAGGAAAATCAAACGCCAATTTCAAAATTTGGTTTTGCGCATGCGGAGTGCCAACTTTTTTATTTATGGAAGAATTTAAACGAAATTTGATACATAGGCACTTGGGATAAAGGAAAATCAAACGCCAATTTCAAAATTTGGGTTTGCGCATGCGCAGTGCCAACTTTTTTATTTATGGAAGAATTTAAACGAAATTTGATACATAGGCACTTGGGATAAAGGAAAATCAAACGCCATTTTCAAAATTTGGCTTTGCGCATGCACAGTGCCAACTTTTTATTTATGGAAGAATTTAAATGAAATGTGATACATAGGCACTTGGAATAAAGGAAAACCTAGCGCCAGTTTCAAAATTTTATTTTGCGTATGCGCAGTGCCAACTTTTTTATCTATGGAACCATTTAAGTGAAATTTGATACTTAGGCGCTTGGAACAAAGGAAAATCTAACATTAGTTTTAAAATTTAGGTTTGCGCATGCGCAGTTCCAACTTTCTTATTTAGAAAAGCATTGGAATGAAATTCTTCTCATAAACTGAAATTGAAGTAGCACGTCAACAATGGATTGCCCATGTGCAACGCTATCTTTCATATTTGTGGCCGGATTTTTACGATTTTTACAGAAGTTGCATCTTACAAATGGGAAATGAATGCAAGTGGAAATGCGCTTTATGTAAATCGTTTACGATTACTTTTTAACTTGTTTATAATTTTTCTGCATAGATATGGAAAAGCACCGGTGACACAGGACACTTCAACTGTTTCCTTATTCTCTCTGACCACCACCTTCTGGTTTATATACAGCTCTCTTAACAGTCTTCTATCTCTCTAGTCAATACCAATGTCCCTCAGGACTTCCAACAATACTACCCAATTGACTGATTGTCAAACGCATTCTCCCAATATATGAAGGGTACATAAACACTTCTATTGAAGTCCCTCATTCTTTCTTGTATCATTCTTAGACAATCAAAGGTCTCTCTTGTCCCTCGTCTCTTTCTAAATCCAAATTTCTCATATCCCATATATTTGTCTATCGTACTTTGCATTCTTTTTAAAAATATTCTTGTTAAAACCTTAGTTACGTATGGCTATGATCCTGTAACATATGGCTATGATTCTGTAACCATTACCACCTTATCCACAGTAACCTGCCACTTTTCCTTCGTCTTCCCTTTCTCACTACAATGTTCCAATCTTCCATCAACATAGTTCTGACCTGATGGTAATGTTTTGGTCCAATTTTTTTTTAGCAAAATTCTTATTCCTGCTTACTGCTCGAGTTTCGGTTCGGATACAGAAATTTTGTTAGTAAAGCAGCTTTTCTATCAACATGTAGGGATTTCTAAAAGAATGACTCAAGATTATATTCCCATAGAATCACTTTAAAATGTATGGAAAATGTCTAGATTCGTTTTGAAAAATCGCACCAGAATCTCAGAGATATCAAAAACGGTTGAACGACTCCTCCAAATGTAAAAACTTATCGAGTCAGACATCTGATGAATTTATCCAAAATCGCCACAAAACCTTCATTTACATGCTTACCTTTTGCCAGGAAATTTTAGTTTCTATGACAGAGGTACACACAATTACTTCTCCTGCCGCCTGTCACTTTACCGGCCACAGCTGTTACCTTTATCGGCCGCACCGGTTACATTTCCGCCCGCTCAATGTTTATAATGACTTCTGTGTGACGGAAATTAAAGTACTCGGCCCCAAAGGAGCCTCGTATTTCAATGCTTCCTCGCCAGTAATGTGCCATTTTGCTGACTTTAATGTAAATAACTGTTTTGGGACCTCTAAACTATCTGTAAATAATTTCTGATAAATTTCTTATAATTCTCCCAAAAAACCTTTGAGTGCCTTAAAATCTTAGAACATTTATCTCTTGAGAATTATCTGAAAAATCTCTGACGAACCCCCAGTGAATTCTTGGTGAGTGAGATGTTCCATTAAGAATTTTTTTGAATAGAAAACCCCTAATCGTCGGAAATTTGAAAATGTTGTTAGACTCTGCAAGGATTTAAATTTAATTAAGGATTAAAAGCACTGTAAAAATCATAATTGTGTTGTGTGATCTTTGCGAATTTCCAGAGAACCTTTTTTGAGAGTCTTTGAAGATCCTTTAAAATATTGTGGAATAATCGTATCCGGTTATGTGACTCATGCCCGTTTGCACCGACAAATTTAAGCGGAGCTTAGCTTAAGCGGTGCTTAAAATCCATGGCAACGATTATTGAGACAATGGTTGTCATGGATTTTAAGCTACTCTTAAGCCAAGCCCAGCTTAAATTTGTCGGTGCAAACGGCCATCAGTGGTAGAGCGTTGGGCTACATAGCCGGAAGGTCGGGTGTTCGAACCTGGGTTGAGGTAAGAATTTTTCGTCTGTGGCAGAGATCGGAATTTCCTAAGATCAGTTTCAAGTATTCTGCCGGCTACTCTGAATTAGGTTTTCATACAGTTGTCTTAATTCGTAAGGTAAATATACGGGAGTAGTACAGAACAACTTAAGACCTTCAGCAGGGGCACCTCTAACAAGCATTATGTGGGTCACTCTGAAGATGGGCACCAGCATGTTGTGTGTTGAGGGCTCAGAACAAGAGAGGAACAATAAATAAATAAATAAATAAATAAACAAATGAATAAATAAATAAATATTTACATAAATACATAATAAATAAATAAATAAATAAATAAATCCGAGCATTTAACCCACTACTCTAAGCTTTGTGGGCCACACTGGATGTAGCCCCCGCTCCGCCCGAGCTATTTAAAAGCTTTCACTTGCAAACATTTGCAATTTTTGAGCGCAAAATTGAATAAAATAAATAGATATGTATAATCGTTGGGGCGGAATAGTCCCTCTGATTTTATTTACTTATTCCAAATTAACACGAATTACGAGATATTGTCCCTTATAGAGCACATCCCTTAAAAGGACAAATAAGTATAACTGTTGTCGCAATTTTTGAGCTTCCCCAGTAAAAATCAGGTATATACATATAATATTTAACGTGACCAAGGCTGTTTGGAGGTAACTTCTTCCCTGTTTACCTTCACTTATTTGAAATTAAAATACTCCACGAATGACGAGATCTTGGGCATTATCCTCATGAAAAAGTACCTGAATATATATTTTTGAATGACCGTGTACATCAAAATTTGCAAAATCAAACGTTAAAGTGAATGAATAAGTATGTTTTTCATTTATAATTAAAATTTAAAGGAAGTTAGCGCTCGATTGGATTTCGCGGCGAAAATTATAGGCGTGCGCGCATTCATTCGCATTAAAGAGAGACGCCTGAACTACGCAAAACAAGCTTGACGTATATTTTATGTGGCGTCTAATTAATTAATATTTGGTGAAGAAGAAGAAGAAACCCGAGCCTGTATTTTCCTGTAACTTCACAGTTACACCAGCTACATTCTACGTACATTAAATAAACTGTATTACGTTTGCGTTTCTCTGAACAATCGTTTAATGGTTGCGCGTAAGACTTTGGGCTAAGTTATAATTCAATTTATCATTAGAATATTCATTCAAATTACGGACATATGTGGCGCAGTTCACTTAAAGCTGGACTGCGGTACTAAGATTCTCTGATTCGAATCCGAGTTCGGGCATGGATATTTGTAAATGTATAGTGGATTGGGTTGGTAGAGCAGCCTTAGATGAAACCCCGCCCACTAAAAAATAAAAGCAAAATAAAAAAAATAATAATAAAATATATTTACATTGTAACCTATGTTTGCATCACAAATAAAACAGACGATGCATTACATCATTCATAAAATTGAGGAGGCCGGGGTGCTCCTTAGCATGTGCCTAGAGATTCTCTGAGTATCGATGTACACACTATTGTTAAGGGTGTCAGACCAAAACCATAGCAAATATGAACAGTCTTTGTCAAACAATTCTAAATGTTATTAATAACTATATATAATCACTCCTGGCATGCTCTCAACATCTGAAAGGATTCCGGAGCATTACATTGGAAAAGATTTACTTTGACAAATTCGCGATTTGAGAATCTCGCATTCAAATAAAGTGAAAGCACAATTAATGCAAGAAGGTATACGCTTTTCAACCTTCATCCTCGCGTATACCGCAAAGCGATGATATATAATTCTCAACAGTACTCATGCACGGTATGAAGTGAGCGCAAATTCATTCAATTAGTATCTAGCAAATTGCTAGGATCCATCTACAAAACTTGATCATTTCAAACTACTGTTAGATATTCTTCACGCGTATATAAAGTTACATTTTCAGAATGTAGAGTGGGTTGTTTCATGATGGCCGCATATTGTGATGTGTGCCAGAGTTTAAAATCCCCAAATACTCTACTCAATAAATATACAGCACTACACTACTAATCAAGTGCGCGGGGTTTTATAGCATTCATTTTGTTTTTATTACAGAATTACGTATACTCTTCGAAAAAGTTTATTGTTAATAGTAAAAACGTCTCGTAATTCGCACAAATACCCAAAAGGATTCGGTCTGCAGAAAAAAATGGTTTGTTTGTTACTCCTGTTTATCTTGAAAACTGTGGCAAGCTGCATATATATTTTTAAATAAATCACTTTTTAACCTCATACATACTGCAATGCGCCTGCTGCATGGAGATTTAAACTTTATAGTTTGCAAACTATCGCTGTTTACAGTCGCTAGGTGACTATGAAGTACATTATAAGATTATAACACATCATCTCATTAGTAGAATGGTATAGATCCGCGAATTTTGAAGTGAATCATCATTTAAATTCCGAATGGCAACTTGTACACAATAATTGGTGTGATTAAAGCAGTAATACTGTTACAAACTATAAAGTTGTGCGGTTTGTTAGAGTTAACGTAATTAAAGTGTGTAACAACGGAATAGAAAGGTACGTAACTGAACCTAAAATTTACGTTCAGCGCAGAGGAAATTTATACTTCTTTTGAGAAACCTTGGATCATAAACGGCGTATTGTGAAGGCACCTTTAAAAGTCTGGCATGTTACATAAAAGAGAATCTTGAACAAATAAACCCTTGTTAGTGTCATTGCCTTTCTATTTGGTTGAGTAACTAACGTTGTAAGAATTTTAATACGGTGCTTTCTTTTGCAGGAAACAATAGGAAACGTCAGAGAATTGACGTATTTCATACTAGCGTGGGTACACCGTCCTTTTCTCTTGGTACGTGTGTGAAATGCACAACTGCTGAACTGAAATTTTAATTACACTTTCATTGTTAGATATTATTAGCAATATACACAGTTTACAATTCGTAATTCCTCTACGTCTTTCACCACCACCACCGGATCCAAATATAGAGATGATTAATTCACAAACCACATACTAAAGTCATCAAATGATAATTCAAACATTCACATAGGAATTAGGTTAAAATGCCTGGCGGTGTTGTTAATTATACCAGAGAAAATTGTAGTACAACGTATGGAATCGTCCATTTAAATACACTTCAAGATCAAGGCACGCCAACAGCATTACCCAATTACTTGAAGTCAAGGATGTTCCAAATTTTATAAAAACCACTATCACAAATCGTTGTCCGCCACCCCGTTTGTCAATGGCATCCTTTACTGTTGGCAGTGGGAAAGGCCTACCTTAGTTATTAAAGGCAATTAAATAAAGCGTATTTATTAAACATTAGATTGAACATATAATGTGAGCACGACGACGACTAGTGCAACAACATGACGGAAGTGACGTAAGTATTAATGTACAGAGTGTAACAATTCAAATGTGAATTATATCAACACTAACATAACTCCTCCTTAATTCACATATCTATACTAATTTACATTCATCCCTTAATGCTAGGAATTTGGTCCTGCCCAGCCCTTTAGTTAACAAATCCGCAATCATTTTTTCAGAAGGACAATATTCGATATTAACAAGTCCCTTGTCTACATAGTCCCTAAGAAAATGATATTTAATGTCAATATGTTTTGATCTATTCGTAACTCTTTCACTTTCATTCATCTTAATTACACTCTGATTGTCCTCGTAAATTTTAATACTAGAATTAATTTGAAAATCGTTTAAAAGGCGGATCAACCAGAGTGCTTCCTTACATGCCTCAGAAAGTGCCACAAATTCTGCTTCAGCAGTAGAAAGTGTAACACAGTCTTGCTTACGGCAACACCAAGTAAGTACACCGCCATAAAAGAAAATGAAACCAGAGTTTGATTTTCGATCTAGGCGATCTTCAGCCCAGCTAGCGTCTGCATAACCAATTAATGAATCATTAACATTACACCCTAACTTGAGGCTTAATGCAAATGTAGTTTTGAGGTATCTAATGATCTAATGATCTTTTTAACTTGCGACCAATCATTTTGTGTGGGATTTGCAATCTTTTGGGAAAGAATGCAAACTGATGCTGCTATATCTGGTCGGGTACTAGTCGCAATGTACAATAAACAGCCGATAGCGGCTATGTAATGATCATTATTTAACAAAACATTTTCATCTATTTCAGTTCTATAATTTGGGCTTATAGGAGTGTCGGTTGGTGTAGCTTTATCTAGACCAAACTTTTCAGCTACCTTTAAAATATACATTTGTTGATTTAACAAATAAAAATCTTTTTTATTATACCTGAATCACAATCTCCGTTTTAAACACTCAAATGCGTGCGAAAAAGGGCCTTTAAAACACACGTGCTTTAAAGTTGCTAAGTAACGATACTTCAAGTATGACTTTTGAAACTGTCATCTGGATGAAATAAAAAATCCTCTTAGGTCGCTTTCTGTAAATGCAGAACATTTCTTTGGCTTTTGTACCTATCCTTTCGTTGAAGCTTTCACAAACGCGCGTAATTTAAGGTATGTTTCCAAATCTGTTCCACTTTTTAATCGCAGCATTGCTTTAAAGTTTTGAATGAATGCACCAAAATATAGATTTAAATACCTTTGACATTTCCTTCATATATGCCAGCATTATGGATGCATTTAAGACTGTATTCGTAAGTAACTTCCTATTCATCCATGGAAACAACTTTTCATATTCTTTATAATAGGCTTTACTGGAGTTGGATTTTACACCTACCAACGTTTGTTTAGATTTTACAACAATCGATTTAATGGGCGGTGTATTATCTTTTTTAACGGAAATCGTTTAATTCACAAAGACGATGATAAGCAAACGTCAAGTGACATTTCCATGGCAATCGTGAAATTACGAACACCCAGCCCACTTAATTAGACATGTATTCGAGTATAACGTCAATATGACTTCATTGTATTTCCTATTTTTAGATTATACTGCAGGTATAATAAAAAATAATATAAGATACACGTGTATAATTGGTCTTTAAAGCACTTGCAACGTTAAAGGCACTCCGCTTTGCGTCGTGCCCTTAAACTCGTTGCGCGTGCTTTAAAGACTTGATTATACACTTGTATCTTAATATACTATAACCTTTTGAATTTGAATTCCTAAATAATTACTAATTAAACCTAAATTTTCAACTTTAAAATTTGATTTAAGTAATTCTTCAATTTTCATAACAAAATCATTTGAGTTACTTGCTAACAAAATCGTCAACATACACTAAAATATACATAACATTAACATTGCTCTTGTAAAAATATAAACAATTGTCAGACTTTGATTGAGTAAAAGCAGCTTTCGTTAAAATTGTGTGTAATTTAATATTCCAATTACGTGCCGCTTGTTTTAGGCCATAGATGCTTTTATTCAAAAGACATACCTTATTTTCATTATTTTTAACTATAAAACCAGGTGGTTGCCGCATGTATATAGTCTCTCGTAAATCGCCATTTAAGAAAGCTGTCTTGGCGTCGAAATGGTGTACTATCATGTCACGAGCAGCTGCGATGGTGAGAAGGGCTCGTAGTGTGGACATTCTGGCAACAGGCACGAAAACTTGATCGTAGTCGACACCAAATTTCTGGCTAAACCCCTGGGCCACAAGTCGAGCTTTGAACTTCGTGAGTTCACCATTGGAGTTGTTTTTAAGTTTGTAAACCCATCTGCAACCGATAACGTTAGTATTTTTGGGTAAATCAACTAATGCCCAAGTGTTGTTTCGAATTAACGACTCATACTCCTCCTCCATGGCGAGAATCCAACAATTTTTGTTGGGACAAGTAACGGCTTGGTTATAAGTACAAGGCTCGCCATTGATTACGACGTTGACATCATATCGCTTCGGGGGGATTCCTTTCGTCGAACGGGAAGAAACCCTTGCAACTGGAATGTTGGAGACTGGCTGCTCCTCCTGTATGCCAATCGATGTCGAATTTGACGTCTTACTGAGCTCCTCCTGAACCTCATCGTTATTAGGTATGGAAACGGACGAGTTTTCTGAATGGGCCTCACTTCCAAGGTTATCAACTTTGATCGCCTCATCCAGGTAAGACAGATCATCAACAAAGATGGAAGGCTGACTATCCACGTACTCGATTTCTTTTTCCGGTTCTGCGCAGGTAGTGATTACATCATCAATAGCTGGTATTGAGTCGATAAATGGAACATCCTGAACAAACTTTACATCTCTGGAGACTACAATTTTTCTTCTCTTTGGAATGAAGCACCGATATCCTTGCGATTCGTAATCATGACCCAGGAGAATTGCTTCAACGGCTTTATCATCCAGTTTTCGTCTAGATTGGTCGGGAATCTTCACAAAACATTTTGACCCAAACCGATGCAGGTTACCGTAACGAGGTTTTCTCCGATGCCACAATTCAAAGGGTGTGCGGCTAACCGCTTTCCAGGGAAGAATGTTTTGCAAGGCATTTGCCGAAGTAACTGCCTCAGCCCAAAAACTCTTCTCCAAATTGACATCTAGAAGCATGCGGCGAGCCATTTCCACCAAGGTACGGTTTTTCCTTTCGGCTACACCATTGCTCTGAGGAGAATATGGAGCAGTCCTCTGGATTCTGATTCCATTGGCTTTTAAGTACGAAACAGATTTGGCGTCCATATATTCGCCACCTCGATCGAAAACATTTAATTTTCGTGTCGAATAAATTTTGAACAAGTTTATGAAACTCAACAAACTTATTAAAGCATTCAGATTTCTCCTTCAACAAATAAATTGTTGTGAAACGAGAGAAATCGTCAATAAAAGTAAGAATAAATTTCTTACCTCCTTGACTAGGTGTTTGCATCGGACCACAGATGCCGGAATGTATTAACTCCAGTGGCGCTGATGTACGAAACCTTGATTCTTTGGAAAAGGGGATCCGTGTCAGTTTTGCTTTGATACAAACGGTACAATCAGTTGCATGACTGCATGTGACCCCGCAGTCGGCAAGTTCTATACCATGCACCAGGTTAGTTTTGGGAATCTTCTTCACGGTATCCATGCAACTATGACCCAAGATTCTGTGCCAGTCATGAACACACAACTTCCTAGAGTTGTTTACCATTTTGACAGTGTTGGAAGTACGCATCTTGTATAAGTTGCCACAAATATCACCAACAGCAATCTGGCGACCATTGACTGCAGATCGGATTTCGCATAGCTTGTTTGTGAACGTTACTTTTAAGCCTTTTTCCGCAAGTTGCTTCACTGAAATTAGGTTTCCATCGATTTCTGAGACGTACAGCACCTCCAAAAGTTTGACTTGATTAAATTCACCGCTGTCATTCACAAATTTGGCTATGATGCTTCCTTTGCCACTTGACACTATGGAAATTCCATTCGCTACCGAAATTGATTCACGATGCTCTTCATTAAAGTCTATAAAAGCTTCTCGACTACTGCTGATATGGCAAGTTGCTCCTGACTCTAAAATCCAGCCTTCCATGTTACATCCAACTAAGAATAATTCTTGCTCGACAACATTAGCTGTAGTTTTGTTAACAGAACCTTTCTTCAGCTTCCAATCGTGGTACTTCATGCATTTGTTACGATGATGGCCTTTCTTCTTACAAAAATAACACGTCACATCTCGTTTGGTTTCGTTTGATACCTTGAGCGCATTAGCAGACGCCATGATGACCGGATCGATGTCGGACTGGCGTTGACGATCTCTTCGACGTCGAAATTCCTCAACGATCTTGGAACTTACAAAAGTAGGAGTCAAGGCTGTTTCATCTCGAGCTTCAAGGGCCGTAATGAGACCATCATAACTACTTGGCAGGGACCCCAGCAATGTCGCACTCATAAAAAATTCAGTTTTAAATTCTCCACCAAGGGCAAATAATTTATGAAGAAGTTCAAGCAAAGAACTTACGTGCGCTTCGATGTCGGTGGTGTCATTAGCACGTTGTTGCATTACTTCACGAAGAATTCGTACCTTACTGCTCGGGATTTCCTGCTCATGATACTTCTTAAGAGCTTCCCACGCTTGTTTTGCAGTAGTGCAATTACGGACATGGTGGATTTGATCATCTTCTAACATCAAACATATTGTCGAAAGTGCCTTATCGTTTAATGTATCCCATTTTCTTGCTTCATCTGACTGACTATCAACCGAGGGCCTTACATCACTTAAAACTGACCAAATGCACTCGCGCTTCAGTAACATTTCCATTTTAAATCGCCAATTAAAGTAATTACTACTGTTCAATCGCGAAATTTGATATTTATTCGCATCCATGACTTTTGATGCCGGTTGTTTCAACTTAAACTTTTAATAAACGCAACGGAATACGAAAAAACAGAAAACACAAAAAACAAAACTCTCGTAACCGAATCACGCAATACGGCGTGCACCACGCGTTTATAAAAAATATAAGGTTAGATTTACAACAGCAATCAACGGTTCAAGACAAATTGTTTATTTTAATTACCTGGGCCCATAACCTTTGTTGGCAGTGGGAAAGGCCTACCTTAGTTATTAAAGGCAATTAAATAAAGCGTATTTATTAAACATTACATTGAACATATAATGTGCGCACGACGACGACTAGTACAACAACATGACGGAAGTGACGTAAGTATTAATGTACAGGGTGTAACAATTCAAATGTGAATTATATCAACACTAACATTTACATCCTTAGATTCCTAATACTCGTCTGTATCTTTTCCCAATATATTGGTTTTCGTATTCTCCCAATCTACACTACATTTTCGTTAGTTTCGCTTTACAGTTGTGTACATGCTTTTGGCCACAGTTATAATTAAAGAAATCGAATTATCCACCCCATGGGACGCAAGGTATACACTTAATGTGTCAGCTTTATAAAAGTGACCCGTGTTGAATTTATACCCTCGTTACATTAATCACGTGTAAAGTGTTTTGAAAACGCCATCTAAAGTAACATGCCCTGGATCATGTTGGTTTGATTAGGGTTCAATAATCAGAACTAATTGGGTTAGAAATGTGATAAACTCACGCCATTATATAAAGATTTCAGTATGCGACATCGCGAAATAGTACTTTAGTTCTACAAGATTTAAATGCATTAATTAGCTATCGCGAACTTTTTAGATTAATCACGGGACTTTTAATACTTTATTTTTCTCGCGTTCAATCATGTTCAACTTTTATATGAATACATTTTCTTGGAAAAAAAGTTTTGAAAATATTGAGAGCGGCGATGAAGGCAAAACAAACGTGTAACTTTTTACGTCGTATCGTAAAGTCTATATAAGGCGAAGCTATAAAAAGGGCATCTTAGCGTAAAATGGTAAACCTTCCTTGAGCTGGAATGATCGTTTTGGTGCATTACGTATCTTAAACTATAATACTGTGTAGACTCAGTTTTAACATATGCTCGGAAGACGTAAATTTCACATTCTAACCTAAGCGCCACGTGAAAGTTCAAATATTCTCTCGTAAGAGATAACAACTAAATATGGGCCTTAATTTAAACGTCAAAGCAGAATATCAGTAAGATTAACTGTATGTTGTATGTAATTTAAATTAACACATCCATGTATGTCTTGGTATGTAAATTCATGCAAAGGCATGTGGGTTGGGCTTCCACCATTGTACAGAAGACAGTAATTCAAACACTTACAAATGTACTTTATGCAATACTTTGGTTTTTCTGGGTGAAGTCATCAATACAAGCACTTCAACTTACAAAAAAACTTCTTTTAGGTTAAAAAAAACAAGATATATTATAAGAAAAATAGCATACCGTACACAAAATCACGGTTCCACTAAAGTTTGAAGACATAAATCCTGGTGACAAATTGACAATATGCTGGAGACGGGAAAGTATATTGAAAAAAAAGTAGTTTCCAGCAAACATGCCGTAAGAGCAAAAATCGATTTCACTTGACCGACAACAATAATGTACTCATTTTCATACGGATTGAAAAGTGGAGTGGTTTGGACGTGTTTTATCGATTAGGTACATCTGTGATACAAGCTATTGTCAGGAACGGTTTTATGCAGATTTCAATTTGCCACGCTATCGATTACCAGTGTATTGCATAAAATCACATGCAAATGTATATAGCTTGAGTTCATAAAAATTATTATATCGTAAACTTTTGACAAGGTTTTTCTATTACCTCAATCGCCATAAAAACAAAAAGGGGTAACAATAAAATGGAACTTTATACGTTGTAAATTTGCAGGGGGATGCCTAAGATACACTTTGCTGCACAAAGAACGACACCTGAACAAACGATCCTACATTCGCAAAACTTTTCTTGGAGAGTGAAAGTTGCCATTCCGCGCACATTTTCTACACTTTGAGCAATTGATAGATTGCCCACTTATAGACGCACATGGGACGGTCGTTACTATTTTATTGATTAATAAAGTGTCCATATTAAATGAACTTTTGGGATGTAACAATTTTATGTTTTAATTTCGAAGTTTTCTAATAAAAATTGATTACATCTTGAAAAGTCGGATTATCTTAGAAAATTTTACAGCGATCTGCCCCAAACTTTATACTCGTCAACACGTAACGACAATAATTAACCTCCTAAATTCACCACCCTCGCACTTTAAATATTGGTAAGCAGCGATCGTATCCCCATTTGCGCCGTGGAGAAATTTGTAATGCGTTTGGGTTCTTATTTTCCGAATACAGGGAAATAACATATTTACTCCGTCCTATAGGCATTAACGTATACGTCTTTCCGTATTTAAATCGTCGAGAAAATCGAATAATTTTTTATGAGAAAAAGGGAAGTGAGTATCTACAAAAATTAAGTATTTATAAATTTATGGGGAAAAGACCGCGTGCTTTCAGTCCCTTAATTTATTACATTTACCGAACACGTATTGGGGCTTTATTTTAAATTGCCGCTGATCGCAATATCGATAACAGCATTTCTTACTAAAGCTTCAATAACTAATAAAATGTGTGTACAGCGTTTTTTGTTTATAAAATGTACGGAGATACTAAATTACAGAAAAAAACGGTGCAGTACACTTTGGCACCGGACACTTCGGATGTGGATAATTTCGGCGCCGGGATATTTCGGCTCTGACAAATATTGGCAGCGGAAAATCTCGGCCCTGGCCTTTTTAAATATGATCTTGGGTGCCAGATATTTCGGTTACAGGTCATCTCCACTGGACTCGGTGGCATTTCGGCGTAGGAATATCTCGGCTGGGTACACCTCCGCGCAAGTGCAACAATAAGTACTCCTATAATTTTTAAGGAATTTGTGACAGGGGTTAATTAAAATCTGTATTTATTGTATTTTTGGAATAAATTTTGTATTTAATATTTCAAGTATTTTGCGGTAGGTATTTTAAATACAATTTTTGATGTATATATATCATATTTTTAAACGCAGGTATTTTAAAGCTCATAAAATCGCAAAATGTTGTTTTTAGGTGTGTTCTCAAATTGAGTTTGTTTAAAAATCAGTCTATGTAATGGAACGTGAAGTTTAAATCAAGAAGCCATAATTTTTGCTTATCTTGTGCTCAATGTGCCAACAATGTCAATGTGGACGTTTATGTTGGTCCAGATGCCTGAATTAATAACGGGTCACATTTTTTTAATTAATCTCCAAGTGGTTTGTTTTTTCTTGTAACAGATTATTTTGTTATCAATTTTGCGTGGTTAAATCATTTAAGCGACGGTTTCGCGTTTTAATGTATGGGTATTACTTTGGGTATTACTTATGGGTCATTACTTTTGTTAAAAGGTTGATGTAATTTATAGGCGATAAGAATGCGTTTTAATGGCGTGTTTTTCGTAGAAAATTGTTATCTGAGGTAAGAGAATTCAGCGAAAAAATTTAGATACTTGTCATAAGGACGGACAAGAAACGTATTGTTGGCGTTGGTACGTGTCCGATAATTGGAGGAAGATTTTCGAATTTTGAAAAGTAGGAGAGGAACTTTAAATACTTAAATTATGCCCAATTTGTTGATTCGTACCCAAAGCTCATTTCAAGAGTTTTCAAAATTTCTGTAAGCAATGTAAGGAATTTGATCGTGGCCATACAGTTTGAATTTTTCATTGTGCCTTGATTCAGAAATGAGGTAGGCACACGGTGTGCCTATGTGCTTCCTGGTCGACTTGGTGAATAGAATAGAACAGAGGCACTGGAATAACGGAAATCCACACTTTTTTCTAGAATATCGCAACCAATTTTCCCAGAAAATCAATGTTTCAACAGGGTAACGGGTGGTAGTTTCAGGCTTTAAAGATTTTTTTTGTCAAATTTACAAAATTATTGGTATAGGAAATTTTATACGTGTACCGCTTCATAAAAAAGAGAGCAGAACTCATATTCGAGAACATAAAGCCTCTTAAGATAAGAAACAAGCGTTCGAGAAGTAAGAAACGTCACAGTGTTGCCACGATCTCACAGAACTAAAAAGTTTCGTTCCGTTTTGCCAAAAGCCCAGACGTGACAAAAATGCGTGATTTGTATTGGTTAAGACGAAACAAAAGTTGCGTTTAGGAAAAGGTGGGTACATACATGAATTTGACGAGGTATTTAAGTAAAAATCTGTTGGAGGGACGGCATTCTCTGCCGGTCCAGCGATATGTTTCTTCAATCGCGTATTGATTTTTACACGAACCGCCGCCGGTGCTAATTTTCATATTGGTAACCCGAAAGATTTAATAGATCGCGTAAAACATAATTATTAATTAATTCAAACTAAAAGCCGTAAGGAATCATTATCCTTAGAACCGAAGACAGTGATGCCATTTTTAACACGTTTAACGAGCGTGGGCGCCTTAGAAATTCGCTAGGATCTGCCAGCAGAAGTAGGTTAATAATACGTAACTGGTCTATGGAGTAAGAGAACTTCATTGCGTGAAAGAGACAAAGATTTACCGTATTAATACGAAAGTGAACCTTTTTTCGTCTTATTTGGATTAAAGTGTTCGCGTTTAAATAAATTGCTACTACCAAATCGTTTGGGTCCAAGGTGCAAAAAATTACGTTGCGCTAGATTTGTAGTGGCAAGTTACGTATAAAAACTATTTATTAAGACCACTTTAAGTAGTTAGTAGTTTAGGTTTATTATATTGAATTTTCAACCGTATTGACACATTTCGATTGACTTCATCAGTTCTTCCCAAAGTGTTGGCATTAGTTTAGTGTTTCAGTGGTTTAAAACTTTTCTTCACTGAAGGAACTGTGCTATAATAGAAGATTATTTGATATTAATGATATCAGCCATTGCTTATAATGGAAATTCGTAATTGCTGAAAAAAATCACATCTAATCCCACGTTTAATTTAAAAAAAACGTTCTATAGCTACATTCAGGCATATTATGTATATAACAAAAAGACGTTTTGTCCATTCCTTCAACATTCCAAACAACAGCAACAAATAACTAGGGTACCGGTATTGCCTAAAACGTTCCACTGTCGAATTTTCTAAATATAGCCTATAAATAAAGAAATGAGAGGTTTTCTTTAGCATCATTTGTCAACTTATAATCACTCCTGTTCGATTATTTTGAGTCGTGCATTCACATATCTCTGGAGATATTGTTGGAATATCAAGAGATCGATTCTCCGAAGCTCGTAGTAAGTCCGAAAAAGTAAAAGTCGGACATCGCAAAGTTACAATAAAGTTGTTGAGTGTAGAATATTTCGTTACTTTTTATAGAAAAATAAAATAAAACTTATACGCCGCCATTCCCGAAAAGTATGTAAGATAAAAGTCGTAAATTCCGACATTCGCATTTCACATGAATATTAAGAGATGGTTTCGAAAGCTTCACTTTTCTACTCGATAAGCTTTGGGAATGAATTGAGCTCAGGGTGATCCCCATCAGTATCATGTTTCCATGTTGTTCGCCTCGCGTTTGACAATTTGTATTTATTAGCGTGCCATATACAAGCGGATATTTTGCAAAGCTGTAAGGGTTATATGCTTATATTACACCGGGCCATTCTTGTTTATGTATACTGGATATTAAACTGCAGTCGGCGTCCACGTGTCATTTGGTGTATATGGTACATTTTTCTATACAATACAATTAAAACGCTTTCCTAGAATATAAGTGAAATATTGATGCTTACAGCTGAAAAATGTAATTTAAACGTGCTGTAGGTATATAAAAAGCCCAGAATTTACGTGGGATAATTAGCGTAAACGCATGCCCCATTGGGTAGTTTGAATTTAATAATTCCACTAGAAGTCATTTAAAAAGAGTTAAGAGAGTTTGTGTTAAGGTTAATCCTTTTTAGTTTGTATTACTTCTCTAATTATTGTTTGCAATGGCGACCGTACGGGTTAATGGGGTGGTGTACGATTTGGTTGAATACTTGTTACAAAGAGATTTCAGAGCTCCGGAGAATACTTAGAGTAACGCATTGAGCTAGTGGGGTTACAATTTACATAAAAGGACCGCATGGTTCTCAAAGCAAATTTACGGACCCTATTGGGGCACAGTAAACACTTCTACATGAAATTAATTTGTGTATTCAATATAATCAATAAGATGGAATAGCAAACTGTCATCGTAAAACGGGATAATGTGAAATTGCGTAAGAACAATTCGAAATGTTTGTTCGAAATACTCGACTCGACGTTGATATTTACATTTAAAGCTCATTCACGCGAAACGTTAAATTAGTGCCTTTTGTTTTCCATATCGATGAAGCTTTTGTCAACTGCATGCTTATTAATATGGAAACTTACTAATTTGCACCTCACAAAACAACCGAATTTATTTATACAATAAAATTATCAAACTTAATGGTTACGGTAGTTAATTGTAGTGAAAGCTCGTTAGCGAGTCAACCAAGTTGGTAAAGCAAACTTGAGTGTATATTTAATGAGCGTGACAATCTCTCCGAGGGTATAATTACACGTCAAAACCTAGAATGTTAAACGCTAAATCAATCAAATAGTATCCCCTGCTGGTATTAATGTACTAAACTAATTTTTGACTTGCGAAGTAAGTCATTGAGTTGAGACTCAAGTTTTGGCTCAAATGGACAATTGTTACTGTGGTAAAAAAAGGTTTCTTACTGAAGCTGAAAGTTTACAATAAATTTATGTTCTCGGATTTCCCTTCAAAAAAGTTAGTTTTCTATATCTTACTCATACAGTATAAATGATGCGCCTTCAATGGATTACAGAGGTAGTCTTAGAAGAGATAATTGCTTACCATGGAAATGAAGTGGAAATTCAATCATATTTCCGTGTCGTTTAAATGGAACAAGCAATGCTGTTCTGTGACCCACGTTCGGAGTACAAAAAGAGATCAGAAAAATGTGAACTTAAGCCGTACCTCGGGGAAACATTTAGGTACAATGTGACACCACCACTTCATTACCTACGTAATTGTTAATGCTACAACGCTTACAGGGAAACAAAATACACATTAATTTTTACATTTTGCTGCTTTTGTATAGTCTCGTTTGTAATTTTCACCATCTCGAATTTAATTAGTCTTCCCAATTTTTTCACATGCATTCATATGACTTTCACCCTTCATTAGTGTGTAATTTTGTAGCTCAATTGAGTTTTATGTAGCTTCTTAGGGAAGACGTTTTTAAGGCGAATTTAATGCAGCCTTTTATTAGAGAAATAGAGGGTTAGAAGTAGGAGTACGGTACGGAGCTATTTCAACGGATAATCGGTTATGTGAGGCCCAGGGTCCTTGAATTTGTCGTGAATTTTCCTCAGAGTTAGTTTCTTGCGAGAAAGTGTTTCGGTGGGGGCGAATTATTCAAGGACAAATCACAATTCTGTTTGTTTTTTGTTTTTTGTTTTTTCTTCTTAAATTAAATTATTAAATTTCGTTTATTGCCCAACAGAACAACAAACATTCCAATTACAGGTACAAACAATAGAGTGTGCACAAATGTAATAATATCTTGAACCTTAATGTAATAATACCTTAATGTTAAATAACAAAATAACCAAAAACAAAATTAATGAAAGTGAAAAACTAACGCATTTTAACATATTTAAAAATTAACAATTCAAGTGTAGCACTCCACTGGAACCGAAACCCTTGTGGTAACGCGAGATCGCCTCGTTTAAAGGCTTGAAGGCCATAATGCTTACTGGGCCCGGAACACTTATGGTAACGCAGAACCAGTTCATTTATTCGGCTCGAAGGACTAAATGTAACGTTAGGGATGTAAATCCCAATGCTTTCCCAAGCAAATCTTACACGATATAAAATTCGGTCGGGGATTATTATATCTCAAAACCGGTAGGTTACCGACAAATCTGCGATTGTTAACTGATAATGTTCATTGTTTAAAGGCTTGAAGGCCATAAGATTTGCTTGGGAAAGCATTGGGATTTACATCCCTAACGTTACATTTAGTCCTTCGAGCCGAATAAATGAACTGGTTCTGCGTTACATATCACAGATATCACTTCCTTAACTACGTCAATTACGTTATCATGCAGAAACTGGCGATGCGGCGGCCTTGCCTAGCTTGTTTGATTTTCTTGCGTTTTGCCCCCTAGTAGTCTACATATTTCCGGAAAGAAAAGGCTATCACTTTAAATATGAGAATGAGGACGAAGGAAAATGTTGGAGATCTACGGGAAATAGATATTTTGTGACATATTTAGTACTGAAGAATCCAAAAAATACACAAAGAAGCAAATGCAGCAAGGGGAAATAATATCCCCCGCCCCTATAATGGCACAGAAAATGAAGTGAAACGGAACGGTAAAAATTACTGTGTAAGAAGAAAAAACAATAGCTGTAGATACGGCGCGGAGAAAATTAAACGGTATCAACGTAAAATAAATTTAAAGAAAAGCTCAAAATTACGCTACTTACGAAACGTAGCTTGTGAGTAGGTATGCAAAAGGCAAAAGATAAAATATAAACTTACTTTTTAATGAAACGCCAAAAGCAAACAGGTCTACTCTGCAGCCTTACATTTTATAGAATTAGGCCATTTAATTGAGAGAACATCGGTTTCCCAGCCGACACGGCGTATTCGGTTATCCACATCCAAGAATTAAAACTTCTTTAATTGCTGTCTTCCTAAAAATCTGTAAATTGGTCTTAAAATTCAAATTAATTAAGAGCGCTCCTTTTAAGGCCCCTCGGGACTTAATTGGATGCTGTTTACTGCAACACATTTATTTAGTTACTGTTAATCGCACTTACTTAATTGGCCGGATTCAAATATCTAATGTCGGTAGTCCAGTAACGCTAATTGTTAATTGGAATTTCTCATATCGGCATAATCCGCATTTAATCCTCATTTTAGTTGAAATTCTAAAATATTGATTTTCCTCGCCTTCTAGATGACAATTCGAACGCAACAAAAATAATTCAAAAACATTGATGGGAACATTGCAAACGGCGAAAACGGCACAATAGGCCTTTAGTGTGCCTAAGTACTATCTGGTCGGGCTCCTCTTATCAATAGAACAGAGTTTTCTTTACGTTAGTGATTTTCTTTGATATATTTTTTGGCACGACATTTGTGAGGGGGGGGGGGTATATATGTAGGGCAAAACTTTCTAGAAGCATGTATTCTGGAGGGCTGCGGATATTCCTGGGGCGAGTTTTCCTATGCGTTTAATGTAGGTATAACATCCAATTTCGATTGAAACTGAAGTCTATAGTGTAAAAGCCTACTGCCTTTTCCGTTCCTCCCAAATTCGGATAATTTATACCCCGAATAACCAGTGTCATTGTTTATTCAATTATAATAAACAATGTCTGTACGTTTAGATCTTGGTAAACAACTACTGCAGGCAATCAATTACTATTTAGATTCTCAGTGTTAAGCATGCAAAGGTACATACTACTGCATGCTTATGTGTCAACCTGTCATGTTTTAATTATGTTGTAATAAATATCGTTTGAACTTTAAGGTGTGATATGAATAACATGTAAAGCTTCTAGGTGTGCGCACTCTATCGTTAGACGCAATTAATCCACAAAGCGAGCGTGGACGACATTCAACACGTCACATTGCAAACAAATTTTAAATCGATCGTCTTATCTTTACTTATACGACTGAGGGTTGTTTCGTTTATTTATGTGTTTAGAGATATGAGCATTCGACCTCGCTTCGAAAGAACATACAAGCTTGAAGAGGAGTGACGTTAAAATGTCGTGACACCATGGACGCCCTTAATGGCGTCATTTACAAATGTAACTTTTTCATATCGCTCGCTTTCCCTCTTTATTATCGTGCGGTCTGATTCCTCATCCAGAATGTAGCACGTTTCATACATTTAACGAAGTTTAGTTTGCTTTATTTAGAAAATGATTAAAGACTGAAATGTATCTTGGGAACCCTTTTCTGCATAATTAATCAAATCAAATGCCTTCCGACATACAATGAAGTCAATAGTACCCACATATTTAAAATAATGGCCACTTTTGACTTACTATTATAGTCTAAGCTGTCTTGCTGACGTCTGATCACAGAGAGTCTCGGGCTCTTACTTTCTACTATGGTAACTGTAGTGATCCCTCCATATCACTCCATGTTATTACAAAAAACACATTTAAGCAAATACTACCACAAAATTTTAGGGCTTACTAGCCAACCAAGCGTCAACAATTAATTAAGCAGCTTAATTTGACATTATGCAAAAAATTAAATTAAAGCACGCCTCTGCATGAAAAAAACAAGTGGATTGTGTGATTGAGTTTTCTGCTTGTTTCGAACAAAATAACGAAACGGATAATTAATCCAATTAAACGAATAAGTAATTAGTCCAGGCGTCAGAGACCTAAAAAATGCATTTAGTGGAAATATTCTAAATGAGCTAATTTTTTTTTAAAGTGTTTGTTACAACCCCATTAATAAGTGGTAGAAAAATAAATCACGAAATCGGACCGGAACAATTGTTTAAACAAATAAAAAGTGCAATATTTGCGTTTTTTTTTAGTTTTTTGCGATTATCTCCGAAAATAACGTTAGAATGATAAAAATAGTTATTAGCATAACTGTTGGTTATTAAATTTAGAACAAAAAAAGGCTTTATACTTTTTTCTCTCCGGACTATAGTTTATGATATATATCGTCGAAACCGAAATGATGCAGCGCGCTATGCAGTAGTAGGCCAACGGGTTCTCATTCCAACTTTCGGTGCGTAGACGTTAAAAATAATACATTTTATTTGTTTTTAATTATATGAGACGGAGGGGATGATATTAATTTTCAATATTCATTGTTATATTTGCCACATATCATATAATATAAACAAATGATATTATAATGAATATTGTAAGAAATTACAATCAATTAAAATTTGTTGAGAATGTATGAATTTGAAATTTCTCTAGGTTGTGAACCGTTTTATACCTGCTGGGATGAGTACCATTGCGCTTCAACAGGGGCCCAGTGTAAAGGAAAGAAAGAAAGGGGGAGGGGAGAGCGCAGAGGGGTCTAACGGACAAGTTTCAACTAGTATCCATTGAGCTCTAGAAGCGAAAAGGTGCATTTTATTTGTGAAAAAATGGATATTTCTACGCATTGTTTTGTTTGTGGGGAGTTATTATCTGCGAGGATAACAACAACAGTTAAGAAAAAGGGGATTGAAACTTGTATTGCGTCCAGTATTAAACGGAAAGACAATAAACATAAACTGCTGGAGAATATTTCGTTAATAACAGTACATGATGTATGTCGAAAGTCATACAATCAGGAGAAAAGAATTATTGCAGCACAATCTTCTCAAAGTCCCAACACAAGCCGACAAAAACGCCATGAATTTGATTTTAAAAATAATTGTTTATTTTGTGGGAGTGATGCGTCAGTAACTTTTGTGAAAAAAGAAGCGAAAAAACACAAAATAAACGGAATGTAGTCCGAATCATTTCTACCCTTTCTGTGAAAGAGACAATTTTATCCACTGCGAAGGAAAGAGACGATGCATGGGGAGAAACAGTGAAACAGAGAATTTTAAGTGAAATTGACTTGGTCGCAGCTGAAGGCAGATATCATCAGACATGCTTTAGTAATTTCTTATTGAAGAGAAATACTGGAAAATCAGTAGGGCGCCCAGAGGATCCAAGTGTTGTTCAAGTGATCAATCTTATATCTACATATATTGAGAGCAACAGAGAGGAATGTCAATTTAGTTTGCGTGAAATAGCGGTAAAATATGAAGGTGATCTCCCTAGTGAAAAAACAATTAAAAAAAAATTACTAGAAAAGTATGGAGATGATATCATAATCACGTCAAACCACAAAAAAGAGCCGATTATCTGCTTCAAAGACACAGGTCATCGGTTGATTTCTGACGCATTTTATATCAATCGATGCAAGAATATTCAAGAAGAACGTCAGAGGATTGTGAGTGAAGCAGCCGAGATTGTACTTGAAGACATCAGAAGTCAAGTATACGAGAAGAATAGTTATCCATCGGCCCATGAATTTTTAAAGTCTGTTGAAGATGACGTACCTGACACACTGATGCTTTTTCTTGAGAAAATCATCTTAAAACACAAAAAAGGTGTTTTAAAAGACTGGTCTTCAACCATACTGTCCATTGCCCATGCAATAATCTCTGCAGCTCGCCCAAAATCCTTCATTTCCTCATTGCAAGTAGGCTTAGCAGCAGTTTTAAATCGAAAATATGGATCCAGGGTGCTGCTAAACCTTCTGTCATCGTTGGGATTTTGCGCTACATATGAGGAAGCTGTCTTATTTGAGACTTCAGCGATTATGCATCCCCAAACCCACGTTATGTCTGATACCTTTATACAATTCGTTTTCGATAACGCAGATCACAATACTAATACTCTCGATGGTCGACACACTTTCCATTCAATTGGGGGAATTCAATGTGTTACTCCACATTCATCAATAACAACCGAGGGAGTGATCCCTAGGCTGACAAAGATTCCCAATGCGCAATATCTTGGAAGTTATGGTACTATTCCAGTACGACCATTTGATAAGAAACCTCAAAAAGGACTGCAGACGGTAAAAATAGTCGACCTTCGTGAATTCAATCCGGTTGATTATCAAATTACACTAGAGTCCACTGATTTCGTTTGGCTATATGGGAAATGGAAAGATGAGTGCTCGAATGTTCCTGGTTGGCATGCCTTCATGGAAAAAACAACTGCCCACTTGTCCTATTCAGCTTCCAGAATCGTCTTCCTGCCGTTCATCAATGCTCCGCCAAGTAATCACGATACTATTTACACAGCTCTGGTTGAAGCAGTAGAAAAATGTATCAAATAGGAGCAAAAAGTCTGCTTTGTTACATTTGACCAGCCTCTATATTGGAAAGCTCGGGATATAGTGGCTAGCTCTGACCTCAACACCGAGCAGTGCCGTGTGATCATCAGACTTGGTGGCTTCCACTTGTTGATGTCATTTTTGGGATCCATTGGATTCATCATGGATGGTAGTGGAATAAAAGAATTATTCAGTTTGGTTTATGCAGCATCGTCTATTGATAAAATGCTAAACGGGCATGCTTATGCAAGGGCAATCAGAGCTCATCTTTTAGTTCATTCAACCTTGGCTCAAATCATTTTGGATCGTACCACTTTCAGCAACGAAGAAGAGCAAACGATGAACAATATCCTTCTTTCTGCCTCTTCTGACATTTTTGAAAAATCGAAAGACGAAGCACTTCAGCCCATTCTACAGAAATTCATGGATACATTGAACTAGTTGGAGAAGAGCGGTGCGACATCAAAGTTGTGGGTTCAATACTTCAAGATGGTGACACTTGTGAAACAATTCACTAACGCAGAAAGAATGGGCAATTGGTCATTGCATTTGGAGACCATCCAAAAAATGATACCATTTTTTCACGCCACAGGACATTTATTATACGCGAAATCATGTCACTTATATTTGCAGGACATGTTTCAACTTGGGGGGCAGTTATCTCCAACCGATTATGATAAGTTTGTAAACCAAGGCTTCTTCACAATCAGGCGTTCTGAAAAGTTCTGGGCAGGCATTTGGACAGACATGACCATTGAACAGACAGAAATGAAAGATTCAAAATCAATTGGAGGAATTACTCATGGCCGAGGAATTACGGATAGTGTCTTGGCAAAATGGGTACTCGCCATGCCTACGATCAGTGAAGTTACAGACAAGATGAGTCAATTCTGTCACGTTGAATTTGGTACATCAGAACAACATACAGACGGCAGACTTTCACGCATCGAACGCGACGATGAGGACGTAAAAAAATTTTTGGATTGGTTTTTAAGTCACTCACCATTTCCAGAGTCAACAGACATCATGTCGATAAGTACAGGGTTGAAAGGTGATGATCACATTAATTGCCACAATGCTTTAGACGTGGGACAGTTACTAATGGATGATATGATTGGCCAACATTTTGGAACTATCAAAATGTCTAGGAAGGCACGAGTACAACCCATTTCAAAGATTAATGCATCAATAAAGATAGACAATCAAACAATGTCAATTGAGCCTCTTTTGTTATTCCAGCGAATTTCATTACTTAAGAAATCGGATGAAGAATTACGATGTTACTTTGATTATGAATTAGCACCGTATCCATTATCATTATTTAATGACACTGGAATGAGAAAAACAACAAAGTCAACCCTGTATGAAGCTTTCCAGCCCACGAATATCGAATTGTCCTCTAATTTTATCCATGTTGTGGATGGAGGCTACCTTCTTCATCGCGTAATTTGGCAACAGCAAGAGACATTTGACAACATCATGGACAAGTACGTTGGCTATGTTCAGAAATATTTCCGACCTCACAGCGTGATAGTTTTTGATGGTTATCCTGAACAAGCAGCGATGAAGAGCACGAAGTCTGCTGAAAGACTTCGAAGACAGCAAAAACAAACCTGTGCTGATATGATCTTCAACGAGACCATGCAGCCTACAGTTTCACAGGAGAAATTTCTCAGCAATGAGCACAATAAGAACAGAATCATTGAACTCCTGACTACGAGACTTTTTGCTGCAGGTTTTATATGCAAACAGGCCTATGAAGACGCTGATACCTTGATCGTAACGACAGCCTCTGAAATATCGCGTGATTATGACTCTGTGGTGATAGTTGGAGAAGACATCGATCTGTTGGTCTTAATGACAGCTCACTCCCAAGCTGACTCGAATATTTATTTTCTGAAGCCAGGAAAAGGGAAGATTGAACAGAAGTTATACGCTGCAGACTCTTTCAAACACCCTCACCTTCGAGAATACCTGCTGTTCTTACATTCTTTTAGTGGATGTGATACAACGTCAGCATTTTTCAACATGGGAAAAATGAAATTCGTGAAGACCTTGGAGAACAATTATGACGACTTGAGAATAATTTTGTCGCCATTTCTACAACCAGATGCTCCGCCCGATCATTTAGATTTAGCCACACAAAAATTCATCGTCTTATTGTATGGCGGAAAAAAACAAGACATTTACTTGGATGAGTTTAGATTTCAGTGTTTTGAGAAAGCAGCACAGAAAACATCATTGAATCTAGCTTCATTACCTCCTACACGCAAAGCTGCTCGGCAACACTCTTTTAGAGTTTACCACCAAATTCAGAGTTGGTTGGGGAATCAATTGCCACCAACTGATTGGGGCTGGACAAACAGCAAGAATGGTTTACTCCCTATTACAACAACCCAGTTACCAGCACCTGAGACGTTGTTGAAACTTATATGCTGCAAATGCACCAAAGGCTGTACAGGAAATTGCAGTTGTCGCAAGGTTGGCCTATATTGTACATCTATCTGCACTGGTTGCCACGGACGTACTTGCAAAAATGTTGAGACGACAATTGACCTGGAGGAAGACGTCGATGAACTTGTCGATATCGATATGGAGAATTTTCTTGCTATCGAATTGGGAGAACAAGCAGATGAAGAAACAGAGCCTACATCTATCACGCCAGAACTAGCTGAGATCATTTCGAGTGATCCAGAAACCAGCAAATCGAAAACAATTGAAAAAAAAAATTTTTGTTAATTAATAATTAAAAAACGTATAAAATGATATTCTGCCTTCTTTTCAATCATTTCTTCCCTGTTTCAATAAATTAAAACCGCAAATTTGTATGAGTAAGTTGAGATTGACTCATTTTGACCACTCGCGAGATGTGACATTTAGATTCAAGGGCTATATCTCTTAAATTATGGGTCGGAGGAGAAAAAGTGTAGGGGGCTTTTTTGTTGTAAATTTCATAATAAACAATAGTGTTAAGAACAATTTTTACGATTGGAGTTATATTTCCGGAGATAATTGCAAAAAACCATAAAAAAACATAAATTTTCACTTTTCATTTGTTTAAACAATTGTTCCGGTCAGAGTTGCTGATTTATTTTTTAACTACTTATTAAGTAGACCCTAAGGAACAGTTTAAAAAGAAAATTAGCTCATTTAGAATTTTTTCCACTAAAAAACCTCTGACGCCTGGACTATTAGAATTAGACTGGCAGATAAAAACCCGTTTTCGTTTTGTAATAATATGAATTCGAACAGTCAAAATATAATCGGGTCCGTCCTCCGTGAATCATAGAGCCTCCTGCGACTTCATCCTTCCATTCCCGAAAAGTATCGTAAACATGTTTTTGTAAGGTTCGGGATTCTGTTAACTGTAGTAACTCGGACACTTTTCCCATAAAATTACATTAATTAACATTCTAAGGCTTGTAAAATTATTTTAATTTAGCGGTCTCACAGGAATACAAATGTTTACTGTATGTGTTTACAACACGAAATTGGGAAAATTGCGTGCTTAAGACTGCTTTGATGTATTTTGGTGAAGCGAGAGAGTGGTTTAGCATTAATTATAAGATAATAAATTGATGCCGTGTTTATAATACGTTTTTATTTACCTTTATCTACTCATTCTTGTCATACAGGATACGCATTTGTATCTTTGTAAACGAACGGTCTGTAATTAATTTCCGCCCTAGTTTGATGAGTGACACATACCTAACTGCTAAAAATTTTCCCATAAGGGGAATTTTTAAAGCCACATAAATAAACCTAATAAAATTCCCCAATCCCTTAAAACTCTTAAGAAATGCAATTCCGCACGTCTATTTTACACTGTAGGTTCACAATACTGTTTTAATAACAGTTGATTTATACTCTTAATCTGGGCAGGTGTCGTTGACACCTTAACCACGAACAGAGAGAAGGTGGATTCCGCAAGGACACAATTTTGCCTTCTAAAACAGTTTTTACGTCATATCTGGTGCGGTAAATAAGTTTTATAGGGAAGTAAATTAGAAATTAATGCCCCTAGTACTGATTATCGGCAGCTTGGAGAAGATGTGTAAAGCTTAAAACTCCAAAGCCTAATTTCTCTTCCGCTTTGTTATCTTGTAAAGTAAATTATAACGGAAAGAAGGGCCAATACTGTATCATGTTTAAATGCAATTTGATATTTCATATCAAATTGCACACTAATTCTGTGTGCATATTTTCAGCAAATTACGTTTGTAGATCGTTTCCCGTACACGTACATAGATTGCGATAAATATAATGATCTCTCTAACTCAATAAATACTTGCTTGAAAATTTAACTGAAAAATAGTTGAAATTCGACAAACCGTTGCATACCAAAGTTTTGATAATGCTTTAAACAAAGATTGGAATAGCCAGACGATGTTAATGAACCATTTCTGTATTCCATGCCGTCAATGCGAAATGATGTACGTTCTACTTTCAAAACTTTTATATCCTTACACCTCGGATGCGCGTTCGAACTTTAAAGTCTTTGATAAGTGATGACAAAGGAAAACTTTCCAAGATTTTCTTGTCCATTATTTGATACCTGCCTTAGTTCAATGAAGAAGTTGATATTTAATAAAGAAGATCCAGTTTAACTTTGCCTTCTTACTCATCTCGTTATAATTTCATAACGGATAATATTCATAGACGCAGGTACACAGGTCAAGGAACGGCTTTAGTTGACTTGAAAAATAGTAAAACAAGAAAAAACTGTAATTGTAAATAATTGAGAAGGTACACTTTCCCTCGCGCTTTCCATGAGTCAACTGTCACCGCAGAAACAATTTACAGGATAAATTCACCAAATTCTAAATTTAAAAAAATCTAAAATTTCAAAGAAATATCTCCATAAATAAGAAACTTGACATTGTGCTACCGAATGCAAAAATAATGAACTAAATACCGTCAAAACTGTAGGAATAGTTAAGGCCTCGGACGAACGGACGGACGGACGTAAAAATGTAAACATCACTATTTTTAAATATTATTAAAATATCTTCTTTTTTGCCTGGCAAACTTTGTTTTGGGTAGTGTGTGTTTGTAGCTTCTTGCGTTTTTACGAATTAATAGTGCCATTCCTTATTAAAAATTTATAAAAAGTTATATTTACCTACATTTTTGAAGTCAGAAAAAAATTCTCTATCAAATAAAAAGTAAAAATGACTTCTATAAGGAAAAATAAAAAATGAAATTTAAAACTTGCGAAAGTTGCGGCATTGGACTTTTCCAGGGCCTTTGATACCGTAATTCATAAAATATTAATAGTCCAGGAAATAGAGACTGAAAATGGACCATTTCCTGCAAAACGAGAAGTAGTTCCAATTTTTTTTGCATGTCATGAATGAATATCTGGTGGTTAAAAATCCAAGTTTTCGACCTCCCACCCCTTGTGCTTCCCCCGCACCACTCTTAAAACCAAAGAAGTTTGGTTAGTTTTTTAGTTTTTCAATAATATCTTTTTATAGATTCATTTTACAAAAAAATATTGTTATCAGAAATTGTTGATTATAAAATTCTACACAACTTTGATATACACTATTTTTTTGTGAAATGTTTATTAAAAACGGTATAGAGCTTCAGAGTTGCTTATATTTTTAAGAATTCTGAAATTTCTATGTAGATGTTTTAACCAAATTTTATACTATATCTCTATAATTAAGAGTTTTATGAGAAAATATCTTGAACTTATCGTGGTATAAAATCCCCTACGCTGCACTCTTAACGAAGGGGATGCATATGCATAATAATTCACCCCCTTTTTCAACCCTTGCTAGTGGGGATATTTGAATTACTGTGAGATTGTAGGGCTTTCTAATATACGTTTGAAACAAAAAAATCATCTCACTTCAGTTCAGCTTCATCCTTAAAAGCCTTCATCCCCCCTCCTCCGCCCCCCCAACCACGGTAGGAATAGATATTTAAAGAGGAATAGAACACATAATATATAATAAGCGTTGTACTCTCTGACTAACTTCACAATCGCCACAAGAGCGTTTAATTATCTATTTCTACCACGCGGGGGAGGGGGGAGGGGAGGTGAAACTGAACTGAAGTGAAACAATTTTTTAATTTTAAAAGTATAATTAGAAAGCGCTACAATCTCGCAGGGATTCAATTATCCCCACTAGCAAGGGTAGAAAGTTGAATTATTATGCATCCCCATTGGTAAGGGTGCAGGGTAGGGGGGTTTATACCACGATAAGTTCAAGATATTTTCTCATAAAACTCTTAATTATAGAGATAAAGTATGAAATCTGGTTAAAACATCTACATAGAAATTTCAGAATTCTTCAAAATATAACCAACTCTCAAGCTCTATATCTTTTTTCATAAACATTTTTCAAAAAAGTAGTGTATATCAAAGTTCTGTAAAATTTTATGGTCTACAATTTCTGATAACAATATTTTTCTCTAAAGTGAACCATTAAAAAGACATGATTGAAAAACTAAGAAACCGACCAAATTTCAGGGGTTTTGGGGGTGGTACGGGGGAAGCACAAGGGGTGGGAGGTCGAAAACTTAGATTCAACTACCAGATGACTGTCTATGACATGCAAAAGAAATTGGAACTACTTCTCATTTTGCAAGTTAAAACCCTCTATTCCCTGGACTATAATAAGTCAACTAACTTTTATTGGGTTTAGTTCAAATGCATGCTGTTTATTGAAAGACTATCTTCATAATAGAACACAGTTAGTGATGGTTAATGGAATCAAATCTGACATAATCGACATCACGGCTGGTGTACCTCGAGGGTCTATTTTAGGCCCACTGCTCTTTATAATATACACATCATACTTTTTTAAAATTTAAAGCATGTAAAACTACATCAGTACGCTGACGACACACAAGTTTGATTTTCACCCAAAAGACACAATGCTTGCGATTCAGAATTTCAATGCAGACATTAAGACTTTGGTTGAAACCTCTGAGGCACACGGTTTGAACATCAATGCATCCAAATCATCGTTAATTCTGTTTGGTAGGAATAAACCCAGAGTTGAATGCAGTTCTAATATACGTGTACTTGTAAAAGATTCGGTGCTTACAGTTAAAGATCATTTGAAATATTTAGGAATAACACTAGACCACTCTTTAAGATTTAAAAAACAAGTATCTGAAATGATTAGAAAAGCATACGTGAAACTTAAACTAATTTTTAATAATCGTCATCTTTTTAATCAAAATACAAAAATACTGCTATGTGACTCACTTTGGTGCTGACACAATTCAATTATTGTGACAGTGTTTATGGAACTTGTCTAGACATTTCTGATAGGAATAAAATTCAGCGTATCCAAAATTCATGTGTGAGGTTAATTTATGGAATCCGGAAGTATGAACATATCTCCCACAAAATGAATTACGTTGGTTGAATATGGACAATCGGAGATATGTTCATCCAAGATTTAAAAAATACATCCACAAAATGGTGCTTGACCGTCAAAATTAATAGTGTCACAATTTCATCTTTGACCCATGAACCATCGCAGTACAATTCATCATCCGATCGTTATCATAATTGTGTTTTTCATTTCTTCTGTCATTCCATTGCACAACGTCTTTGAGTTTAATTATCAATGAGAGGGCGAAGTGGAAGAACAGAATCAGGTGAATTCTCGCCTGTGCCTGAACTTTGACCCATTTAGTTACCTTTAGAATTTTCAGTTTAAATTTTAGTTTCTAAGACCTTTGGTTGAAATTTTTGTTTCGAATGTGGTTTGTTTTTAATTTTATTATTGTTTTGTCTGAGGGTTAACTAAATAAAACTATTATTATTATTATAAACTAGCATCCTGTACAGAGTAAAAAATAAAATATTCGTTAACCTAATTCATTAATTCATTAAATTGATTATACAACATGAGTAAAAGTTCTAGGTAAATAAAATAACAGACCATAGGTATAGGATTACTCCGTAATTACAGTAAATGGTTGTGGAAACTGACTTCAAGTAACTTTATGAACTAATTTACTTTGGCTAATGATTTTGCAATATTATCAATGTACCGGCCATTCTAAATTGCAATTAATACGATCGTTTAGCGACAATCCAATTTGCTTTGGTTCTCAACTAACATGTTTGAAACTCTAATCGATATTTTGTAATTGTAAACCGAAATCTCGCAACTGTATTACATTATACATATGAATCCCTACAAAGTTTTCGCTGAAGATATCTAAGGAGCCCGCAGCTAGACGGTATACTTGCACAAAGAAGCGTAGAAGCATTTGTAATTTAGGGACAATGTCCTGTTAACCCTTCGCATTATATAACGACCAAATTTAGTTTTGTCATCCATACAGTCAGTGTAGGAGTATGTTCATACTGAAGCTTTTACTGCTGAATGCCTCAAGGGAAAAGGCATTAGTCTCTCGCTTACTGTTCCTGTCAGGTGCTTAATCAAACAGTTCCTATTAATCAATTTCGACCTATGTAGCACACATTTCCGATTTGTTTTTGTTTATTTTACTTAGAGCTGCTTGTACAATAGAACTGCAGCAAATATATAGAAAACCTCGCAATGTACTTTCAAATAATACGAAAGCATAATATTCAGCTAGAGAGCTACCCTTTTGTGCGCTTTACAAGTAGCATAACAAACTGTCACAAAAATTTTTCCTAAAACTTTACAAGCTCGTATGGCACCAATAATGAGATACATTATGCACTACTTCCTTTTCCATGTCGTGAAAATCGATCGGCAAAGAACAGAAGTGGCGATTTCGGAATAGTGTTATTAAGAGTATAGCAAATATAAACTATAAAATCCAATAGCCATCAAGCTCAAAATACGTCCGCCCTAGATACAACGAGCAAGGAAAATGATTACCCTCTAGCATGGGGTAAATATAATTAGGTAGGCGCCGCCGTAACCAATCAATAAGATTTATGTTAAACTTTATTGCAATACAGCTGATTACACTGAAATTTTGGATCGTTTGTCCCATATAATGGAATCCCAATGTTTCTCCCCCGCTTAGATTTGTGCCAATTATTTTTGATTAACTTTTATAACGTCAGTGCCACTGTATACCTACCGTTCTTTATTACATTTTACTTGCTTATTTCGTACTACTGTTATACTATGTAACAATACGAGGATGCACTAATGAAATTTACAAAGTTAAAGGCATTTTACATTTCCGATTACGTTCCTTTTACATTTTGCCAAGTTAGGTAGTACCTACACTTATTATTTAATTTGCAATTAAGTTTTTAGTTGCCAAACCGTTTAGCCATTTTCTCATAGGTACCTTTTTAGGGGTGTTACTAGCCTTTTGACTTACAAAGCTTTTAAATTCAAAAGTCGCGATGAACCATTTCTTTGATTTAACTAACCTTCCTAGTGGCGTTTAAACCCCAAATAAATAGGGAACCCCACATTCAGCAGAAAATTATAATGAGTATATTTCCGACCTAAGGCCTATAAGTATTTTGCCCTGTCTCTCGAAAGTTTTAGAGAAAATCATGGTTGTTCAAATTAGACACTATGTAGATCACGAATGTGTACTTCCACAAATGCAATCGGGATTTAGAGCGGGTTACAGTTGCAATACGGCGCTTGCACATGTGACGGATACCATCATGTCGGCCATAGATAAAAATAAACTTGCCGTTCTAGTGCTTATGGACTACTCAAAGGCCTTTGATACAATTTCTCACAATGTACTCCTGGCGATTATTGAGCATATAGGTTTTGGTACGATTGCTACAAATTTAATTAGGAATTATATATCGTCACGCTTCCAATACGTTACCCTTGAACGTGAAATTTCTCACGCGCTACCAGTGACAGTTGGTGTACCTCAAGGTTCTATCTTAGGGCCCCTTCTATATATAATTTACACATTTGATATTATAAACTCCATCAAATATTGTACATATCATTTATATGCATATGACACCCAATTATTACATGAATTCTTACCACATGAAACTCAAAATGCTGTATCTAATATTAATGAAGATGTGCAGGACTTGGTGGAAATATCAGAAAGACATGGGCTGAAAATTAATGCACAAAAATGTTACGTGATGTTATTTGGTAGAGTAAAAATTCGCAAACTTATAATTCCTGAAATAAAAATAAAGATTAAAGATACGCCCCTACCGCTTGTCTATAACGCTAAAAACCTGGGATTAATATTGGACACTGATTTAAGATTTAAGAAGCATGTCTCGGAACTTCTTCGCAAAGCCTACTTAAATTTAAAAACTCTGTATAACAATAGACTAATATTAAATCGCAGTTTGAAAATCATGCTTTGTGAGTCATTAGTACTATCACAATATAGTTATTGTGATAATATATACGGCCCATGTTTGGATGCGGTAGACAGTGGAAGAATCCAGCGTATGCAGAATTCTTGCCTACGACTTATATTTGGAATAAGAAAATTTCACAGAATATCACACAAACTAAATCACATTAAATGGTTAAATATGTCTAATTTGAGAAATTATCATACAGCTTGTTTTATCCATAGAATCATTTGTAACAAAACTCCTGGGTATCTAGATGATAGAATAAAATTTAGAACTAATATTCATAATTTAAATACAAGAAGTAGAATGTTCATCTCAATCCCAATTCATAAAACAACTTTATTTAAAAGATCTTTTAGCTATTACGTCCCGAAGATATATAACTCACTCTCATCTCATATTATAAAATCCTCTACAATGAAAAATTTTAAAAAATATATGCGGATGTCACTACTAGAAAAACAACATAGGTCTCTCTAAGCCCTTTTCTTTTTTTAGTTTTAATCTCATACACATAAGTGATATCGATCATTGGCTGACTAGGAACTTCGTTTAAATAAGCAAGGGTTAAGTGGAAGAACAGATGGTAGAGTTTTTAACTACCAATCTGAACTTCGCCCTTTTGAAATTAACGGTGAGCATTTCCTCTATGTCTTTTTTCTTTTTTTTTTACTGCACCTGCTTTTTTGTTCACTGTTTTTTTCAATAAACGGATATTATTATTATTGTTATTATTATTATTATTATATCTTTGCAACAAAAATATTGAGCAACCAAAAACGAAGTAATACGGTCGGTGCAAACAATGGTAGAACAATATTGTCTCGCTTTCCTGTATTTGCTTTCCGGTACATTCCGCTAATAAATTTGTGTTTTGTTGCTTTAATTCCCGCTAGCATCTGGCCTTTTACGTCCAATGATATCTTCACATTTTGTCCAAAAGCTTAAATTACACCGATTAGAGAAGAACGTTGTTTAAAAGAAGTCTTTAAAAATTACTTTATTGCTTTATATCCCATGGAGAAATATATAACTATTTTTTTCATTAAAGCCAACCTGCGTAGCTCAGATGAGTTTTACGTTAGTAGCTCTAGCTCTGGCTACAAGGGTCCTGGGGTTCGAATCCCAGGTAAGGCATGGCTGTTTGTGATTGTATAGTGGGTTGAGTGGGGAGAATAGCTAATTAGCTAACACTCCGCCCAGTATAAAATAAAGGCAATAAAAAAAAAATTTTGCAGTAGAAGTTCTCTGCTACCTTCTTAATCTTCCTCAAATTTCCAATGTAGATCGAAATGGAGGGGAAAGGAGTGGTGGACTCTAATGATATACATCTATTGCGACGAGAACCACTAATTCGATATCTTCAAAACTGAAGCAGCGTAGCTTGAATAACTGAGAACTGAGGAGACCACCAAGTACTGCTCTGTCCTCTGCTAACTTTCAGCTGAAGTTAGAGTTACGAAATGCCTGAAACAGAAATAATTAGCCATTAGCAACACTCGATTGATCTATCGACGTAAATGCAAGTCCTAGGGTTAAGTTGGTGCTCCTCTTATAATAAAGAGACTCCTCCTAAATCTCTTACGCGTCCCCTGTAAACCCAAGGTATACGCCTGTTTTCTTTACAGCAATTAATGGTAATGGTAACTACAGCAAGTTGGAAGCCTATTAAACAAGTCGCCCCCCCCCCCACCCTGTTGCGCTGCAAATTGGCCCGCAAGAAGGTTATTTCCAGTGAGTGATGCCGACGGGTGAAACCAAGAACCGCCACACAAACCGAAACCTCGAAGTAGAAGTAGAAGGCACTATTCCATTTCGGAATTTCTTTTTTATTGAAATTTCCGAAACACTCGGACCTCTAATGCGAAGGTATCAATTGCCCAGTTGGTACTAATTACACTAACTATAGTAAACATTTCCAGACCAAAGAAAATATACCATTATGCTTGATTTGGTAGATTGAATGGAGTAAAAATACTTTTAATCCCGCCGTATGCAAAGAATACGAAATGGAAATGTTGAATTTAATTCGCTATGAAACAATGCCAGGATTAAAGAAACATTTCTTTTTAAACAAGGTTCACGGTACTCGCAATAAATGAAACTGGGATAAATTAATAAAAAGAGCTCTAATAACCACAGTGAATTTCTCCATCAATGACGGATTATTCTCATTTTCAAGCAAAGAAAACAGAAGTACGTTAATATTAAATTGGTATCCTTCCGTCCGGAAATTTTCAAGCGAGTTTTTACAAACTAGCTTGTGCCCAATTGGCTACATTTTAAAACAGCAGGAGATATTTCGGATAAATCGGCTGCTTTTTATTTAAGAGAAAGTGATTTATTATCTAAGGAGCTCAGAAACAATGAAACAGAATAATGGAAAGTAGATCTATTATGGGCCAGTCATAAATGTAGAGATTGCAATCAATCATTTAGGAATTGTAATTTTGTATGTCTTGGTGGCTGGCGTTTATCATTGAAGACAGTTTTATTTTCGTAACAAAGCAATAAAACTTTCACTCGAGCAATTCCAGTCATTTACGTGCGATACTTATTTCAAATATTTCCTATATTGGAGTAGACACCCTTGGTCTCTAAAAGTGAATACTAATGAAGAATAATGAATTTTCTTCCGTCAGATGGCCTTTAGACGACTAATTTGAAAGACATAATACTATATGAGGAAATCGATTTACTAATACAATTTAAGCGATGATTCCATGTTTAATTACTAAACCGAATGATTACATAAAGCAATTACACCATTTTTTCAATGCAGTTGCAGTTGGTGCAATTAATCGATAAAGCTCGTTATGAATTATTATTTACATCTAGAATATGAACAACACTCATAGAAACCAGCCAATTTAATTAATTTAATTTCAAATGTAACAATAATTACCCAATTTTGATGGGATCCAGTGATTCTAAAAACATATAATTACATTTACTGTTTCAATAAAAATGGCCTGATTATCTATATGCGTTCTTTAAATTACATTCTCGCCCCTTGAGTTTGCAATTGTGTTCTTTTTATTGAACAATCCCTAGCAACACAGTTCCGTATAAAAAGCGTTTATTGTAGACTAAAGCCCTACGTATACTACAATATGCATTAACGTCCGGCGGATATTGCTATAGTCTTGTAGGAATATTATGCGTTATTATCTCATTTATGTACGATTTATATGCGTATATTAAATTGGTGTTATATACGTTTAAATCAAACGAATGCTAAAAAACGGTTATTTAAATAAGTATTATCAACGTAGAACGTGAACTCTATGGTTTACATTTATGAATAAAAATCGTATTATAAACGTAGGTATAAAATTCGTCTATACAAAAACGTATACCATATTTATTTAGAAAACGTAGTATACTTGCATATTAGTTGATTTGAATTTCGCGCTAAGTGAGTGCACATCATGGCTGTCCCCATGTGTCAATTCAGCACTAGCAGTCCATCTTAATTTATAAGTTCCTGTTCCTTGGTCTTCGATTATAGTTTCTTGCATTTCTTGTTTTCAGTTTCTTTGACAGAAGACTATGGAAACTGCGCACATTGATATCCTTTTAGTTCTCATTAATTTTTCAATTTTTTACGTCGACGTAATGTGGATAAGTGAATTTGTCGAAATTGGTGTTCGAAGTTATCCCTTTGTGACCACTGTCAAAGTCGGAGAGTGTATTTATTAGGCTAGTTAGGTATTTCTGTTAAATTATAAAGCATGCACGTAGCCCTTTCGTACAGTTAACTTTGTTTGCCAACTATTCCTATTTCGCTTCTGTTCTCGTTAACTTTCTCTCATTTGATCATCTTAATAGCGGAATTTGGCACTCCTTTGAATTACTCGTACATAAATGGCGTTACTGATTTTTATCTCAATTTGCAATACGTTTGTTTTATTTATTGCATCTTTTCATAGTAAAACTGATCTAACGATCAACCTATACCTGCGTTCGTATTAACCTAGATTACATATTTATTACAACACATCGAGTGTGTTATAAATTTTCATTTGATACAAAAGTTGACACATTCTTACAAGACTGACATGTCGTACGTGTATATAGCGCTATGTACAATGACAAACGATCACTAAACCACCTCCTTAAACACTTGTCCAGCTAGCTTAATTATACTTAATTATATACTTGTATTTGTGTCATCGAAATTAAACACGTGTGTTTTTTATTGGCGTAACCTGCTTATCTTAAATCTAATTAGCTTAAACAGCGATATCAAATTACTTATTGCAGCGACTGAACTCAAATAAGACATTATTTCCAAATGTCCCTAATGTTTTTAAATGAACAATGAAATAAAATCAAAAACTACGCGACCATTTGAACAAAATTAAGCAACAAACAATTCATATACAAAATCACATTTACTTCATATTCTAATCCCATGATCAAAATTGTGTTCAATCTCAAATTAACGACCATATTTAAGTTTAAAGAAAATTCAAATTCACACATACAGGGTGATGGTGATAGGCGATGATGCCAAAGAAAGCGTCCGCGTGGCATTCTTTTCTTTGGCCATTGGAATTTTACACATTAATTATTAACATTACTATTTCATTTCTAGGATGCTCATATAATCATGTCAAACTCTGGGGCTTTTCTTGAGTTTAAATTTGATCTAATTTCATTTTCCACTTCTTTCGGGGTTAGCTAGAAACAGGTTTTTCTGTATATGCCAGGTCAGCCTGTTCGAATGCAGAATTTCTGCGAGGCTTTCCACTTTTTTTAATCACTCCTTGCCCGTGATTAAATTCCTTTTCGGATAGGTGTGTTATACTTTCCTGATGACAGCTCCATCAGATGAGAACTTCCTCTTTAATTAAGTTATTATTAATTTAATTAATTGCAATTCTCGATTAAATGTCTGAGTTCTATTGTTTAGAATAGTTAATGCCTATTGGATCTCTAGGCTGCTGCCATCTACTTCTAGCTTTTCTCTTTTTCTTTCACCATCTCTCTAATTTCGACTGAATAGTGACGATAGCGTCATTATTTTTGACTTTAGAACAATACGACTTATGAGAACTTTTGTTGACATTGTAATTCACTACTTAGGAGGATATCATATACAGTATGTTCCCTTAGCAAAAAGTGCGTTTTTGTCGATATGTTGAGAATGCCACTGTCAATTATTTTTCTGTTTTCCGTAAAAAAAAACTCTCGAACGTAACAGATCTTTTTTAATAACGAAGTTAGCAATAGAGGCCCTGTTTTAGTACAAGAAGATAATGGTATGAAAGTAAACCAAGAACAAAATATTGAAGATGGGAGACACCGCCGCTTGTGGCTTATGCTACAGAAACTCTCATACGGCAAACATGCCTTTAAAGTAGTGTGGCCATTATCGCGAAATAAAATAAAAAAGCGAAATTACAGACATTAATTTAAAACCGTATTTCCTTCGTGAGCTTTTACGCCGACGCCTGTACCGATTTACGTAGCATTTTAAGAATTATGTATTCAAAAAGCTTAACCGACCATCATATTTTAATGCACGTTAATGTTACCATCTGCATTTAATGTGCACTATTTTTTGCTTCCGTATATAGGTAACAATACTTCCATTTTATGAGAGTAGGTAATGTAAATTTTTATTTTTTCCGTCATATGTGTGCAATAATTTTTAATAGTATATTATACGCGGCACTAAACGAGGATATGCGCGTAGTGGAATTTTTCATTTGGTCGTATAATTTGAACATTTTCAGTATTTACTATTTGGTTCCTGTTCACAAATATGGCTTCGTGCATTTCATTTAGGTTAATCATCCTTCATAGCAAAATGAATTAAGTATCAAATCTCTCCGTGGGGTAGTTGTAATATGCACAGATGTTTAAGATTATCATCTTAAAAGTAACTGACTAAAGTAATAGTAGATTACATACCGAGCTGGGAGGTGGTTCATTACCTACCCCGAGGGCTTAAGGTACCTCACCCACGCGCGAAGCGCGGAGGTGAGGTATAAGCGCGAGGCGTTGGTTATGAACCACTGACCAGCGAGGTTTGTATACTATTTTACTCACAATCGATCATTTAAGGTAAAGTATATAATTCAACAAGGTGTTACTTTAACTGTCAATAATAGTGACACCGCCAATGTAACCATTAATGTTTACAACAATAGCAAATAGTTTCGTTCTTCTTCGTAATTTGCTATTGTTGTAAACATTAATGGTTACATTGGCGGTGTCACTATTAGTATAAGTTTCATATAAGGATAATATGAATAGCATTTGCAGGTAAGGAAAGTGACAGATGCTAGCCGGGAAAGTGACAGCTAGCCGGGAAAGTTACTTTCCCGGCTAAGGTGAGTAATGAGTCGCTTCGCAACCGCTATGAAGGTTAGGAATTCAGATAATACTAACCGATTGTGAGTAAAAAATATAAAATACGTGCGCCATTTTGCGAATCACAAGGGTTCAATTTAAACATTGAAAGTTGGCGGGAAAGTCGAGCCCGTTAAGGCCATTGAGTCATTTCTTATGTAAAGAAGCGGCTTGTTAGTCGGCTCGCTCACTTTGGACGCTCGAATTCGACTCAGTGGGCGAGGAAACACTCTACTAACTACCTACTTGATACATAAACGAATATTTTTATTTATAGATACAAAACAGAATCTTTCCTCAACCGCCTGAACAAGACGCAATTTCGTATTCGGCAACTATATACCCTGTGATGTATCAGAAACGTCAAACTTAACGTGCATTGTATCTGCCAAAATGACGTTATTTTACGTTATTTAGTATGGACAAAATAACGTTTTCTATAGATAGCCTGCACGTTAAGGGTTAAGTTTAAAGTTAGTCGCAAAGAAGAGTTTCGAGAAAACGTTTCCGGGGAAAACTGAAAAGGAAAAGAAGGAATTTCCTTACAAAACAGAAGGCAAGAAGTCAAAATTTTGCAACCAGAAGGAGAAGTAGTAATACCTTAAGTAAAAGCTTTTGGAGGATTTCTTAAATACGCGAGAAGCAATTGGTCTCGTGTCCACTTTCCAAATGTTTTTTGGTAGATCCTGCGATTTTGCTTCATAATTCCCAATTGCCGATCTAACCAATGGACGAGATAGCTCTGCTCGTTAGGTCGGTTCTGCCATCTGGGAGAGAGGTGAGTGCGATGTAGTATCACCTCAATCACTTCCGGTATCAGATCCGGGGGAGGTCCAGGTGCACCGCCCATATCCTGTTGATTTTCGTCCCACACTTCCTCAAAATTCTCTTCCCCGTCTTCCTCCGATTTTAAGGATTCAATGTTTGTCGAAAAGGAGAGTCTGGCTTGAGTTAAATATCTCAGCATTGATTTTAACTCTTGTACCTCTATTTCCAGATTTGATAACTTCTGATCTTCTGATCTTTTGCTCCTTTTTGGGGGGTCTCGCCTCGACCTCGATGGCATCGTTATCGCATAATTATAGAGCCCATTGTGGAGTCCTTGACCACTCTATAACATCATCGTTCCATATCTTCGAAACGATTTTTCCAGGGATTTTTCCGAAAGACCCTCCGTGGAGGTATTAAACGCAATTTCCTCTGAGGGAATAGCAAACTTAAGAGCAGCATTTTGAGAATTGTCCTTGACTTGTATACTAAGGGTATCCTCTTTGGAGAAACACACCACTTTCCATTTACGCCACTTTACGGGCAGAAAACAGCTGGCTGCCAGTTGTTTGTTCGCCGTTGATTCTTCCAAAAGGTCCTCAAGGGATATTAGATTACCCGGTGTTGCCATCTATGAATAGAAATAAACAGAATATATGTGTCGTCTAGAGTGTCGTTATATGTATTCGAATGACAATTACAATCAGTACTTATTTGTAATGGTAATATGGTTCTTAATTATCAAATTGGGCGCAGATTTTTAATCACTCCATTTCTGCGGTTGTCAATTCATTAATCTCTCCATAGCTACCATTAAACTTAGTTTGAGGACATTCATCTATTATATGGTTAGTTGTTTCGGGCGTATCAATGCAATGAGGACAATTTGGTGATTCTATGGATTTCCATTTAAATAACGTTGCATTACAGCGACCATGTCCAGTTCTTAGGCGATTTAGCTTGCACCAAATGGATCTAGGTAAATGAAAACCAGAAACCTTTGATTATACGCGGAGTGCCGAGGTTAAAGGAGCCGACTAGAGGGCCATGTCTCTATGACGAATATCAATCTGTCGAGCGTCGTGTAGGAAATGCTCTTGTAACTATACTGCATTCATTGGAAGTAGATGGCGCTGTGTTTGAAGATACAGGAAAAATATAAAACAGCACCAAATTATTGTAAAGTAGAATTATGCAGCACTGCGAAATTTGTCACTCGTTTTATTTTCCAGGGCAATACTGAGTCGTATTTTAACCAATCACAGTGAAGGTCAAAGTTTCCCTATGTTTTCTACCGCTTTAAAATGAATAGAGTACAGTAAAGATTTCCAGGGAAAATTAAATACACTTACCTTACACATTAAGGAGAACACAAAAAACTAAAAGAACTAAAATTAATACAATGAACTTTCGTAACGTTAAGGACCGGTACCTCCGCGCTACCTGAAAGACGATAGTGTACTAAATAAAAATCTAGGGTTACTAGCCGGCGGTATTCGGCAGGCGTTTACGAAGTTAAACGACGCAACATGAGTGGTACTACACGTGAACGAAGAAGAGTGTAATCTCCGAGCGGTCAAGCCGTAGGTATAGACCCTGAAATAACAGGAGATGACAGTTACATTTGACGACAAAACCGCAAAGATCGTCGACAAGAAGACTGGCGAGTTGGTACTCCAGAGAAAGAGATTCAACGAGCTGTACATGATGCAAGAAAGATCGAACGAAGGCAATTCAGTACCAGGAGTGACATTATATTGAAACTGCATTCGAGAAATCCAGCAATATTCTGCGAGAAGTTGTGGTAACTGACGCTGACTAACACAGGCAATTTTTAAGGTCATTTAAAAATTTTTTTTTCACTACTAGCGTCTGATGACATGATTATTAACCTTTTTTCCACTTGTAAAGTAGGCTTTCTCGGCATTTGTTCAAAGTGGTTAATAATGTGAACATTATTAACTAGTAGTCAATAATGAGAACTGTCACGCTGTCAATGTTAGAAAACACAACCCGAAATTTCGCTCAATAAACGTTTAGACAAGTTCTCTAAAATGAATAATTGCCACCATCCGCCATTTCCAGAGAAATTACATACCTAAAATTATCATATTTTGAAAAAATTCGAACGAAATTACTCTTTGAAAATATCCCAATGATGAAAATACGGCCTGTTTGACTTGTACTTCTACGTACTTGATTGACATGTTAAATTAAGAAACAAACAATTCTGTCCAACCGTTCACTTTCTTATCAAATTAATATGTTAATTTAGAGGATTTCAAGTGCTAGTAGTGAAAAAAACAGTATATATACTTCGCACCTTACACCCCTCGGCGCAAGCGCCTCGAGATGTAATCTTGGTGCTCAGGCAATAATACTGTACTTCTCTACCTTGATATATAATGTACTATTGTAATTCTTAAATAATTATTCGCTAATAAAAATGGATTTTCGCCCCTATTTTTGACCATGGGGTATAAGTGAGTTAATCAAAGCTGACGTGGTACCAATGCCGTAGTGACGTATTGCCGGCAAATCTGCTGGTAGCAAATACTCCTGGTGCAAGGTTGCTTAGGGTGGAAAATAAATCGATTTTCGAATGCTAATATTCCTTTGATGAATCTTTCGGGAGTTAATCTCCTTGGGGGCGAATACTCCGGAGGTTAACTTTCGGGAGCGAATTCACCGCACATGAACTTGAAGACTTGCAAGAGGTGCACATCCTCGTATTCTCCAATAAGTCTCTACCTAATTAACTAATAAATTTGAAGAACTCGCCGCAGAATGAAACTTAAATAACTGAAAGACGTATAAATTATAATATTCTTAAGAGGGAGTTTATATTACGAGTCCTTCGGAAATCCTTAATCTAGAAACTTATCTAATACGTGACAATTTTTGCAACAGCTGTTGATACTTTCAAGCTATTTTGCACGTGCAAAAGTTTAGGGCTGCTGGCGGAAATGGGAGATCGGAAGCCGATAAACTTTTCAATAAACGCCGACACCTGTTCAATAAATTTAGTAAATTGAAGGATAAACAAACCCTACATCTTTTTCCGTAGCTTTGACGGTGTACTGTCCTAAAAGAACAAACAATTGCATTAGACGTTACCTAAAAATACATCACCGCCATAAAATTACTATAAAATCTTTTATGTCTTTCTATTTTTCATGATTAAAAGTAAATTTATCAGTTTACGAGAAAATTTATCAACTACAATGCCTAGTAAGGCCGCGTGCCAAATTCTCCTACATATTAATTTTTTAGAGTGTAATATCTGTGTTGTTCCATCAGTCGTAAAGGAGTGAATGTGAGGCTTTCCTTGCTTTTCAAACATGAGAGCAAGATGTGCCAAGTCGTTGAACATAAGGACGATGAGCCCTTAACATGGATTCTATTGGCAACGAATTCCTTAGCAAATATAAGGAGTGCATGTATATGGCATGTCTATAAGCGACTACCCTGAACGCTCTAGTCATCTAGTGGGATATGCACTGAAATACTTCACAATACGTAGAAGTGGAAAGCACCCATTAAATCTATTTTTCAATAGTTCATTCTCTCGGTCGTGTCCATCCACAAAGCATCTTTGCCATTACATAGTTTTATCTTCATTGACCTACATTCGGCGTTAATTAAGCTCATAATCGATAATTCTTGTTTACAATCAGGGCAGCACATTTCGCATTAACACCTACGGATCCTAAATCATCGCAGCGCTATGTTAAGTCATAAAGTATCTACACGTACGTATAAATGCCCGCGCCAAAATGTGTAGAGGTAATAGCGAAGGTATATAAAACGACCCTTTTGGGTGTTAATTCAGTAGATATATGTTAATTTCTGTTCCGCATTTGTGTTAATTCCCGCATTTCCGGGTTTATTGCCATTTTAGATAATTTTGAGCGATTCAGTTTATGATTCGGCACGTTGAAGTTGGGAAGAATCGACGCAGATAGTAAATTATAGGTCAAAGTCTGATCTAAATGATTGAGGGTAATCCCACAAATGCGGAAAATTTATTTGTTTTCCCTTCTGTAATGGAAGGGTTTGATTTTACATCGCCAAATGGGAGGACGAAGATTTGTTAATAAAGGAAGCATATTTTATTTTCCCTTCCTTTACTTTTATGATACCGATTTTGGAAAAAGTGTAACGTAGTAGGGTATTAAAACGTCTGGATCCTTAGATTCAGGTTCTGTGTTAGTTTTCAAGTAGAGCTCGTCACCCGAAAAACGACGGTTGACCAAATTATATAATTTGAGTAAATAGCTCTTTGGTAAAAGGCTTTTAGTAGGGGATTAGTTATTTATTTAGTGATTTATAACCTATTAGAATGCCTCAAATTGATATTCCAGTCACGCGTGTTTGTCTATACGAATATATTAATGCTAATTGATTTCTATAAAATATTTACTTAGTTTTTGTGATTTTACGGAGAAATGTTGAATTACAGCATACACCAAGATCATAAATCATCCCCTTTGTGAACTAGTCCAGCAGTCTAACAACGCAACTGATTGCTGGAAACGTCGCTTAATATACCTACAAGAAAGTGCGTCTCTATACATTCACCCCTGTGATGTATCAGAAACGTCAAACTTAACGTGCCGGTTATTTGACAAAAAACTGTAAGCTTAACGGTGATCTGCTTTCGAGTAACTCCATTCTGCGACCGAATGCATGAACGCAAAATATTAGTCCTCTGCCAAGTAGCATAAAGCCCGCAGAGATTACCAGTAACACAGGCGTGTAAGACGGCAAAATGAAACTAGCTACCAAATTAACAGGTCTGGGGAATAAGAATAAAATAAAAGGAAAGCTCTCGGTGAATGAAAACAAAATGGATATAAGTTAAAAGGAAATCGGGGTTTCTAATCTGGAATGTAATAATGCTTGGGTATGGAATCTGGTTTTGGTTTCTGGTCGGTAAGAGGTGCAGAGGATTAAGTTTCCGAAGTCTTAACCATCACACTTTGACAGAGACATGGAGAAGTACAAAACAAGTGGGAGATTGAAAAGGGATTTGAGTTCAAAGGATGAGGACGACAACAGGCGACATCTGACGGAGGAATTTTACAACACAATACAGGATGTTTTCATATAAAATTTTGACGTTACCACTTGTATATTTTCTTATACATCATTCCCTCCCCGGAAGTCCGAGAACGTTGGAGCTGGTAATAACGCCGCTACTTCCTCTTCTTCGAGAGGAGGATCATCATCCATTGGTTTGATGTTCTTCACATGGACCTGATGTCGCCGCCTCTTTTGGTATTTACAAACTTCGATTATGGCTAAAGAAACATTTTTTTAATTTCGTATGGTCCAGAATACTTTGGGGGAGCTTGCTTATTATGCTTTTTGCCCTTATCTGAAAGAGTATGCTCACGGCAATAAATCTCCTGGGCGACCTGGGGTCTATATGGCGTACGTCTAAAATTATAATATTTTCGTTGGTTCTCGAATACCTTAACAAGACTATCACGGCCCAATTGTCCAATTTCTTACATACCTTATCACGTCTTTGGTACATCCTGACCATTAATACCTTCTGATCTGGTAGCTTGGGTTATTTTCCGGATGTGTTTGTGTACTGTTTTTTAGTTTCTTGTACCTATACCATTTGCATGTTATCTCTACCTGTTCGGTTCCTCCTACTGCTACAAAATTTTTGGTCGCTTCCTCTTCATAATTACGCGATAATGTTCATTTTATATATCGAAACTGTATTGTTGTATTCTCATAATTCATCTGGCTATTCTGGTAATGGGATTTTTCATACTTTTTAACCATTTCAAGCTGCGATGATCCGCCACAACTTCGAAATGATACCCTTCCAGGTAACCCTTCAGTTCATCCACCGCCCAGGAGTAGTTTCTTTCTTCAGGGCTTAGTGCTCTACTTACATAAGCGACTACTTTCTCTTCTCCTTCCTGTTGTTGGGTAAATACAGCCCCTAATCCGGTAGAACTAGCATCGGTTTGAAGAGTAAATATCCGGTTCAAGTCGGAGCAAGTCAGGATTGGTGCTATGGTAAGTTGTCCTCCTAATTTATGAAGAGCGGGCTGTTGCTTTGGACCCCAATGAAACTTAACGCCCTTTTTAGGAGACTTATGAGTGGATAGATCAGCTGTGAAAATTGAGGAATGAATCTTCGGTACCACGATCACATTCCCAGGAATCTTCGCACTGCTTTAACCGATCTTGGTGGGTTCATCTCTACTGTAGCCACGAGTTTTTCTGGATCTGCTTTTATACCGTCTCGACCCACTAAGTGACTCAGCTCCGTCCGAGCAAACATGCATTTATCTTCCTGTAATTGAAGCCCATAACCTCGTAGACGTTGTAGAACTCCATGCAAATTAATTAAATGGTTTTCAAATGTCTTACCAATGACAATAATATCGTGAAGATCAGAAAAATCCTTTTATCCATTTCTGGTCCTAGAGTTCTGTTTAAAAGTCTCTGGAATGTGGCTGGTGCAGTATGTACTCCGGATAGTAAGATTTTAAACTGGAATTATCCCCTGACCGTAAAGTATTTAGTACGTGGCGAATTGTTATTGGTGCATCCTTAAGGCGAATTGGAATGAGCGTGTTAGTTTATATTTTCGTTTACCTTTCCTTGAAAACACTTTGGTGGTCGGTATGTTAAGGGTAGTCGTATTAACAAATTCTATGTCGGTTTAATTTCTCAAAGTGATTTGGATTGAGACTGACATTACATTTTGGAGGATATAAATTTGGATTTGTTGAATACGATTTCTATTCGCTTTATGTGCATTGCATGAACCAATTTACTTCTAAACCGTTATCGTATTATTATTGTTTCCTAATAACCCTCTTATTAATTGGATCTAGGTTAAATTCTGTGTTTGAAGGGTATTTAAATGTAATTTCGTTTGGGGTTCCAGTGTTGTCCCAATTCTTTCCTAGTTTTTGGGTTAAGCACCAGTTCAAATAACGAGCCATATGCAATGTCAAGGATACCTTCTCTATCCGGCAATGCTACCAATCAGATCGACATGTATTTTCATAGATAAGTGGAGTTGGTGGAAATCATTGTTATCCACACCGCACATGCATCAATTTAAATGTTGAGGGTTGATTTAATCGATTACGATCGAAATCTGGAAATTGTTAGTTTCGATTTATTGGGCTTATGTTGAATTTTGATTGAATGGTTTTGATATACGGAAATATTTTGTATTATTGTGGGGGGAATTTTAAATAAGGTTAACGAAGTCACATTAATTTATTGTAAACGGAGAGAATATACCGAACTAGCAACAAAGTATCTCATGCCCCTTTTAATATTAGTAATTTCTTGAAATTAACTTATGTCTTAAATTTTCCCCTGATATAAATTTGCGTAATATCGCGTATTTATATTAAATCTCGTCTTATTTAATTAAAGGGGTATCGTAGAAAGCAAAAAAAATTAGATCCACCGTAAGAAGAAGTACCCAAAACTGATACTTTAATCTAAAGTACACCATTGGAGACAACCTGAATGAAAAGGTACGCTTAAAAGGTTAACGTCTCAATAAAAACGTGATTGCGAGGCAAGCATTATCTGCTTGAAAATCTCTTAAAGGAAATTTAAAAAGAAAAAAAAAGGAATAGAAAGCAAAGTCAGTTAAAGCTTTTGTTGTGAAAAATCTATGTTATAAGAGTTGTAGGAAATTCCATGGGATTTGATGATGACCACAATAAACGATAGAAATCCGCTCTACCTTTCCGGCAGTTATTATTATTTGAATTACCGGACGAGAGCTACTTACTTTAATTGGTCGAAACTTGGCATCCCCCTCGCTCGAATATTTACACGGTAAGGAGACCATTTCGTCCAATTTTAATTAATATAATATTCGAACATCGAAAACAACAATGTCGCAAAGTAGCTCATAATTTAGAACATACAACACGTGTTTACGTTCCAAGCATATCCTTTTACAGTAATTCTCCCTCAGTGGTTCTATGCTACTTGCTCTTCTCAGAAATGCAACTTGCAATTTATATTGCTACATTTCCGTTTTAAGTGACCTACATAAATAACGATTTTAAGTTAATACTACATCGCACATTGTACAAGTTGCAAATTGATGATTATTTACAATTATGTTCCAAGCTTTATTGTCTAGTGTTTATGCAATTTGTGCTTTAGCGTTCAAATCAAGTTTGTGTAACGTGTAGTGATACATGGACGGTGTTTTGCAATAACTGATTAAGCCACATACATGTTATTCTGAGCTATTAGCATGACTCTATAGAACTGCTTTAGAAAATATAACATTTAAGTAATAGTTGTTTATTAATTTTTTTCCATTGAGCATGAATATAAGTAGAATGAAAATTCATGACTTGGCAAAAAAGCTACCATATCGGTACTAGAAAAAAAAACAAAAGTGGGTTAAGTGGTTTTTGCAAAATAAAAAAAATAAGATACATTGTTTTACAATAACCCATTATGCCCAAAAAATGTATATAATAATATATAATAATCATACTAATAACAACAATGATTATTATTGTGTGTTCCAAAAATACAAATGAAAATAACAGATTTACATTCTTTATAAAAAAGCTAAATTTAATATAAACTAAAAGAGATATTCTGTCACTAGAGGGTTGTAAAATAAATGTGTACTTTTAACATCAATAATCTGAGAAATTATAGAAATATATTATTCAACAATTGCTTCCTCCTGTTGGTCTTCGTCAATCTCGAAATCCAGATTATGTCCAAGTCCCTCTACATCTTCTTCAAAATCTTCTCCTGGAATATCTTTTAGAAAATTATAAAACATCTTGGCGTCATTTGGAACTAGTTTCAATATATCTTTAAGATCCTTTATTTTTTCTACAGACAGTGGCCTACCATTTGGCAACATATTTGGAAGGTCTACATGCTTTAAAATAGGTTTTCGTCCTTTTCCTGATTTTTCAATATTTACCTCTGAGGATGTGGGATCTGTTATGTGGTTTTTCATGTACAAAATCGTGGGTTGTTCTTTTTTCATTGTAATTACATGAGTTTTTAGCCAACTAATGTTCTCTTTCTTTGAATTAACTTTACGATTAGTTATAGATTTTTCCATTATTTTTACTGAAACCATTTCTTCAGATGTGATACGATTAACAATAAATTTGTTCTTTTGTCGGCAAGATTTCATTACCTCCATATAGTCACTGTCTGTGTATAATCTTTGTTGTGTCTTCAGAGCACACTCAACATCTCCAAAATGGGAATCATTGGGTAGGAAACTATGGCCGGAGAGTAGAAAATTTAGAGAAACTGATTCTAGGGAAGGATGATTTTGCAACACATGAATGAGCATCAACACTAACTTGATGCTTCTGTTTTGGCCGCCACAAGAATCCGACCATAAAACCAGTTTTTTGACAGGAGCTTTTACATATTGGTTTATATATTAATTACGTAAACATGAACCTACTTCTTGAGTACCTCGGCCCGCTTCATATTCCAACCAGACATTAAAAAAACGCCCTTCGAATGTGCCTATGCTCCAAAATTGGTCAAATAGTCTTCTTCTCGTTTCAGTATCAACAACAGTATGACACTTTTTTAAGCAAGTACATACATACTCTTCATTAAATTTTTTCGGTTCTATTATTTTGTTTTTTGCTGAGACATATTTTAAATTCATATTCGCACATTTTTTTCTTTGCTGTCTTGTTTGATCGGGCGTCTTTCTTTTTCTTCCACGCTTCATTCTGCCTTCACTTTTCTCGACATTTGAGTTAATTTCCATGTTACAGACAGTAACATCTTCCCAGCCATTCATTTCTTCTGCAGATTCAGTATCCTCAGAGTCGGGAACATATTCACTACCAGAAGACTGATATGGATCATCATCAGCTTCATACTCCTTCAAAGTGGTAGCGCCTGTAGATGTTCCTTGTTCTCTAAAGTCCTTGTCGCTTGCATTTGAATAATAATTATCGACACTCGTTGTTATTGGTGGTTCATTTTCCCGTGAATCAGGAACTAAGTCTTCATTGAGCTGCATATGGGCTTTGTAATTGGTTAAGCCAGTATCCGATATTTCTTTCTCTTTAGGAAGTTCTTTGGCGTTTAGGTTTAAAATTTCGTTTATTTGTGCTGCTGACTCATTTTTCTCCGACTCATTGAACAAGGATAATTCCCCATGCATACTATCACTTAGCTGAACCTCGACTGTATAATGTTCTCTAGCATTCACAATGTCGGAGTTTGCATGTTCTCGAGTTTCATCTGACTTTTTATTATAGTTGTCTAGCACCAATTGTACCAACTTTTTTCCTCTTGAGTTATTCATCCTATGTAATAAAACAAAAATAGGTAGGTACTTATTCTTACTAAAGGTTTCAGTGAATCAAAGCTATCTTATTAGAAATTAAAGTCTCAAAAGAAATTCAACTTAGCATTTTTATCAAGGGGTATACATTGGTAAGCAAAAATGGTGTAACCCACATTATACCGTTTAGCAGGGCTCTTGTTTGACAGTATATTGTATTGTATCTTAGCAGAACAACTGTAATATACTGATTAGTGTAAAAAATAAGTTGTATAATTATTATCATTCTGTAGTATTTACATGAATAGTAAAAATAAATTAATAGCATTCTAGGTTATGTTCTCGACTAAACTACAAATGCCTTTAATTCTACAAAACATCTATAATGTTCTGTGTATCATTTTTACTGTACTAATGTTTAATAATTTACGAGTACCTACATACCTGTAACCAGGATATGACCAATGATTTTCGTAGGTATTGCAACAGGTTGCACTTTTCTGGTTTCTGCAAACCACTGAGGATCCGTACATTGATTTTTGTAATAATGGCCTATCCCACATCTTTGGGGTTAGATCATTATTACAAATTTATATGCTACAGGAGTCTGAAATTTGTGGTTTAAACATTCGTTGATAGATGGCACAAGAATTCAGAATTTGGGTTGAATCATTTTTGCTTAACGCAGTATGCTCATTGATAGACGTTTTAAGATGAAAAACTCAAATGTACACAAGCTGTGGCTTAACCGGTTATTGCAAAACACCGTCCACATATGAAATTAAGTATTTGCCAGAAATGCTTTTGTGGTTTACATTTCCCATAACTGCATGTAAGCTTTGTGCAAAAAGAAAAGTGCATTATTTTCCGGATCTTTTAAGATATGGGCGATCGCTTTCGGTAGCTAAGAAGACAGATAAGTAAATTAGAAACAATCGCAATTCACAACATTTTCAGTAAGTGTAAATAGCCACACTAGGCATGAACTGAAAGAACTTTTATGTCATTTTCTTAAAAGACTGTATAATTTGAAAAAATAATCAACAAGTCTCATTTTAAACATTATAGATAAAAATCAGTACAGCAGCAGGACTGGGAAAATTTGTAGGAATAGTCCCACATATGACATTTTATTATACAAACATTTTCTACGGTACATACAAGATCTGCCTTTCAAGTTTCAAGTATCTTTCTCCCGTCGGCGTCGATTGGAACTCGAACTTTTACAGTTCTTCCTGATCGCGTCACCTATGGTCCCGCACATGACGTAGTCGGAGATTTTGAGACAACTGTTCCTACCTCTTTTTCTTTCTCTGAGGTTTTTATATCGATGCTATCTTCTCCATACTCATTCTCGCCTACTTCATCCTCGAATATCGTTTTATCAAATGGTCAATGGATTTCGTTGTTTTCTTCCAATGTGGGAGTTGGCATTAGAATCAAATGAAATTGGTTACGATTAATCATACGGCTGTTCGTTTCTGCTACATACGAATGCTTTGATTTATCTAGTTTCGTAAATAGAGAATACAATTCCGCAGCAAAATTTCGATCCCGGTATTTGCGGGATCGTTATATGCTAATCCCGTGGGATCCCGGTATTTACAGGATCCCGCGAAATTTTAAAAGTATTGGCAATTAAGCAATTTTGTGCGGTTAACCGAATATTCTCCAACTAAACACAAACACATCGTATTTCCCGGAAAGAATGAGTCACATTCACCTTCGTTACTTATTGTCGGTGACTAACCTTTTATAGCGCCTCCATGTTTATCTGGATTTCTAGAATATTCACTACAATATTTCCATATATATATATATGCATTTTGTTTAGCATATCGTGGAGTGCGATAATATTTACAACCGTACCGTATCGATCCTTTTGCCGTTTTGCTTTCGCGTTTTCACCGTCATTTTTTTCATTTCCAGTTTTTTACGGCGGAAAAGAAATTCAAACTAAGTCATCCTGCGATTGCCACCGCATGCAAGTTGTATGTGTATACAGGGTGTCTGGGGAACGAAATCTCTATGCACTTGCTATTTTAAGTTACATAAGTTGTTCCTTCACTACAATAAACAATAACGCCTTTGTAGTGCTTTACTGTCATCCTCACCCTCATTATTCAGTGGCGCGCTTGTCGGCATGTATGAAGTATTAAGTACTACCACACACGTCACTACAAAGCCAATGTATTTTACATTTTGACAGAGTTTTAATGGAAATTGCGAATACTCTTAATAATCGATGATTTATTCGTACCACTTTTAACATAGTTTTTCCATTTTCCAGTTCTCGAAAAATAATGCTGACAACGTCGGTGGAATTAACATCATTGCAATGTTCAGGATACACCCTAAAATACGAAACGGGTTAAATACGACGAAACAAGCGACATTATATGTAACAATTCGATATCTACTTATTAAATAATAGTTCCCTTGCCAATTTTTCGACAGGTAAAAATCCACCACCGTTTCAATGAAGTGAATGAATGTTAAGAGTGTGTGTCATGTAAAGAAACGATAGCTTAATTGCAAAATAAAACCGTTTCGTGTAAATAATGATGACACTTTGGTTAAAAAGTCCGTTCTCGCCATTTCTTTGAATAGAAAACTTCCGGATCTTGGAGTCTGTACGTCGTGAAAGTTTATTTACAACATCCTATAGTGACGTCGTTCACCCACCCGCAATATTTATACACTTTTTCGAACTACAGCATCCATCAGCGTACGTTATTTCATAGACCGTATTTAAATTAAAACAACAGCGAATGTACATTGCAGGAATTAAATATTAATTCCAGTCTACGTCCAGCTTTAAATTAATTGCTTGTTGCTTTTTGTACGTACACAAAACGCTTGGTTGGAAACACGTTGTTTTTTTTATTTTAATCAAATTCTCGACTAATTGAGTTCAAAGAGTGAGATCAAAGGAAGCCTTTCACAATTTAGCAGGAAGTAATTTTATCCGTGATCAAGAAAATTCTACAATATCTAAGCATGATAATTTACATTGTATATAAAATTTGTTGATGTAATTGGATTACCCGGCACTACCCTTAACGTTATGAAACACTCCCTGTTTTCGTATATCTAATTAACTAAAATGATTACGGTCATTGGTAATTTAATGTTGTGGGAATGTAAATTTGTTTTCGTAATTTCTGAAACGTCCAGGTTATAAATTCATTTGGAAATTAATTTTTTAAATGGTGTTTTTGCTAAAATTGATACATTTTTTATTACTGCACCTTATTTCCTTTTCAAACAAGTGGAATAAATTTGTTAGTTGAATACTAAGTGTTTTAAAATTATTTTTAAGGATTAACGTAAACCTACAACAAACTCAATACTTATTCGCCCTTAGCTGAATAACAAGGGTTGTTACACTCCGTTAACTGCATATCAGGAAAAAAGGTTAATTTAATAGAAATGCACATTCCACATTGGATGGATATGATGGAGTAAAAATTTACACACCTATTAATCCAAGGAGTAATTAGTGAAATGGAAAAACCAGCGAGCTTGGGCATTTGCGAACAGTATTTCCGGAACAGTTGAAGGTAGGTTTAGTAATGTGGAATATATCTAGAATGAACCCAGAATTTGATAATATACATGGCAATCTGTTTAAAATAAGAAAGTTGCCACTGACTACTGGTACATACACCCTGTGTGTAAAACTTCGCTTTCAAAAATGCGCTATCAAAAATAACAATCAGCATGCCCACTACAACTATAACGCGAATCTCTTAGGATTTGACGCCTTGAATCTCAAACCGCGAATGCCTCAATGTGTCTCTAAAGGCTAATTTCCACTCAATCTTGAGAGAATTAAATACACCCAAAAATGGCGGATTGTTGAAGACGGCCATTAATTAATTCCCATTGGTTAAGGATTTTAGTTCTACCAATCCCGACTAGCTTCGCTACTTATTTTAAAATACCACTTGGTCAGTATTTTCCACTGTAACTTTGAGTTACTCTCGCTGATCTAATGTAAGGTCAGATCCTCGTTGTAACTTAATACAAAAACCAGACTTCCTGACGTAGACCAGTTTATTTAAACAAAAAACACATAAAAAATCGCACGCAAACACATTTGCTCGTCTCAAGACTCCAATCAATAAAATGTAAATTATTGTATACACCTCAGGCATTACTCGATATTTAACTCCTGGGCGACTTACAATCCCTCGGGCCGGAGGCTCTCGGGCTCTGTCGCCCTCCGCATAAATATCGCCTTAATGCCCTTGATGCCATAATTAACTATTATAACCATTTAGTATGATTTTTGTCTTTTTACTTTCCATAAAGGACAGTAATCGTGATAAATTTTCGATACGCCAATATTTCTGGACGTTTTGAAGCACATAGGCTCCAAAAATGTGGGTGCAGTGTATGTGGTTCGTTTTTTGTGAACACGATAACTAAAAAAACCCTGAACCGATTTGGACGAAATTTGGGGTGCATATAGGGTGGTATGGGGAATCGAAAACGTCCTATTTTGGTTTTGATCCGTAACCATCTTCATGGTTGTTGAGGGTGTCAAAAGTTTTAAAAATCCATAACGGTTTGAAACAATTTTTTCGAATTTTTTTCGCATACACTGACCAAAATGGCTTAAAAAACTCTACAAACAAGTTCATTACAATTTTTTGAGAGTTCCTTTGATTTTGAGATGTTCTGAATTGAAAAGTTAAACTATTATTTTATTTTTCTAAATCTGCATTTTTCTCTAAAAGTAAGCATCAGGGTGAAAAATTTGAATTATAAAAAAGATGTGTTTTGATGAGATCTACAAAAAAGGCTTGTACACTTTGTGCGTCGGGTTCACAATAAAGGCGCTACAGGGCATTTTCTAAATATGACCAAACATAATTGCAATGACCTCGGCAATGACTATTAAAATTAAAAGTAGTCGGAATGTCAAGTCAGGAGTTTACCTGACAACTAGTTTTAAATCGATTCAAACGAACGTTTACGATTCTATGAAGGCACGGTGCTATTGTTTAGGTACGGCTTCCTTTTGATGGAGATTTTTTGCCCGTGAGTGGATTACAATTTTTTATAAAAAAGAGATACACCTCAAACGTTTTTAAGCGATTAAAACACTTAAAACAATTACCTAATATTTTTTATCAGATTGGTATTTTGCATCACAAAATGGCCGCTATCTGTTATCTCAGCTTGATCAGTAGTGACGGGTCAGGTGGGCTCGGAACAAGACCTGTATTGTAACGTGAACTTCAAATTGATCTTAAACTAGAACTTAAATTTGAACTGGAAAGCGATGGATGATTAATATAACTTCCGTTCGGACTTCAAATGGCAAACAGAATCTGAAAGTAGTTAAGAGATAACGCTAGGTTGTACGGAATGGCAGACAACTTACACGTGATGCTAATTTTCAAATATAGCCTGTTAGCCTCCATGGCAGAGATACGACTGCCTCAAATCCACAATACGGTAGCAATTCATCTCAGGGAAAAGTTTTAGCACACAATTAACTGATCTCTTTAAGAGTGCCGAATCAAGAATAATTCTGGGAGAAAAGGAAGTAAAAGCAAAGAATGCGCCCAAAATCCAGCGTCAAAAAGCATCAACGGAAAGTGGCGCCATCTAACGTATAGTATCCTAGTGACTATCAAACACCAAATTACGGTGACCCTAAAACAAACGTTAAAGTTTACGTAATGGTAAAGAGCTTTAATTAATTAACAGGGGTGATGATTAAACTCGTGATTAAATATTAAAGACCAGATGGTAATTGAATAGAGATACACTATTTGATCTTCATGAAACGTATTATAAAATTTACAAAAATAAACGATTTTAAAATCAATAGGCTTAGTATTTAGAAAACTAGGCAATAGTGCACCAACTTGTTCTTGATGATATTCCCCACGTTGCGACGCTTTTGTACATATATGCATAGGGAAATCCCAAATGGAATAAACCGTGTGCCAATTGTAGTAATTAAGGATTAAAGACTATCAGAGTTTACTCATTTCTGCATATCTATAAAAATTATGTAACATTGGAAACTAAGAATCACGTTCATTTGTCTCGAATGCATTTTCCCAAACCCATTTGTTGCATGAAGAGCGATTTTGGGGTCATATCTTATGCAATTCTCCCTGTTACTTCTACGTTTCTACGTATGTCGTCGAAATTAATGCGTAAATCATGCTCAGTCGTTAGCAAGTTATCGTGGAGAGGGTATGGTATCATAAAGAAGCTGTTTGCGTTTCTTCATGAATACTTGGCATACTTCCTCTTTGTAGTTCAAAGTTATATCCAACAAACATGTACTCCCATTGAGAAATTAATTAATTCACTTACATGTGAGGAATGGGCTTGGAAGGACAACATTGACGAACGCTCTCAATATTCTCATTTGACGCACCTGAAACTAACTCTAGGCCTTTAAACATGCGAGAGCAAAGAGAATGTTATGTTTAAAGAGGTTTTCCTGTAAATGGAATTTAGAAACTTGATGGCTCCCCTCTTATACACGAAGCTACGTTAAATATCGAGAAACGTATCGCGTCCTTATGAAAATTTCCTCTGTGTTTCATCAGTGGCAAGTAAGCTTTTAGGTACAAATTTACAAATAACATGAATATACAACTGTGCATAAAACGTTTCCTCTTTGTTTACACGAAAATTATTACATTTTTATTTTCAAAGGAGGAAAACGCGCTGGCCTTTTGTTGTCGCCTTGTGTACAACGCGGAAAACTTTTATATTACATAAATTAATCTAAATCAGGCGAAAACGATAAAATACATAAATCAGTCGAATTCAACTATTCAATTTTATGTCGTACTTTCTTCCGACGTTACTACTATTTTATAGTTTCTCCCAGGACTAATAAAGTGAGACATTTTATTATTCCATTCCATAACGGAGGTACTAAAACATATCTGAATAATATCCAAAGCTGCAGCTTTTTCCATTGTAACAAACAAGCGAGAAGGCAAACTGTGGAAGGTAGTATTTTATTAAGTTACTTACGTAATATTTTGTACTGGCGCCATTTGCCCGTTTCAGGATCGCTACACGGAGATAACTGGATCTGCTGATATGAAGAACTGCGTTTTTTCCCAGTTCCTCCATTCGGAAATCTGTTCTAAAAACTCAGGTAATAAACTTGATCATGGGATGGGATAATTTATGTTATCAAAAGTTTATTTCTCGTCTCAAAATAAATCCTTTCGAGGTTTTCCCAACAAAATATCCGTATTCAACCCTTGGACGTTGCGATGTTCCACACATTGCAAATTCTGTGTCTTGTTCACGATGGCTAAGTTTATCAAAACTAGTGCTAGTTAGTCCCACAGCTTTCCTTTCTAATGCCACAATTTTGAACATTCTATGACCTTCTAACTTAGCGTCTGTTAACTCCACTATAACTCTTCTCTTCTCTTAAAGCTAGCACCATAATTTTGCCTCATTAATTCCAAATTAATAAGATGCAAAATGCAAAATCTCCAAATTTATAGTAGCTAGAGACATATGTCTTTATATTAATATTTCGTAGTCTATTTACGTGTATAGGTCATGAAGCAATTGTAACAGTTTGCACCGCATGTCATAAGCAAATTCCTTTTGCAAAACAGACGTACCAGAGCCAGAACCAGAACATCAAGCAATGATGGTATACCTGAGTAGTATCCAAAAGAAGATATCATCTCAACAAATTCAAGAAAAGTAGTTTCTGACAAGGGGCAAGCAAGTCTAATCTACCCATCGCCGTTACAAGTAGACGGAGAAGATCTGGAACATCACATCAAAAGTTTAAATATTAAGGTAGGTCATCACCCTGCTCTCAACAAACATCTTTCGCGGTACGAAAATCTGCTCACCAAAATAACCAAGGAATGGGACGTGGTTCAACAACAACACGTAAACGTCGTAATCTACTACGCAAATTCCACGCGGACATATCAATCAGAAATCTTCAAATTAGAGCGTGACGTCGATGAGGCAGTCGAAAAGTTACAAGCAAACATTCAAGAATCTGGAAACAACTAACCCAACACTAAATTTACCGACCTTGGACAGTGGACAGTGGATAGGTCCATCTCAGCTACATCAACTTCTTTGATGCCCACCAGCACAGCGACTGAACCTTATCCGGGACAAATGGTCACCGAAATATATAGGAGCATAAGTAAGGCAACCATCTCAAAGAAATTCTCTCCTAAATTTGATTGGAAGTGGCACAATGCGAGTGCTACAAGAACAAAGATCAGAAGAGCACAAAAGCTTTACAATGTAGTTCCGAACTGTGGTGGTGGAAGAATTTAGTTGTGTTAAGCTAACGCCACTAGCAGAATGCGCGGTGGTTCAAGTTGAGCGACAAATTCATTGAACATTAATTCATTACTGAGCTAGCCGCGGTATTAATTATTTTTTGTTAGCTGATTCCGTCTAAAAAAAGAGCGGCCTTTAGATACCTGCCAACTTGTTTGCCAATCATTATTCTCATTAGTTTTTAAACAGAGACAACCGAAATTTTCTTGATGAAGTGTCAAGCAACACATAGATCCTTCAGATAAGCGATCTACTGATAACTTTGTATACTAATTGATCCATTTCATTTCGGGGAAATTAAGCCCCATCAGAGAGTGGTCAGACATCTTTTTACCTCTCCTTAGGTGACCAGGCAGACTGGTTAAGGCTGATTTGTCTAATTTTATTGCTCTGGGCAGTTAAAAATTATACTATGAGAATTATTCGGTGAAAGAACCCATGTCCTAAAATATCTGGAGTAATAGAAATGGAAGGAATTAGATTTCGTATATATTATACATGAAAACAACTATTTGCTCTTATTAAGAATCTATGAAATTGGAGCGAGTAACTTCTTTTACGTTTCCAGTCGTAGTGAGAAGTAGCAATATTTGTGCGATAACGGAAGCTCGTCGGTTAATTACGGAGGTTTTAGTAAAGTCGTAAAAGAATAACGACAATAAAAATAGGAATATTACGTAAGGAAGGTTACAGCAGTTGTTCAAAAACAACTCCGTACATACTATTACACCGTATCAGTTGGCCAGTGAATACTTTTTACAAGTTCTAAAGGATACTGCGGAGGCTCAAATGTGCTGCAGTTATTTTTGGGTACGCTATAAAAATGGTAATTCGATCTTATAACTTCAATAAAAATACAATCATCTCAGCAAGGTTGCTTCTATTTTTTCAACCTCTATTTTATGTTTCTTAATAGTTCAGCTTTTATTGTTCATCGTAAAAATATTTTGTTCGAAACTTATTGCTACACCAATTTTAATTATTATTTAATTCATGTAACTGAAAAACATAGGAAATGCGTCTTTTGAATGGTGTGTAAGCGGAAAATACAGATCGGAGGTTAAGAAAAATTATTGTGACCTCCTTATAGAGAAGAGAGCTTCGGCACCCTTTCTTTGCGAGAGTGCTGCAATTTACTTTTGCAATTTCCATGGGAAAAGCTGAATTTACATTTAATTGAAAGCCAGATAGGTGCTTTTAGAAACGAAATGTACTTTCTGTTAATAATGTAAAGATTTTTATATTTTTTAGAATGCTAATTTCGTTATTGAATACCGCGAGTGGGTGTACTCCATTCCATTCAACTCGACTCAAACGCACAACTGAATTTAGAAGTAATACGTTCAAAGTAAAACGGTCTCCTAAAACACATACCTGGAGACGGTTGTTATGCATGAGTTTCGCTCTTAAGAAAGTACTAGGTATTTCTTGATGTAGAGCATAATCGTTTTCATTTTGTTTTCGTATTGGGTACGTTGTTTCAAGAGCGGTTTTTCCCTACCAATAAATTGAAAGGTTGTGATGTGACTGGCTGGGCCGTGTGAATTAAATTCCTTCCATTGTAGGGCTATATACAAACTCGTTCTGCTTTTCTACTTCGATTTCGTGTAAATAAATACATGCCATAGATATATGAAGTGATATTTTATTATAACAATATGCTTAATTCTGGTTCTACCATAACTAGTCCAGTCCAAAGTAGCACAGCTTTGAACAATGGTAACTAGGAAAAAGGAAAAAGGCCAACGTGTTTCATTCCTCCGGCACCCCTGACTACAGGGATACCGGAGGCGGGCTGCTCAGGGCTTCCTGGCCCTCTTCAGCCAGAGAACGGGATTGTAAGGATGGGTTAAGTTAGGGATGGGAAGGGAAGGAACGGAGTTAGGGTGCTGAGGGGGAGAGTACTGCTCCAGCATTCGCCTCGTAGATTTGCTACGTATGTCTGAGGAAAACCCCCTGACAAAACCCCAGACAGAGCAGTCGGCAGCGGGATTCGAACCCGCAACCTCCCGAATAGCATCGGTGAGCGCATCCACTGCGCCACGTGCCTCGGTTGGTAACTAGGTACATTGTGCAATAATCTCGGCAATAATAGTAGTCCCATAATTTACCATAACATCACCATAACATCTACTATAGGATGTGGAGATGAACCAGATTTATTTATCAATCGACTTAGGCCCGTGAAGTTGTCGGTACACATTGAAGATATTCAAGCCATCGACACGCTATAATTTTGTGCTCATTTTATGCCAATTTCTTCTGTGTAATGCAAATTTTATGCTCAAGCCATGTCTGAGATATTGAAAATTTTTATCTGTACAGTACATCCAACTTCATTTTGTTCATAACTCATGTCTAGGAAGAGAACATGTAAGTGCTGTCATTTAAAAACTGAACGATACCCACCACGTTTTAAATTTACCCAATATTGAACCATAATGTGAATATTGCAATCCTTCAACAAACTAATACATAGCGGAAGAACTAAAAATTACAATTTTAGTGGTGTGACTGAAGCGAATTTTCCGATTTGTCGTTCTTTTTTTGGTCACGTATATGGCCATTTATGGAATGGATCAATTTTACGGGTTAATTATTGTCGATGACCACAAGATCGCAAATTCGTCAATGATCACGAATTGGGCAAACAAATTTGATGCAAAAGAGGTTTAGGTTTTAAAATTGACTATAGGTGAACAAAATCATAAAAACCTGACAGTGTTGTTGTCGCATGGTTTATTTTTTTCTGTAATTTTTCATACCAGTTTTGTGCTTCCTATCAGTAGTGCTCAAAGCATTGCATATGACCGATGCCGTTTTGAATTTAGCTGTGTAATGATAAAAAGATACTTGAATACATTGATGAAATACAAAACACCCCTTCAACTACGTTCCTGACGTTGACGTACTTTCGTTGAAACGTATTTGTTAAAATTTGTGTAGATTCTATGTAAATTCCTGTTATAAACACAAGATACAGTGTCGTTATGTTTTTTATGACACAATATCGTACAAATACTTACGTAAAGGAATAGTGATAGGTACAATGCTGATGATGAGTTTTATGTTCGCAAGCTTACTTTTTTATAGCTTCCTTGCCACTGAACTGTAAAACACCGCAACTCTTCACAAGAGAATTATTAAATTATTCATCATTATCATAATATTCGGGTACCCTGTACACTGTGAATTTGCAAATTGTCATCGCATGGATCGTAGTGTCCTGAATTAAATATCAACCTCCACAAAAACCGGCGATATAACGATGTCACCGTTTGTCAAGAACGGCTTTCGGTAGAAACTTGACTGATACTATATCGCAAATACCGATTATAGAAAATGCCATTGAAAATAATTCGCCTCGAGTATTAGGTAGGTATAGGAAGTAAATTCCGAAAGCTGCTTAGCGCTTACGTGCCATATTGCAGAAAGATGAAGGAACTTCAGTTTCAGATCCTTCACACAAGGGACTTGTTTTTGCTGTAGCTTATTTTAAATTAACGAAACACGTCTACTAAATTGATTCACTTTTAATTAAATTTAATCTTGCATAACTCTTTCACCTGTATTCTCGCTTTTACGGAAAAGTCAAGGATTCTATATAATATAAGGATTGCTCGATCCCTAAACTTGTAATGTTGCCCGCATTTAAGTCATATGTGACGTCACCAACGGACCTGGCTGTCAGAATTGACAGTTATAATTTGCTAAATTGTCAACGTTTTTGCATTAGAGTTATAACTGTGTGTACAAGTGTTCGCTATATTGCAACAAAAATGCTTAGACGTCGACGTGCTGTAATAACAATTTGGGGTAGTATTCACATTTTACACTCAACTGACGCCCATTTTAGCCAGTGTCAAAAAGAACGTCGAGAAATCGTTATTTTAAGATGGACAAAGTTTAAATAAACTGATTTAGCTGCAATTTCCATGGATGATGAAGAGCAAAAAAACCAAAAAAGCAGAATGAAATGGGTTCACGACATTTTGAGTATGCGAAAAACCGAAGGAGAATTTGTACAGTTGTAGTGTAGACGAGGAATGACAAGTGTTTCTAATTTAAATACCTATCTATAACCTATAACATCCATTTGGACGTATTAGAGCCCCTTCTTATCAGACGTTTTTTGAAGCGGCTGGTAGCGTGACCCCTTCACACGGTACGATTTGCAGCGCCACAAGTAGCACGAAGCGATTTTCAGAAGCGCCTTCACGCAACAAAAGCGCACGTACCAAGAAGGGGCGTCGTTTTTTTAAAAATGGTGTCTGGTTTGAGGAGAATTGATTTATTTGTGTAATATTTACTTTAGTAAAGAGCGTACATATTTGTGCAGTGATATTTTGCATATAAAGCTAAGTTTGTTATGTTTAAGGCTCCTCTGTAGTCAATTTGTATTTCAATGTTATTACAGTTGGTTAGACCACCAACAATACACATCTCTAGACGATGTACCTCACCTTGAGTGAGACCAACGATGTATCCCTATCCTTTCCAGTTTTGCATATTCTCTTCATTTATTGTTAAACACAATAGACCATGTATAATGGTCAAGGACTAATATTATGTAAACAAGTTTAGCGAAAAGCTGTACAATATTTGAATGGAGATGCACAAATGCCTATTTCTGTTACTATTGAGTAAATTACTTATTCAATGCATTTACTGCATTTTTCTATAATGACACCTTCTGTAAATTACCTGGTTCTTAGGTCATTAGTGGACTAGATTAGCATTGTTTGTTAACATTTTTAATTAACCCTTTATTTCCTGTGAGTTTGCCTAATTAATTTTACTGATTTATAGATGTTTATAGTTATTAGATAGACATGTGCATGAATGAATTCACATAGGATTTAGGTATGGTAGAACCTAATAAACCGGCACTTCGACCACCTAAAATAAATCTCTTTATTTTCTTATACAATAAGGGTGAACAACAACAAAAAATGTATTTTTCTTATACATTCTGTTACAATGATTAAAAGTATAACATACACCGATTTTTAAATAAATTCTTATCTTTTCAAAAAATAATAATTGTACATAGTTATACTTATTTATATTTATGCACAACTCATGTAGATTTTTTCCGAACATCTTATGTGCAGCAAGATGACTTCGCTTATTTGTCCTAAATTGAGAATTCAGTTGTAAAATTGGTTGATTCCGCGGTTGATCCTCTATTTTCTGAGAGGCAAGATCCGAGATGATATCAGTTCATATTCGCTAAGTTGATGTGAAGTTTACGGGATTCCATCATATTCTCAAACGCAAAAAATAAATAGTTGAAATTTTTTAAAAGTGGGAGAATTTTTTAACCCACTTCTAATTACCGGGAAAACCCAAAATTTCACCCATGTTTTGATACAAATATTCATTTTCGTGATATCACACTACCTTGACTTGACATGAGCAAAACAATGACACTTTTTTTAAATAAATTTGTCTGTGTCGCCTATTAGTTATCGTATCCCGCTTAGAAATTTAGCTAAAAAGGGGAATTGGAACATTTTTTGTAAGTTAAAATTAACAAAGTGGAATTGAATTTCTTTGAAATGGTAGGCTCAGAATGTGAAAACTATTGGGCGTAACTTTCTCACCAATTTATTTGTAAAAATCGAAATTTGTCGTTGCTTTATTTTTTTGATAAGCGGATATTCCTGATATCTGATCATATTGAAAAAATAAGTAGCACTTGCCTCTCTAAGTTTCGACTCAGTAGTAGTGTTTGCGAATTGTGATACTGTGCTACCCGCTTGTGTGGTGGTCATGCGTTAGTCCAAAAAATCAAAACGGTGCCACATTTCTACACAAGAACAAATTTGCGGCAAAAATGTTTCTAATTACTGGTACAATCGTATTCCGCCTAGGGGTTTAGCTAAAAATTGGGCTACTATTTGATACCTTCCTAAACAAATTTCTTGAAGCATCCTGATAGAATGAAAAAGGTTTTAGAAATCAAAAATTATTTCCAATGTACCTACAATAAATATGCATTTAGTACACTTTTCGTCTTGGGAATATGTGACATTATGATTCACAAATCAACAGCATTCATGAACATTAGCTAATTATATAGTAATTTATCTAATCCATATCATTAGGAACGGCGTAACAATGTGCAGGATAATACCAGGTAGTTTCTTTTGTTTTCCCTTTCAAGTAGGTAATGAGTTGTCGCCTCAGGAGTTATAGTGCAATATGAGTTGCCTATCCTTACGTTAGCGTTTTGATTTTTTTCTAAAGATCGCGATACATATTTTTTTAAATATATGCATTATCATAATAGGTGGAAAGAATATCTTTAAGTACCGCCGTAGGAAATTCTGTCGGATTTCCAAATTGGTGCTGTAGGTTTTTCTACTTCCATTACAACGGCTGTTATTTACGAAAAACGATTTTTCTATTCATCGATCTTCCTAAAAAACTAAGACCGATATTTCAACTTTCTTTAAGTACCGCCGTTCTTTTCATCATTGCAAAGAATATCCACTATCGAGAATTTGTTAGACTGCAACTACAAAAGCAGCATTTGATAAGAAAGTTTAGCTATTTTTCCAATATGGCGGATTGACTACAGAGAAGCCTTAAGATTGTTGTTACTGATATGTGGGGGTTGTAGTTCGACCTTTGAAGGAACGCGAAGCCGTATTAGGCTAAACACTTCATATTGTGTGGTAAAAACCATTGTAGCACGGTGTGGTAAACTCCAAAATTATAACAGAAATTGTACAGAAGAGACTTGTAATATAGCATGCGGTGCGTCTGGGTCCGCCAGTGACATCACTACACGCGGCGAAAAAATTCAGTGATCGAGCAATCCTTATATTAGGGGGGCGCTCGGCGCCGAGCACTTTAAGTAAATACTCGAGTATCGAGCACCAAGCGGCCGCTCCGAAAGGTGATCGCGAGCAAGCGCTTTTTCCGCTTGGGACGCTTTTTCAAGCTCGCGAGTAGTACCCAGCTCTGGTTGAGAATTGGGCAGTGTTTGAATTGTGACGAATGAAATTTATTTATTAGGTCAGTCAACTGAACTGAAGTTGAACTATTGTGGTAGAACTGGTCCCTTGTAAAGCGCGCTTTATTTTCAAGTGATAAAATTTGGAATTTGACAATGACGTCAAATCTTCCTAACAAATTGGATCATTTGTCCTAAGTGGGGTGGTATTCTGCAAAATTGGCGTCATACTGCCAAATGTCCAATTTAAGGCTAGTTGTGAGTAATTATTCTATTCGTATTTTAGCCAATCTTTTACGCAGTTGACTAGAACGATGTTTCATTCGTACCAAAAGTGAACTATTATGAGTCGGAAGATAAGTCCAGAAACAGGCCATTTTATAGCGTATACTGAGTCCTGAAACAAGTAACCATGTGTATCGAGGGTACTGCAGATTATTTCCGAGGGCAACTCCAAAGAATGAGTAAATATTGAAAAACATATTAAACACATTATTATTTGCAACGATAATTTAAAAAATCAAAATGAACAATTTGACGATGAGAATAATGGTATTTTGATTTCCAATTTTTTAAAATAAAAAAATATACAAAACAGATAATAAGGCTATTTTTTCCACATTTAATAATACTGCTACAATTGTAGAGTGGTTCATAAGCGAATATAATGATTATTTTAGCCGCACCACCGTAAAGTTAATTTGTCCAATTAACATTTTTTTAAAAGATGCATATCGCGATGAAAAATAAATGATGACAGTAAAGTTTACGCGCCCAAAGACGATAAACAAATGACCTGCAAACTTAGCAGCAGTATGATCTTGGGCCAGCCACCGTGAAGTTAGTTCGATCATTTGGAGTTTTTTTTTTTTTTTAATTTAGGCTTTTGCCTGCTCAACAATTTACTCACACTGTTATACAAGGCATTGTTAACAAGGATGTGTTTAGTATATAACTAACATGAGCGGTATGTATGACCGCAAGAATGTTTAAATGTTACGCTACGTTCACTTGTGAGCACTGGATTTGTTGGAACTGGTCACTGGTCGCTGTCGTCGCTAAGGAATATATCTTGGGGTAGTTTACGCTTGAGTCGTACATGGATACCTCGTCGTCCCAGTGTGTAGTGGGCCGCACCACTGCAGTTGTTGAGGTTGGCGTGAAATTTTTTAGTAAGTTTCGCTATATGCTGCTCAACTGTATCGATGCCTAGTTCGTAATGCAGTTGTTGGTTTGTGATGAACCAGGGGGCGTTGAATGCAATTCTGAGGATCTTGTTCTGGAGTATCTGAAGTCTTTGAAGATTTGTTTTGGCTGTGTTTCCCCATACCACACACCCATAGAGGATTAATGGACGTATCAGTGCTTTGTACAGGATAATAGTGCATTGAGGAAGTAAGGCGGACTTTCGGTTTAGAAGTGGATACAGCTGGATTAGTCTCGTGTGTCCTTCGTTTAGTTTTTTGAGTATATGGTGTTTCCACGTGAGTTTACTGTCAAGGTATATACCTAAGTATTTAACGGGCTCCTCATTGGCGTTCCATTGAATGATGTGACCGTTAATGTTGATGTTTGGTGGGTTATTAATACGTCGTAGTGTGAATATTTTTGTAACGCATTTATCATAATTAATGGATAGGTTCCATTTCTTGAACCATCTACTGAGAATAGTGCTGGCGTCTTGCAGTTTGGAGATGGCCATTTCCAAGCATTCATCTTTGGTTATTATGACTGTGTCGTCTGCGTACATTGCAAGGTCTGCATTGATAGTAGGGAAGTCCCGCATGAAGATATTGAAAAGGATTGGGCCTAGGATACTCCCCTGCGGGACCCCTGATTGTATGGTTTTGGTGGGGGAAAAAAAAAGACATTACGGAAATGTAAACAAACGATGAAAATAGTTAAACAAACGTAAACAAACGATAAACAAACGATGTGCATACAAATAATATTAATGTGAACAATGGGCGGTGCCAACTTCACGGACGTCAACTTGTCCGCTAGTGTCAGATACCTCCATTCTCAACATTCGCAAAAACTGACCTATATACACAACGCAAATATTGACAATATCCTGTCTAAGAAAGACAAAATTAGAAGATATAATAAAGGGTGTTTTTTTAAGCCCGATAGAATTTTAAACTTGAATAAACAATACAAAAAACAGCTTTTGATAAAAAATCTATGTTTATTGGAAAGATCAAAATATGACATTAATGTTAAAAATTTTTTGAGGCATATGGCCACCGCGGCTGTCTCTGACGAAGCGAATTCTGTCAGTCCAATTTCAGGTCACTTTTTCGAGCATTGGTGCCATTATGTTATTAATCATACGAACAGTGTTGGCTTCCAAGGCGTGCAGGGTTGCTGGTTTTTTGGCAAAAACCAATGACTTTACGTAGCCACATAGGAAATAATCAAGAGGCGTCAAATCGCAGAATCTGAGTGGCCACTTGACAGGTCCATTTCTTGAAATCAACTTGCAACTGCTCTAAAGCCCAGAACGCCGCAATCGATGGTCTTGTGGCTTTAACTCCTGCAGCAACTGTATCTTATATGGATGTAGCCCAAGATCTTTGTGAAAAATTTTCCATGTAGTGGACGGACAAAGCCCTACCTACTGAGACAGTTTTGGATTTTCTCGCACACTTTCATTTACAGCGGCAATATTCTCTTCAGTGCGCACATTTCTTCGACATTGGTATTACTGCATCCATTAGAGAAATGGTGGTACGCAATCTTTCCACAGTCCGAAGAATGGCTATAGTTCAGATGGGCGATTATGTATGCCGTAAAATTCACGGAGGCGTCTATACGCTTTGCGAATCGATGACTGACTTTCAAAGTAAATTTGAATAATTTGATAGCGTTGTTCAAAAGTGAGTCTATTCATGATGATTTGTCACACTATACTAAATTTAAATGTCACTAATAATGAGCAAACTGACACCTGATTTCACAGCCATCGCGATGGAAAGTTCTATCATGCTTAAAAAAACACCCGATATAAAGATACAATACCACTAAAGTGAATTTCGAGGCTAAAAATCAGAAATAATTCATAAGGGACAAGAGGTTTGCCCACTCCATTTCTAATTCCATCAAACTGAACTCGCTTGTAGAAGTTGGAAGAAGTAAGGATTGGAACCAGCAATTAAATTTTTCGAAGATATTGATCGCGTTTATCGTAGCTGACGTGTATCTGAAAGTTAATAACAAAACTTTACCAGAATTACGTTTCTATTAGGTAATTTTTCTTTGGTGTTTAAGTAGGGAAGTAGAAGAGTAATTATACGGTCAAGGTATCATGTTGAAATATATATTAACGAAAACTACGGTGTGCACCTTTCAGAAGCGAGGTAGCGCTGCTTGAAGGTAGACTTCTTTACAATTTGTCGTCTAATAATGGGCGAGCAGAAACTGCTAGAATTTAACCTACAGTACGCAGTGTTATGTTCATTAATTCCGCCGAATACTAGTAGTACATGGATTAGATTATTCAGTAATTTTGGCAAATATGCCTACCTCTGTATACTCTACATGATATTGTTACCATTTCTCTACGAACTCTACTTAGCCGACAATTTAAAGATAATAGACTATTCACTTACTATTATGAATGCGGGTAATGTATTCTAAAATACTTCAACTATAAGTGTATAAAAACATAGAAACTAGTAAGTAACTCCACCCAAATTTTTAGGTATTTATATCTGCACTATTTTAACAATACACTTTTTCATACGATATGGACGAAATGGGAGAAATTTATTAGAGCATCTGAACAGAGCATTTAAATACAGGACAAACAGCGACATCGTTGAAATTGGCATGAGGAAGGAAAATCAACGTACGAAAAATATCACACAAGCGTTTTTGTTATTGGTTACGTCTGGTGTGATGAGCGTGACTGCTATTCCGATTTTAATGAAGGGAAGGTAAATATGGGGATTTTTACGTGCATACAGAAATGATCAGAAGTACCTTTGGTAGACGGATAAAGTAAACTATGACGTTTGATGGCGAACTAAAGATTTTATATTTTTTATCGCGATCGATTTCGAGTTTGGTTCCTATCGGGCCTAGCGTCAATTATAAAATTAGAAAATAAAAGATATTTTACATGTTGGTCTCAGTTAAAATGGGTTATATGACAATTTTCTCACGCAGAATTCGTGAAGAATTTTTTAATAAACTTGAAACGTGGTGTGAGTGTAGGGTTTCAACTTTATTAAAAAAATAGATTGATAGGTACTTATCTCCACGTTCACCATTGTATATACACAAAAATAGACAAAAAATAACAATTTGTATATGTTCCAGTAAATAATAAACCAAAACGAGTAAATAGGAGCAGATAAATCGCAGATAGGTACCTCATTAAACAATTATTGTTGTGTTGAGGTTACCATCACTTAAAAACCAAGTTAATATTAATTCCAATTGCATTATACAATAAATTAAAAAGAGAAAAAAGAACTTAAAATTGCAGTAATAATGATATCAGTGACGAGAGATTTAAAGACTACTGTAGTGGTGTACTAAATGTTAAACTTTGGATAAGAAAATGATACACTGTGAACATATCCTCTTATTATCAGTATAAATTGCATTCTTCACAGATTCCACGTGATAAAATTGGCTATACCATTAACAACCATTTTAACTTAGACCAAAATGTTGTTTATCTTTTATTGTCAAATGTTATAATTGACGCTAGGACCCGATGATGGGATCAAAACTCGAAATCGATCGCCATAGAAAATACTAAATCTTTCGTTGGCAATCAAACGTCATAGTTTACCTTATCCATAAGATCAGCGTCTAATAATGGACAAATTCATAAAACATACCTTGGGTAGAATTTATACTTCCATACATTATTAAATTTCTTGGGAACGAAACCGGTGGAATTTTTGCATTGTACGGCCGCACCTGCACAATTTCCACCAGTGCCTTAGAGACGGAACGTACCGTGATGATAGTAGAAATGAAATTTTAAAGAAACTAAACTTATTTCGTGTTAATTTTCCAGATTGTTACCATTACCTGGAATATACCCTGGAGTAGATACTAAAAACAATACGCTTCATTATATTGGAATATACACACTTCAAGCTATGGGGCAAATGATCGTGGGACAAATATCTTCAGCTTCGGATACTCTATTCATAGCCACGGTGTTAATGACTAGCCAACAATTGTTGGTGTTCGGTATGATTAAATTCTCACTACTTACCTATAGGTACTAAATGTTGTGTGTAGGTGCCGACATATGCAATTGCCTATATGACGCTTTGCTACAGCACGGTGTAAATAAGGAGAAAGTATTACAATTCAGAGAAATGTTGATGCATGGTGCAAGGTAAGAACTTAATCTATACGGATGCTCTGTTTCAAACTTTTTCCCGTGAAACCCGATTTGAGGGTTTACGATCTCGTAATGAAAAAGTCTCTGTGAGACCCATACGTTAATCTAATCCCCGCAACCATACAAATATTCTCAACTATGCTTTGCGCGATTTCGAACTTGACAAAAAGGTATGCTCTTTTGCTCAATCAAAGATAATACTCGTATTATACTAGATAGACACCGTCTGTATAAATTTTAAACGCTCACAATATATTGAGGAAAAAATCGATCTCAAACATCGTATAAAACAACAAGTAGACTTAGATCGATCAGTTCAATACCTGGTTACTCTTATTCAAGAAGCGGCATGGGAAGCTACGACTAAAGTAACAGAACCTGATCATCAGACAAAAAACGTCCCTTTCTATATAAAGGAACTAATTGCTGAGAAAAGACGAGCTAGGGCGAAATGGCAAAGATCTCGAAATGCTACTGACAAATTAAGCTACAACAGGCTGACTCGACGTCTCCGTACAGTCTTACTGGATTGTCAAAATGCCAAATTTAATTACTATCTCAAAAATCTTAAACAAGAAGATCATACCATCTGGAGGGCAACCAAAGGATTCAAGAGACCACAAGTCGGCATACCACCCATGAGAAAAACTAATGGAGACTGGGCAAGATCTAACAAGGAATTATCTAACACCTTTGCTGGGCACCTATCTAAGGTATTCCAACCCTTGGAATCAAACATAGCTGACGAAGCTATTGAGGAATATCTGGACATTCCCTGCCAAATGTCCCTAACTATCAAACCTATTTCGCCAGCAGAGATTCGGTCCGAAATGAAAAAGTTAAATAACCATAAAGCACCAGGTTATGAGCTAATAACAGGACAAGTTCTGAAAATGCTCCCAGTAAAGGCTATCGTGTTATTGGCAACTATATACAACCGCATGTTAAGTATGTCCTACTACCCCATCTTATGGAAATATGCGCAAATAATAATGATTCCCAAACCCGGGAAAGCGCCAGAAAACGTTACATCATACAGACCGATTAGTCTTCTACCATTGCTAGGAAAAATTTTTGAGAAACTTCTCTTTAAAAGGATAATGAACAATACGAATATATATTATCTCAACTGCCCCTGCACCAATTCGAATTTCGAGAAGGCCACTCAACAACACAACAAGTACACCGAATAGTAAACGAAATATCAAGGAGCCTTGAGGAAAAGAGATACTGTACAGCCGTGTTCCTGGACGTTGCCCAGGCGTTTGATAAAGTCTGGCACACTGGCTTACTACATAAATTAAAAAGGTCCCTTCCAAGCTATTATTACCTTCTCATTAAATCTTACCTTTCTGACAGATTCTTCTCAGTAAAGTATAACAACGAACACTCCAACTACCATCCTATAAAATCTGATGTCCCACAAGGCAGTGTCCTTGGTCCCCTACTTTACCTAATTTAGACTGCTGACATACCCGAAGCTGCAAGCACTGTCATCGCTACTTTCGCTGACGATACGGCAATTCTTTCTACGCACGATAACGCAATACTGGCATCTGAAAACCTCCAAACCCACCTAAACCTTATAAATGAATGGCTCTGTAAATGGCGCATAAAAATTAACCAAACTAAATCCGTACAAGTGACGTTTACTACGCGGTTCAACGTGTGTCCAACAGTTACCTTAAATGACGTTCCAATACCTGTCAAGACCTAAACCAAATGCCTTGGCCTTCACCTAGACCAACGATTAACGTGGAAAAAGCACATCCAAACTAAACGTAAACAACTAAATCTGAAATTTCGCCAAATGTATTGGCTGTTTGGACGACAGTCCAAACTGTCCTTGTCCAACAAGCTACTACTCTACAAAACAATGTGGAAACCAATTTGGACATATGGAGTGCAACTCTGGGGATGTGCCAAACCCACTAGGATTAAGACAATACAACAGTTCCAGTCCAAAACCCTCCGCGCTATGGTGAACGCACCATGGTATGTCTCAAACGAAACCCTACACCAGGATCTGGGCATTTCATTCGTCACTAACGAAATTCAAAGGCACGCCCAAAATTACCACGTCAGACTCCAGGGCCACAACAATGATCTCGTACATCAACTGTCCGCTGCCCATCCACCTTTTAGAAGATTAAATAGGATCTGGCCTCATGACCTGCAAGCACCCTAATCTGAAAGGACGACTATAGGAGTACTGCTAATGAGTGGTTCCTCCCTACAACGCTCATATAAGTCGACACAATTACTTAATACTCCCTGTAGAGTAGATTGTAAATTTACTGTTAATAAAAAAAAAAAAAATTTTGTCCGCGGGATATGTCGACTCTAACATTGGCTAACGGACGCGTCAATAAAATTAATAAATCTCGGTGAACTTAAGCTGGCAAACTACTTTTGTAGAAGTGTACTGGTTCACGGTGGAGTAGCTATATTTGTGAAACATCATATAAAATATAAAACTGTCACCTAATTTAGAGAAATACAGCATGGAACAAGATTACGAATTTTGAGCCATCAAACTAATTGATCGCTGTTTATCGCTCTGGTCTCGGTAACTTTAAAGTGTTTTTGGAACGCTTAGAAAATGTATTATTGTCTGTAGCAGTAGCGATATTTTTATTCTGTGCGATTTTAATGTAAACTTTAATGATAGAAGTCGTAATCTATCTGATATGTTAGCACTTTTTGCTTCGTTTGATTGTATTCCGATAATATCTGAAGCAACCAGAATTTTTAGAGGTAGTGAATCTTGTATTGACAATATCGTTACTTACCTAAAACATTGTGAGCTCAGTGCGGGAGTTATTGACCCGTGTTTGTCTAATCACAAAGGGCATAAATTTCACTATCTTTGTTAGCCGATTTTGGAAAAATTTGTGAAACACTGATATACTAAGGTCTTTCCATGCTTAAAAACTATTGGGAAAAATACTTGATTTAATTAATTTATTTATTGAAATAAATAAAAATGACATGTTAATTTCTGTGCCACAGACGTTTCAAGATAACCGCATTAGATTTAAATTTGCATATTCTTTCTTGGAATCCAGAATTTGGATCGATTTCTCATTTAGGCAAAGACAGCGAGACATGTGGTTTTTTAGGCCAGTCTCATTTTTATAACTCGAATTTTTGCACAACTGATGCTTAACTCGTGTATCTGTTTTTATTGGAGAACTGATCTGATTTCCAAAAGCCGGCATCAAAAAAGGCTCTTCTATGATACAATTGATAAAATATCGGGTGTACTAAATACTCGTAACCTGAAAGAAATAAAACACAAACTGTTACTCCAAAGCTATATTCAGGCGAAAATTTAAAACAATTATAATAATTAAAGTAGTTGTTGTATTGTTTCAGGTTTTTGTGAATTTATGGGAATTTTTCTATGGGAACGATATTTTTTATATTTTGGATTATTAAAATAAGCGACAAAGTGACATTCCTCGAAAAAGGTGACGTTTTCGTTGTCAAATACGAGCGCAAATGTCTACATTGGATATCGATCGTAGAAAAAACAATTAAACGCTTGTCCAAAAATAGATAATAAAATCGAATTGGTTGATCAACGGATTATGTAAATAAAATTCAGGTGGAGTAACGTAAAGTTAAGTAAATTCATAGTAAAATAGAAATCCATATCCTAAGAATTTTTTTCATGAAAGTGTACCTTTAGTGTTTAAAAAACAAGTTTTTACCATTTTTAAGCAGTTTCAACTTCGAACTTTCCGTAGCGACTAAAATGACTACTTTAGTCTTACTTTTGAGAGTACCCGAAGTGCAATACTATCTTCTATTATTGAGATGATAAAGAGGTTGCTTGATAGGTTGTTATACTGGGACAGGTGATTTAATAACGATTTAATACCTTTTAAGTAATAAATTTGATTAATAGTAGATAGTGATTTCTTAAATACAGCAATTTTCTGCAAAAGGATTTGTACTCTTTATACCTTTTGAAAATTAACATTTGTAAGGTATCACTAATTCGGGGCTCTGATATTTCTACTTCTACAAACTGAATTTGAGGCAAAAAATGCATGTCGGGGGTAAATTGAATTTTTTGTTACAGATGGTCAGAGGATACCGAAGAGCGTATCAACAAAGATCGCATTATGACAATAATACGTTCCGAGGATTTTAAAGTAAGAGTATTACACCTTCTGACTAAATACATTAAACACCATCAAGAAATCCTGGAATTTTGTAAGGTCATGGATGGCTATTTCTTGCCACTCCTCTTCATGAAAATGTGCGTATCCATGTTTTACCATGTTTTCGTGCCATTTGCAATCCTTCATGTGAGTGTTTTAACAACTTTTGACACTGGAATGTGACAACGACAATTTTTAGAGCAAACAATTAGGATTAACGCTCATCTTGGTTCAATACGAAGCATGCGCGCTTACCGAACTGCTTATATTTACCTTGGCCGGACAAATACTAATAAATAAGGTAATTAAATCAGAAATAAAGAAGTGGATACATATAATGAAGCTAAATGAAAACAGTGGTGGAATACAATACATTTAACTTTGTATAATCTTTATAGAGTGAAGAACTTCACCGAAACATATTTGAGTCACCGTGGTATATGTGTGATGTTAAGTACCAGAAGTATATTTTATTGGTAATCATGCGCACGGGACGTACTACTTGTATTTCTGTGGGAAAATTGGTTCCAATGTCTCTGGCACTGTTTCTATGGGTAGCGTTGCACTTTATGCCTATGTGAAATATATCTGTATGTTTTAGATGATGAAAACTGCATTTTCATACCTCGCTGTCCTACGACAAGTTGCAGACTGATAATGCAGAACATCCTAACCGAGGCGTTTTGGTGTAGCTTTCCATTAGATTTTCACTCTCACTTTCACTAAACTGCGCACGGCATCTTACTATACGGAGTACATAACCGTTCAGATATTTTCAAACGGCACACAACAAGCCTCGCAACAAGCGCATTTGTATCTTAAATTTTCAATAATTTTAAAAATTAAATAAACTTAAAGAATGATACTTCAAGATTCAGCGTCTTATTAATTACCATGCTGCATAGAGTGTTGGGATTTGTGCTCTCAGCGCTAAGAATAAAATATTTTGTGGGTATGTGACATCGTATAATCCGTGTCCATGCCATAAAAAATGGGTATGTTCAATTGTGTTTTCGAAAATCATCTTTAGCTACCAGAACATAGCTGCTTCGTGTTCACTACGCTATACCCTATTTTAACACGATGTACATTTTTACCAACCGATTTTAGCGCAATTAGTCTCTCTCTCTCTCCCTCTCTCTCTCTCTCTCTCTCTCTCTCTCTTCCCCTCTCCTCCTCTTTTAAATAAATGTTTATCCCCATTCCCCACATCGAGCTTCCAACCGTGTTACAATTTATTCCGAATCTCTTGCTGATGTTACAGCGTCGTACGCAAGACATCCAACGGATCTCCATGTTACGCAACTATAAGAAAGGTTGCCTTCTCTTCCAGTATCCAATTATTTATATCAGCAGCGGTTTCAAGTTGTCTCAAGTATGTGGAACACGGTGATTTTTCATCGAATGTTGGTGGCTTAACTCGAATTTTTGTCGTACCCCTATTTTCACAGGGTTTTGACTCTGAGGCTTCCTTGTGGGTAGTGATGTGGATTGCAAAATAACGATTTGTAAGTTACATAAAAAATGGTTATATTACGCATCACTTACAAGAGGTTGTTTTTTTATGTAATTTATGACTTTTATGAAATTTACGTAATTAACGGTTTTTATTTAAAAAACCGTAATTTTTTTAAAGTTACATAAATGTAATACCTATTTGATACATTTTGATCGGTACTACCACAGACCAGCAACGGTACTACCAACGTCAACGATTCACCGTTGAATCTAGTTTGGTTTAATGACGATGATACAGTATGTAATTCGGGATCTGGAACCTGTCCTTCCAAACGACGCGTGATGGCGAAATACCTACTGCTTGGGTATTTTATTTAATACACCAAAATGTATAACTCAACAAGAATATTAAAAAAAACACGAAAAACATAAATGGCAGGTAATTTTACAAAAATATTTGTAAATTACGTAAAAAAAATTACTGGTAATTTTACTGTAAAATTACGGTTTTTTAAAAAAAATGGTAAGTTACATAAATTACATAAAATACCAACATAAACAATTTTACACGTAATATTACGCACTTAAAAAAAACGTGTAATTTAACATCACTACTTCTGGAAGGATTGTGGAACAGCAAGTAGATCTCATCTCATCTTACTTATTGTTAGCCCGCTTCGATGTTAGTTTCCACGGCTTTAATTTTGGTCTGTTGACCCACTTTCATTTCTTGAGTTAGTTGCACTAACACAAAAAGTATTCACACCTGACACCAGTGTAACTTAATTTTAATTGGGTCGTTTCAGAGGTCGTTTTTATGGCGATGACTCATCTTTCATAGTGCCTCAAACGAGATTTCTGGAGTATTTGCTACAGTCACCATCATTTCTTTATGGAAACAGTTACTCGATTTCCCGATCTGTACAAATTCAAGCAGCTAACATTGTTTCTCTGAAACAAGACTCCTAGTCTTCACAAAGTAGGTGCGTGATTGTGTTTATCTTTCTCGTGCTTAATTATTCCTTAATTCAGAAGGTTCAAGGATATGGTGTTACGTTCCTTTTTTTTTGTTCAGTTTGTCGTTAGTTTTGTCGCCTTCGAAACCCCTTTATAAGTTTTATTTTGATTTTATTTTAGGTTAGGATTTATATTTAGTTTTAGAATTAGGGATTTTTGTTTGGGTTTCGTTGATGGTTGTATACCAGTGGCGTACCATTCTATAGTATTCATTTTATTTCTTTTAGGACTGTAAGTTACGTTTGGAATTCGCCGTATATTTTTTTTGGTATCTATGATGCCGTTTTTACCCTCTTCCTATTTCTTTTGGCTCTTTAATCTTTTCCTTATGATTTTCTGCCCCCATCCCTTTTTCCTCCCCTAGATTATTGTTTTCCCCTCAAAAAAAAAAACCCTAACGCAAACAGTTTGCTTTTATTATCATTTTTTTTTTGAGTCACAATTTTGTTATACCTATAGTTTGTTTTACGTCCCAGGCGAAATTAAATAATATGTTATGCTTCCTTTAATTGTCGTATTTCTCCCCTTCTTTTGAGCCCTAACTTCCTCGACCATCGTAGGGCTAATTTCTAATTTTGGAGCACGGATCCCTAACTGGGAAAATAAAAATTAGTGGCGCCTTAAATTTTATCTATTACCCGCCTAGTCTCTCCATGAGCAGCCGCCGCCGTGGTTAGGGCTATTTGTTCCTTGCTTCTCTGACTTATTTTGTGCCCCGTTTACTCTGCGTCCTTGACCACGTTACAATGGCACTTGACACTTATAGCCCTGATTGGGTTTGAGAAACGTGAAAGTAATTTAGCAAGTGTGATTAATGAGAAAATGTGATGTCCAAGAAGTGAATTTTGTGCATTTGCAATGACGTCGTGGATTTAGATAAAAAGAGTTTAAAATCTTTATGCTTGTAACGCTTACTTTGTATCCTGTAAAGAGAAGAACTGGCAGCTTATACAAAAAAAAATGCGCTGTCGTACAAAATGACGGTAAATATTTTTTTGTGTTTTTATGTTTTAATTTTCTCCTAAACCGTTTCAATACAACATCATAAAGTCAAAAAGCTGTTTATAAATCAGGCTTCCATTAATTTATGCTTTCATTTAGGGAATCTTATGGCTCTTGTCACTGACGATTATAAACTCTATTAGAAGAAACAAATGTTTGTGTCATAATTCATAAATGGTAAGTGATGGGAGAAATGTGGTTGATCTTGACGTAAATGTCGCTGAGGAAGTGGAGAAATGTTTATTTATATGTCGACGATTTATGGCCGTTTATACCGAGAAATTTAAGCGTTAAACCCATGCCATCGATTATTGAGGCAATGGTTACCATGGATTTTAGATTTGTCGGTGCAAACGGCCATTAATGATTTACTACGCAGGTAAAACGGTGGGTGATATAACACGTAAATTGCAAGTGGCAATAAATAAAATTATAGAAAATGAGAATGAGTTGCATTGACGAACGTTAAACAAATTTGGACAATTTAGTACAATAACGTGCAATTTATAATTTATCGCCAACTTTTATTGATGTTGTTGATTCTCTGGAGCGTATTTAAATAATCAAGACATATTTTACTGGTTTACATACGAATGGAAGACACTTCTCGTATGTGTTTCCGATGTATGAATCAGAGTCAACTTTCTGATACCCAATTTAACGGCATCATAATAATCTACAGGGGGGACACAGATATAATAGAATCAGCTAATTTGTAATATCTATTATGTCGCTGTAAACTACTGTTGGAGGATCAGTTTGCTTAGTTTGATCAATTTAGGGATGGACTGTCCTTCAGTGCGGTTGCATAATGAAGCAGTTTGGTTTAGGTAGGCGCCTGAAACGTCCACTCCCTTTACCACGACACGAGGATATTGTACTTTATCCTTTTCATGTTTGTGATTCAAATCAATGTGGGGACTAACGGAGTTGGGTTAATAAATAATTTATAAACTAAATAAAGTTTTAGATATACAGATAATACAATTCAAACACGTAGGTAGTTTACTAGAGTGCGGTTTATTTGTCATGCACGTTATTGGGATTTCACAATTCGTTACAGTAGCAATTGCACGTTGAATGGAATAAGGGTGTACCTCTCCTGGAGCGTCATTGAAAGAATGCTCTTGTTTGGACAGACCACTGGCTCAGTAAAATGAAATAAAGACACGTTAAAGGCGATTTGTACAATTTTTAATAGCAAATTTTGAGCTACAGCTGAATTCACGAACGGTGAACCCTGCGTCACTAGTTTGTGAGGCAATTTCAAACGAGTCCTTTATTCTCTATCACATGTCAACACATGAGCGAGAAAAAGTAACAATTTGAAATAGTGACGCAGGGCTCACCTTTCGTGAATCCAACTGTATAAACTTATTTCAGGCTAAGGTTTAGAAGCAATTAGTTAAAGTATGATGACTTTCATTCGCTTGCTTTGAAACAACCTCTATTGGAAATTACAACTTTATTTAGCTGAAATTTCGATGATTAGGTTTCAAAGAACCAATAGCTTTATTCGATGACGCAATGACGGGAAATAGGAAAAACTTCCGAAACTTGCGAAATATCTGTTGGCTGTTCTTCTTCGTTCAGTTGCAGGGTCTACAAGGCTCGCCATGTGCAAGGGGTTGCATATTTTTCTCAGATGATGACCTGGAAAGCGTTTTAACGTCGTTTTTTGAAGAGCAAAGATTTTGGATTCATGCAGTATACAGCCCCTTTTTTTTGGTATTGTGCCCACTGCCTACCCTTTGGCCGGGATATACATTTGTCCTCTCTAACATCCTATAAACAGGTGCGTTCCATTTGACACAATTGTTTGTATTGGGGAATATCTCTCATACCTTATGCCTTTTAAGTTTAGTTTAGTTCGTTCTTTTTAAATTCGGTAGCTTATAGCTAGCACCTGAGCCAAGAAAGATCTTTACGATTAATATGCGGAATGGTAACTTTTTTACTTATATTGCTCTGAAATTTTAACCAAAGATCTTCTAGTAAAAATAAACATATTACATATTGTAAACGGCAGGTGTGCGCATGAGCAGACTGTGGAATGTCAATTTTCTTGATTGTCACTTTTCTTTGAAGTGTTAACCATAATTATGTAGATGTTATTAGTAAAGAAAAACATAGCGCACATAGCTATGATTGATCAATGCATGGATAAACTAAAGCTACTCGCCTTAGGACCCTTTTTTCCTTTTCGTTTCGTTTCCAACTTCTCACCCGAAAATTTATTCGGTCGCTTCACGGACTTGTAACGTAAATAACTTATTTTATGGAATGAAGCACCAGGAGAAATGCTGGGCTAACTGTGTAAGTTCAGGTGGTAGATACTGTAACATAAATTGTGGTTTATTTATTTATAATTAATTGACAATGAATTTGTTACAGTATTCAAATGGATTAATTTATAACAGTTAATTATTATTTACATAACATAACTCGAGCGCGAACTATTTATCACTGATTATTTCACTTCTGCAACTCTGTTAGAACCGACTTAAACGCCAATGCGAAAGTTCTCCAACTCTTTTGAACACTTCCAAGTTTTCTAGAACATTCTCGAAAAACACGTCACATTTCCTGGAAAGATCGCGTCACATATCCGCCTTCGTTCTTTATGGCCGATGACTAATCCATGAAGGCGCCTCAAGGTCTTTCGGGATTTTTGGAATATTCGCTACAATACGTGTAATAGAATTTGTTTATAACTGTGTACCGTTTCCTCCATAGTTAGGTAATAAGCTTTTAAAAAAACGATCTCATAGATGATTTGAAATGTGACAATGTAATTTTCGATAAAACACACACTGAAATCAAGCACAAAACACTGCTAGGTAGCTCTTCAATTTTAACTTCCTTTTCCTGCACAGATCCTCACCCCGGTACAGAATAATGATTCCATTCTGATCTCAATTGTTTTCTTAACTCCCAACAGACAGTAGCCATGCACAAAATCCTCAGGTTCCAAACGAACTTTAACAAAATTTTGACCAACACTCAAAATGAACTTTGGGCGAGGATCCAATAAAATGGATCGTGTTTTGAATATGAAACTTCTTATTAATAAAGGGTCCGAATTAACACACATCTTGAGTGAAATTTCGCATATACTTTTTATTTTAAACTAATTACATGAAAAACAAACTAAATCCTGATAAATTGACATTAATCAAAAGTTCTATATAAAAATTGAAATTTTATATTAAAATACGATTTCGGGTAAACAAAACTCGTTAGTAAAATGACACTTGACTCGCCCCAAAGGGACCTAGTACTTCAATATTTCCTCGCCAGTAATGTGTCATTTTCCTGACTTTTAACTATTATTCCTTTATTACAAATTTTATCAGTTAAACTAATCTGATTCTTCAATAACAATAATTAATCGCTACAAAGCTACAAATTGGTTGCACTTACTTGAAATGTTAACTAACGTGTTTGTTCTATGTGCAACTATCTTTTTTTATTGAAAAGAAGTTCATTCGATTTTCATTGGCTCAATGAACAAATCGCAACGTAGTACCACAGACAAAGAGTATTTTAATCTGTGGTAGTACCTTACCTAGTACATTACTTTTACTTCACCAATCCAATATAAATTCAGGTTTTATTGTACGATTGTGTAAAGGCAGCGGCATAGAAAATTGGGTAAGTTCAAATTAAGAATTTACATGGGAGAGATGCCATGTAAAAGTGAATTTCGTTTTTATATATGCGCTCAAGTACCACATGTTTAGTGATCGCAGTAGCAGATATGGATTATATTGTATACCACAGACTGTAACTTTCTGTGCAAATCAGATAGGTATAATTTTAACTATAAAGTTATCTAGCTAGAAAATTAATCCATCTACAGCAAGCAAAACCTTCCAATCCAACTTTCACAAATGAACAGGAGGGTGTATAGTAATTAATTTACAACAAACCATAATAATAAGTTAAAATATCGAACGCGTTTCAACAAAAAGGTTGTCATCATCGGCGAACAACTGAACAATAAAATACAATATATATTTAAGGATTTTTTGCCGAATATATATATATGAATGAATGAATTTTGTTTAATTCGAGACGCCCGGTAGCTCGGCCGCCCACCTCTCTACCTAGTTTGGGTTTAACAGAGCATAGAATTTATATTATCAGGCGGGTACATTTTTTCCTTATGTAGACCTTTGGCCGTACTCGAAGTTTGGTCCTAGCAGTTTATTTTTCTGTCCTTTGTGTTGGCGCCATAGGCTTACTATGCGTGCTGCATTTTTTTTCTTGTTAGTTGATCGTTCGGTAGTTGAAATCTTTGATTCGATTTCCTTCTTAGCTTAAGATAAGTTTTTGTTTCTGTTGGGCATTTTTCTGCTAGGTGGCCGGTATTTTTGCACACGAAGAATTTCATGGTAGCTTCCATAGATAAAAATATTCTAAATTCTTCTACGTCGTAGTTTATGTCAATCGAGTCTGGTATCTGGCTGATGTCGGTTTTGGTAAGTGCTGCAGCAACGGTTTTACGTGACCGGCTTTAATGAACTTCATAGGCAATTTTAGTTCCATACCAGTCTTATCGACTATCGCCTTTATAACGCCGGTGTGGGGTATAATCAGGCAAACGTTACCTATCATTACCTGCTTTAGTGGGTTAGTGAGTGTAGCTTCCAGGATATAAATAATAAAATATAATAATTATTCGTGGTTTATTAACTTTGGAATACTTTCCAGATAAGAAGTGAATATCGACAGGACTATTCCATTTTCCTTTAGTTAGAGGCTATCGATTAAATTCTGGCGCGGTAACTCAAAATTTGTGGTTGCTAAGTTTTTCATGAGAAGTATGGTACGAAGGACCACATTCAAATTATGTTGAAACCTTGAAACAAATATCGATTTTGATGTTTTGTGTTGTCATGGTCGTTTTGATCGTTCGGGATTTTATATGCGAAAGTTTCTGCATTATTTTCACGTGATTTCGAAAAAATATCTTGGCAACCGCTCCAATTTATTCTATTCCATTATGTATAGTTAACAAATTTCAGAAAAACAAGAAAGATAAATCAGGTACTCCTCCTTTTTTAATCTATACCTAACAACTGGTCCGCTAGTTTCAGATACCTCCATTCTCAACATTCGCAAAAACCCTGGAGAAGTCTAATCGCAAAAGTACGAATTGTTTTGAATTCTACGCCCCAAAATTAATAAGAAAAGTGTTTTCCCGAGAAATTTTGGTGTAGACGATTTTTGGTAAAAAAGGAAGGTTATACACTGCCTATTTTAGATCTCCGAAAAAAAATTGTCTCAGATCGACCGGGAAAATATTTTCCGATAGAATGTGCCCTGTAGAATCCATAATTTCAAACGGTTCGAAGATTGGGCTACTAGTTCAAAAGTTACAGCCCTTTGAATTTTCTTTCGAAATTGGTTTCTAGTCTATAACCTTTGATTGAGAGGTTGGATCGAAAAAGTAAGAATTGATTTGGATTCTACGCACCCAAATTAATAAGAAAAAGTGTTTTCCCGAGAAATTTTGGTGTAGTCGAATTTTGGTAAAAAAGGAAGGTTATACGCTGCGGAGGAGAAGTTCGTCTTTCATTGCGAACGGACGTGTTTTGAGCCAGCTCCGGCTGATTTTAGTGTCTTTTGTGACTGTATAGGTTTAAAAATGTTTGTCCTGTGTGGCCGGGAGCGCACAAATATTTGTAATTGTTTAGTGCTTATTTGATCGAAATCGGTTCAGTGGTTGAGATTTTACGAATTTTTAAAGTATTAAGTTTAATCTCAAGATGCATAACGCGCGGGACTAATTAAATCGTGAGAAGACAGGGCAGGAACCTCCAACCAACAGAACAAAAAGGGCGTAAAGTTAAGATAAGTGCTTGCTTACTTACTTACTTACTTAGAATTAAGGCTAAATTAAGATAGAAATAGAGCGATAGAAAAGATAGAATAGAGCGGCTCAAGTCACTGGGAGCTACATTGAATATACCTACTTCGAAGCGGGGTCAGGGTGGAACAAATTGACCCTTGGGAAAGGAAATATAAACTTGTCAACCGGAGACATATAAAGAAAATATAGCCATAAATTACCTACAATATTTAAACTCTCAAATTTCGGTTTAATAGGCATGTTTGACAAAAAAGGAAACCTTTCTTACCAAATTTAAGCGGCTTTTTTTCCTGTTTTTTACACTTTCTTACTCTCGTTAGTACCTTTAGTTTAGAGTCTCACAGAATAGAATATACGGGGTGGCTAAAGATAGACTGAAGGGACGCGAGTATTTTCCCGAGAAATTTTGGTGTAGTCGATTATTGGTAAAAAAAGGAAGGTTATACACTGCCTTTTTTTGAGCCCCGAAAAAGAAATTGTCTCAGATAGACCGGGAAAAAAAATTTTCTTATAGAATGTGCCCTGTAGAATCCATAATTTCAAACAGTTCGAAGATTGGGCTACTAGTTGAAAAGTTACAGCCATTTGAATTTTCTTTCGAAATTGGTTTCTAGTCTATAACTTTTGATTGAGAAGTCTAATCGAAGAAGTACGAATTGTTTTGGATTCTACGCCCCAAAATTAATAAGAAAAAGTGTTTTCCTGAGAAATTTTGGTGCAGTCGATTTTTGGTAAAAAAAAGGAAGATTATACACTGCCTTTTTTTGAGCCTCGAAAAAGAAATTGTCTCAGATCGACCGGGACCGGGGAAAAAAAATTTTCTTATAGAATGTGCTCCGTAGAATCCATAATTTCAAACAGTTCGAAGATTGGGCTACTAGTTGAAAAGTTACAGCCATTTGAATTTTCTTTCGAAATTGGTTTCTAGTCTATAACTTTTGATTGAGAAGTCTAATCGAAGAAGTACGAATTGTTTTGGATTCTACGCCCCAAAATTAATAAGAAAAAGTGTTTTCCTGAGAAATTTTGGTGCAGTCGATTTTTGGTAAAAAAAAAAGGAAGATTATACACTGCCTTTTTTTGAGCCTCGAAAAAGAAATTGTCTCAGATCGACCGGGACCGGGAAAAAAAAATTTTCTTATAGAATGTGCTCCGTAGAATCCATAATTTCAAACAGTTCGAAGATTGGGTTACTAGTTCAAAAGTTACAGCCCTTTGAATTTTTGATTGAGAAGTCCCTGGCAAAAAACTGACCTTTATACACAAGGCGTTATCAAATATTGACAATAAATAAATAAAGGCAAAATTAGAAGATATAATATAAAGATACAATACCACTAAAATGAATTTCGAGTGATGGGCTAAAAATTAGAAATAATTCATAAGGGACAAGAGGTTTGCCCACTCCATTTCTAATTCCATCAAAATGAACTCATTTGTAGAAGTTGGAAGAAGTAAAGATTGGAACCAGCAATTAATTTTTTTCGAAGATATTGATCGCGTTTATCGTAGCTGACGTGTATCTGAAAGTTAATAACGAAACTTTACCAGAATTAAGTTTCTTTTAATTCTTCTTTGGTGTTTAGCTATTGAAGTAGAAAAGTAATTATATGGTCAAGGTTATCATGTTGAAATATATATATTAACGAAAACTACGGTGTGCACCTTTCAGAAGCGAGGTAGTGCTGCTTGAAGGTAGACTTCTTTACAATTTGTCGTCTAATAATGGGCGAGCAGAAACTGCTAGAATTTAACCTACAGTACGCAGTGTTATGTTCATTAATCCCGCCGAATACTAGTAATACATGGATTAAATTATTCAGTAATTTTGGCAAATATGCCTACCTCTGTGTACTCTACATGGTATTGTTACCATTTCTCTACGAACTCTACTTAGCCGAAAATTTAAAGATAACAGACTATTCACTTACCATTATGAATGCGGGTAATGTATTATAAAATACTTTCCACGGTGTATAAGAACATAGAAACTAGTAAGTAACTCCACCCAAATTTTCAGGTTGTTATATCTGCTCTATTTCAACACTACACTTTTTCATACGAAATGGACGAAATGGAAGAAATTTAGTAGAGCATCTGAACAAAGCGTTTAAATACAGGACAAACAGCGACATCGTTCAAATTGGGATGAGGGAGGAAAATCAACGTACGAAAAATATCACACAAGCGTTTTTGTCATTGCTTACGGTTGGTGTGTTGAGCATGACTGCTATTCCGATTTTAATGAAGGGAAGGTAAATATGGGGATTTTTACGTGCATACAGAAATTATCAGAAGTACCTTTGGTAGACGGATAAAGTAAACTATGACGTTTGATGGCGAACTAAAGGTTTAATATTTTTTATGGCGATGGATTTCGGGTTTTGATCCCATCATCGGGCCTAGCGTCAATTTTTAAATTTGAAAATAATTTACATGTTGGTCTCAGTTAAAATGGGTTTTATGACAATTTTCTCACGCGGAATCCGTGAAGATTTTTTTTAATAAACTTGAAACGTGGTGTTAGTGTAGGGTTTCAACTTTATTAAAAAATAGATTGATAGTTACTTTATCTCCACGTTCACCATTGTATATACACAAAAATAGACAAAAAATAACAATTTGTATAATATGTTCCAGGAAATAATAAGCTAAAACGAGTAAATAGGAGCAGATGAATCGCAGATAAGGTACTTCATTAAACAATTATTTTTGTGTTGAGCTTACCATCACTTTAAACCAAGTTAATATTAATTCCAAATGCACTATATAATAAATTAAACAGAGAAAGAAGAACTTAAAATTGCGGTAATAACGATATCAGTGGCGAGAGATTTATAGACTACTGTAGTGGTGTACTAAAAGTTAAACTTTGGATAAGAAAATGATACACTGTGAACCTATCCTCTTATTATCAGTATAAATTGCATTCTTCACAGATTCCACGTGATAAAATTGGCTATACCATTAACACCCATTTTAACTTAGACCAACATGTTGTTTATCTTGCATTGTAAAATTTTATAATTGACGCTAGGACCCGATGATGGGATCAAAACTCGAAATCGATCGCCATAGAAAATACTAAAACTTTCGTTCGCAATCAAACGTCATAGTTCACCTTATCCATGTAATAATAATAATAAATTAATAATGGACGAATTCATAAAACATACCTTGGATAGAATTTATACTTCCATACATTATTAAATTTCTTGGGAACGAAACCAGTGGGATTTTTGCATTGTACGGCCGCACCTGCACAATTTCCACCAGTGTCTTAGAGGCAGAACGTACCGTGATGAGAGTGGAAATGAAATTTTGAAGAAACTAACATTATTTCGTGTTAATTTTCCAGAATGTTACCATTACCTGGAGTATACCCTGGAGTAGATACTAAAAACAATACGCTTCATTATATTGGAATATACACACTTCAAGCTATGGGGCAAATGATCGTGGGACAAATAACTTCAGCTTCGGATACTCTATTCATAACCACGGTGTTAATGACTAGCCAACAATTGTTGGTGTTCGGTATGATTAAAATTCTCACTACTTACCTATACTAAAGGTTGTGTGTAGGTGCCGACATATGCAATTGCCTATACGACGCTTTGCTACAGCACGGTGTAAATAAGGAGAAAGTACTACAATTCAGAGAAATGATGCATGATGCAAGGTAAGAATTTGACCCATACGGATGTTCTGTTTCTAACGTTTTTTTCCGTGAAACACGATTTGAGGGTTTACGATCTCGTAATGAAAAAGTATCTTTGAGACTCATACGTTAATCTAATACCCTCAACCATAAAAAGATTCTTAACTATATGCTCGCCATCCTCGAAATACTACCGCCATTTCGCCGTCGGTCCAATGTCATATTTATAAAATGAGTTTGCTAATAAATCCTCCATTCGTCCCACAAAAATGCCATTATTATTATTAAGTAGCTCGACGTATCGAGTACTTTAAAAAAAAAATAATGAAATGCGTGTCCAAAAACAGGTATTAAAATCAAATTTGATGTTTTGATAAAATGAGTATATAAAATTCATGTGGAGTAAAGTGAAATTAAATAAATGCATAGTAAAAATAGCAAAGATCGTGTAGTATGATCTTTGAAAATAGTAAATCCATATCCTAAGAAATTTTTACATGAAAGTGTAGTTGTAGTGTCTAAGAAACAAGTTGATACCAGTTTTAAGGCGTTTCAATTTTAAACTTTCCGTGGGGTAGCCTTACTTTTGAGAGTACGCGAAGTGCAATACTATCTTCTGTTATTGACATGGTGAAGAAGTTGTTACTGGGGACAGGTTTATTGACGATTTAATACTTTTTAAGTGATAAATTTGATTGAAAGATAGTTACTGATCTCTTAAATACAGCAATTTTCCGCAAAAGGATTTGTTCTTTACACATTTTTAAAATTAATCATTTGTAAGGTATCACTAATTCAGAGGTCTGATATTTATACAAACTGCACTAGTTAACTAGAAGTGTCAGGGGTAAATTGAATTTTTTGTTACAGATGGTCGGAGGATACCGAAGAGCGTATCAACAAAGATCGCATTATGACAACAATACGTTCCGAGGATTTTAAAGTAAGAGTATTACACCTTCTGACTAAATACATTAAACACCATCAAGAAATCCTGGAATTTTGTAAGGTCATGGATGGCTATTTCTTGCCACTCCTATTCATGAAAATGTGCCTATCCATGTTTTACCATGTTTTCATGCCATTTTCAATGCTTCATGTAAGTGTTTTAACAACTTTTGAAACTAGAATGTGGCAACGACAATTTTAGAGCAAACAATTAGGATTAACGCTTATCTTGGCTCAATATGAAACATGCGCGATTACCGAACTGCTTGTATTTGCCCTGGCCGGACAAACACTAATAAATAAGGTAATTAAATCAGAAATAAAGAAGTGGATACATATAATGAAGCTAAATGAAAACAGATGGTGGGATACAATTAACTTTGTAAAATTGTTACAGAGTGAAGAACTTCACCGAAACATATTTGAGTCACCGTGGTATATGTGTGATGTTAACTACCAGAAGTATATTTTAATGGTAATCATGCGCACGGGACGTACTACTTGTGTTTCTGTGGGAAAATTGGTTCCAATGTCTCTGGCACTGTTTCTATGGGTAGCGTTGCACTTTTTGCGTATGTGAAATATGTCTGTATGTTTTAGATGATGAAAACTGCATTTTCATACCTCGCTGTCCTACGACAAGTTACAGACTGATAATGCAAGCCATCCAACCGCGGCGCTTTGTTGTACATTTCCACCAGATTTTAACTTTCACTTTCACTACACTACGCACAGCATCTTACTATATGGAGCACATAATCGTTCAGATATTTTTAAACAGCACACAACAAGCGCATTTGTATCTTAAATGTTCAATCTTTTAAAAGTTAAATAAATCTGAAAAGTGATATTTAAGATTCAGTGTCTTACCGTGCTGCTTAGAGTGTTGAGATTTGCCCCCCAGCGCTAAAAAAGAAATATTTTGTGGGTAGGTGACATCACATGCCATAAAAAATGGATATGTTCAATTTTGTTTCTGAAAATCATCTTCAACTACCAGAAGCTGCTTCGTGTTCAGTACGCTATATTCTATTTTAACACGATGTAACATACCGATTTTAGCGCAATTCGTTTGTTTATCCCCATATCGGGTTTCCAACTGTGATACAATTTGTTTGAAATCCTTTTGTTGATGTTTTGGAGTCCACCCAAAACATCCAAAGGATCCCCACGTAGCGCATCTAACAGAAACGCTGCCTTCTCTTCCATTATCCACTTACTTGTATCAGCAGCGGTTTCAAATTGTCTCAAGTAGGCGGACCGCGGTGATTTTTCATCGAATATTGGTGACTTCTAACTCGTACTCTTATTTTCAGAGGGTTTTGAGGCTTCCTTGTGGGAGGATTGTGGAACAGCAAGTAGATCTCATCTCATCTTACTTCTATTTTGGCTGCCATGGCCTGTTGACCGGCTTTCATATCATCTTGATCGACTTCACTAAATTCAACCGCACACCTGAAACCATGTGACATAAGTTTATTTTCGTACTTCCGAGACTAAAGTGACACACTTCACTCCATTATGACAAGTATTGAAGTGTCATTTTTTGTCCCGCCGGGATTAAATTTGGACGAAAATCCCGGAAGGATAATTAGTATATTAAGTAACAAGGGATTAAAAAGAGTTTTTGAACAAAAACTAGTTTAATCCAGTGTTACTTATACTATTTTTTCCAATACCGACCGATCTGAATCCTTTGAAAATTAATATGCTATAAAAACTATAACTCTCGCCATGAAAGATTACCGGTCACAGAACACTTGATCCCGATCTACAATCTCTGTTTTTCGTAAGGTGCTAGGGACTGCCGGGATAGTATCGTGTCAATGTTGAACGAAAAGACTTTTTGTTCAACATTAGCACGATCCTATTCCAGAAGTCGCTTGCATCTTAATAAAAACAAAGATTGTAAATCGACACAAGGTGTGCTGTGACCGGCAATCTTTCCTGGCGAGAGTTATATGAAAAAGTAAGGTAGGCTTTTTAAGATGTTATAGTTACGCTCGCTTGTTTGTAACTGTCAACAGAAATTAGGAATTTTTTATTTTGGTAAAATCATGCCTATAATCCCTGCTATAAACCCTTCTAAAAATATTGAAGACGAAAGTGACGAAGCATATAAAGGCGCTTCCTTTATCCCCTAAGATGTCACTTGCTGATAAAGGTTAGTTTGTGTAAAATATTGCATGCTCATGCTTCCAATGTTTGTGGTTGTAGATTGTGACAATTATGGATACCTATTGGAGGAAGTTGCAGCTTGCAGATCAGAAGAATTTTTAAAAATGAACGTAGACTACATAGAAGATGGAGAACTGATGCTGGTAGTTAGAATTCCAGATACAAAAACTAAAAGTCAAGAGTTTTTACCATTGTTGAGGCGGAGAAGAATTCACTTATTTGGCATTATATGGGAAGAGCTGGATGTACACTAAGGCCCTTTATAAGTTGTGCTTTTCATATTACCTGTTCTGAAAATAAAGAAAATGAATAGGTACTTTCTGTATGTTTTACCAGAAATCAAAAATGAGGGATTAAAATTTTTTTAATCCCTAGGGATTAAAATTACCTATTAATGCACAAAAATTAGGGATTAAATTCATTAAAAACGTGTCGGCATTGGAAAAAATTACCAATAAGGCAATTTCAGTAGGTTGTTCCACATTTTGTATGAGGCACTATTTCTTAAACGCATCGTATTGCTGCTCATATAGTTTTTTAGATTTCGGTGGTATCAATTCTTTACCTACTTTGGCTGCTCTTTTATCAATATCAAATACACCTTTGTCACGCACCACCAAAATTGACACTAGAAATGACAGTTGCCAAGTAATTAAGCAAGTGTGATTAATTAAAAAATGTGATGTCCAAGAAGTGAATTTTGTGCATTTACAATGACCTCGTTGACTTGGACAAAAAGATGTTAAAATCTTTGTGCTTGTAACAATTATGTTGTATCATGTATGAAGAGAAAAACTTGCTATTTATACAAAAAAATTGCGCTGTCGTACAAAATGACGGTAAATATTTATTTTGTGTATATTTGTGTTTTAATTTTCTTCTAAACCGTTTCAATACAACATCATAAAGCCAAAAAAAAGCTGTTTAGAAATCTGGCTTCCATTAATTTATGTATTTATTTATTGTCCCTCTCTTGTTATAGACCTTCAACAGACTTTAGCCTAATTACAGAGTGACCCGCATAATTCTTTTTAGAGGTGCTCCTGCAGAAGGTCTTAAGTTGTTCTATACTCTTCCGGCATTTACTTTACGAATTAGGAAAACTGCAGGAAAACCTAATTAGGAGTATCCGGCAGAATGCTCGAAACTGATCTAAGAAAATTCCCATCTCTGCCACAGATGAAAAATTCACCTCAACTCAGCTTCGAACATCCGACCTCCCGACTGTGTAGCCCAACTTTCTACCACTGAGCCACACAGACGGTTAATTTATGTTTTCATTTAGGGAATCTTATGGCTCTGGAATTATTGGTTTAGTAGAGAAATTGTTTAAAAGTAATAGTATTAAAAAATAATAGTATATTAAGATACAAGTGTATAATCAAGTCTTTAAAGCACGCGCAACGAATTTAAGGGCACGACGCAAAGCGGAGTGCCTTTAACGTTGCAAGTGCTTTAAAGACCAATTATACACGTGTATCTTACAGTATTTTTTATTATACCTGCAGTATAATTTAGAAATAGGAAATACAATGAAGTCATATTGACGTTATACTCGAATACATGTCTAATTAAGTGGGCTGGGTGTTCGTAATTTCACGATTGCCATGGAAATGTCACTTGATGTTTGCTTATAAAAATCATCGTCTTTGTGAATTAAACGATTTCCGTTGAAAAAAATAATACACCGTCCATTAAATCGGTTGTTGTAAAATCTAAACAAACGTTGGTAGGTGTAAAATCCAACTCCAGTAAGGCCTATTATAAGGAATATGAAAAGTTGTTTCCATGGATGAACAGGAAGTTACTTACGAATACAGTCTTAAATGCATCGATAATGCTGGCATATATGAAGGAAATGTCAAAGGTATTTAAATCTTCTATATTTTGGTGCATTCATTCAAAACTTCAAAGCAATACTGCGATTCAAAAGTGGAACAGATTTGGAAGCATACCCTAAATTACGCGCGTTTGTGAAAGCTTCAGCCAAAGGATAGGTACAAAAGCCAAAGAAATGTTCTGCATTTACAGAAAGCGACCTAAGAGGATTTTTTATTTCAGCCCCAGATGACAGTTTCAAAAGTCATACTTGAAGTATCGTTACTTAGCAACTTTAAAGCACGTGTGTTTTAAAGGCCCTTTTTCGCACGCATTTGAGTGTTTAAAACGGAGATTGTGATTCAGGTATAATAAAATAGTTATTTATATAACAAGAGCGCGAAGTTCAATTTCGCGCATTGAGACTGAAGGTATTTTGACGAGGCGAAGCCGAGTCAAAATATCAGTCAAATGCGCGAAATAACTTCGCGCTAGCGTTATATACAATATTTTTTCTACAACTGAACCGATTGTTAATTAAATTTGCTGTTTAAGTTCAACTTTGTCACGTGCGCGAAATACTTTTTTTCACTGTTGACGATTTCGCGCACGTTGTCAATAGCAACCTTACTTATTAATTAACCGTTTAAAAATCTAGTATTTTGCGTTTCGAAATCCGTCAGAAAATGACAGGTTTTTTTGACAGTTGTAGAAAAAAGAATTTATTTACTTATGAAGAAAGCCGAGCTGCATCAAATGGTATATGGTGGAAAACTTAAAAAAGTCATAGACGGTTATAAATTATATGAGAATAAACCGAAACAAATGTTTGTGTCATGATTCATAAATGGTGATGGGAGCCTGGATGGGAGAAATGTGGTTAATCTATAGCATTGAATAGATAAGTCATATTATTTACTCAATGATTAAAGTTAAACCACTACAATTTGTTCTATTCTATAATAGTTAAAAAAATTTAGAAAAGCATAAAAGGTAAATCATATACCAGTAGGTCTTTTTTTTTAATCTATACCTAACAACTAGTCCGGTAGTTTCAGATATCTCTATTTCCCACATTCGCAAAAACTGATGACCCTTTATACACAACGCGTTATTAAATATTGGTAATACTCTGCATAAGAATGACAAAATTAGAAGATATAATATAAAGGTACAATCGATACCACTAAAATGAATTTCCAGTGATGGACTAAAAATGAGATTCATAAGGGACAAGAGGTTTGCCCACTCCATTTCTAATTCCATCAAACTGAACTGAATTTATACAAGTTGGTAGAAGTAAGGATTGGAACCAGCAATTAAATTTTTTCAAAGATAATGATCGCGTTTATCGTAGTTGAAGTGCATCTGAAAGCTAATAACAAAACTTTGCCAGAATTACATTTCTATTCATTGTTCTTTAGTGTTTAACTATTGAAGTAGAAAAGCAATTATATGGTCAAGGTTGTCATGTTGAAAGACATATTAACGAAAACCACGATGTGCACCTTTCAGAAGCTAGGTAGTGCTGCTTGAAGGTAGACTTCTTTATAATTGGTCATCTAACAATGGGCGAGCAGAAACTGCTCGAATTTAACCTACAGTACGCAGTGTTATGTTCATTAATTCCGCCGAATACTAGTAGTACATGGATTAAATTATTCAGTAATTTTGGCAAATATGCCTACCTCTGTGTACTCTACATGATATTGTTACCATTTCTCTACGAACTCTACTTAGCCGAAAATTTAAAGATAACAGATTATTCACTTACCATTATGAATGCCGGTAATGTATAAAATACTTCAACTCTACGCTGAAAGAACGTAGAAACTTGTATGTAACTCCACCCAAATTTCCAGGTATTTATTTCTGCAATATTTTAACAATACACTTTTTCATACGAAATGGACAAAATGGAAGAAATTTAGTAGAGCATCTGAACAGAGTGTTTAAATACAGGGCAAACACCGATATTGTTGAAATTGGAATGAGGGAGGAAAATCAACGTACGAAAAATATCTCACAAGCGTTTCTGTTATTGGTTACGGTGGGTGCGACGAGCTTGACTGCTATTCCGATTTTAATAAAGGGAAGGTGAAGTATGACGATTTTCATGTGCATACAGAAATTATTGAAATTATTGAAAGTACGTTTGATGGTGAACTAAAGACTTAATATTTTTTATTGCGGTCGATTTCGGGTTATGAACCCATCATCGAGCCTAGCGTCAATTATTAAATTTGAAACTAAAACATAAATAACATGTTGGTCTAAGTTAAAATGGGTTGTACCTATTGCAATTTACACACTATTGGAATCCGTGAAAAATTTTTTAGTAAAGTTGAAACGTGGTGGGAATGTAGGGGTTCAACTTCATTAAAAAATTCTTCAGTCCAAATTCCAAGTCTAAAAATAAAACCCATTTTAACTTAGACCAACATGTTATTTATCTATTAGTTTCAAATTTTGTAATTGACGCTAGGCCTGATGATGGGATGGGGCGAAATCTATCGCCATAGAAAATATTAAATCTTTAGTTCATCATCATAGTTTACCTTATACATAAGATCATAAACGACTAATAATGAAACAAATTCATAAAACATACCGTAGAATTTATACTTCGATCCTTTTTTATATTTCTTGGGAAGTGTGAAACTGATGCTGGGATTTTTGCATTGTACGGTCGCAGCCGTAAATTTTCCACCACTGTCTTAGAGACGAAACGTACCGAGATGAGAATGGAAATGAAGTTTTAAAGAAACTAACATTATTTCGTGTTAATTTTCCAGAATGTTACCATTACCTGGAGTATACCCTGGAGTAGATACTAAAAACAATACGCGTCATTATATTGGAATATACACACTTCAAGCTATGGGGCAAGTGATCGTGGGACACATATCTTCAGCTTCAGATACTCTATTCATAGCCACAGTGTTAATTACTAGCCAACAATTGTTGGTGTTCGGTATGATTAAAATTCTCACTACTTACCTATACTAAAAGGTTGTGTGTAGGTGCCGACATAAGCAATTGCCTATACGACGCTTTGCTACAGCACGGTGTAAATAAGGAGAAAGTACTACAATTCAGAGAAATGATGCATGATGCAAGGTAAGAATTTGACTCATAGGGATGTTATGTTTCTAATGTTTTTTTTTTCGTAAAACCCGATTTGAGGGTTTACGATCTCGTAATGAAAAAGTGTCTTTGAGACTCATACGTTAATCTAATCCCCGCAACTAAAAAAAGATTCTCAACTATGCTTGGCGCCATTTCGAACTTTACAAAAAGGTATGCTTTTTTTGCTCAAGTTAAAGATCTCACCGCCTTTCAAATAACGCCACCATTTCGCCGCCGGTCCAGTCGCCGCAGTCAAGTGTCATATTCGTAACCGGTTTCCTTCACAATGGAAACTGGCTCATGTTAAACCTATCCCAAAGATTAACAATCCTTCGTGTTACAAAGACTAGAGACCGATTAGTATACTTTCAACTATGACAAAAATCTTGGAGAAGGTTATGAAAGATCAAATAAATGAACGTCTTGCAAAGCATATTCTCCTTTCACCTTTCCATTTGGAAAAAATTATAGTTGTACTGTACTGCTGCATTACTGAGTATTACAGACGATATAATTAAAGCTACAGATGCAGAGTATCTCACAGTTTTGCTATTGTTAGATTTTTCAAAGGCATTTGATACCATCAGTCACAAGCTTCTGGTACCAATACTTAATGATTATGGCTTCGACGTGTCTTCGGTTTAAGTAATTAATTTTTATTTTGAAAACAAGCAGCAATGTGTACTAATAGATAACGGTATGTCTTCCTTACGTACTTAATGTGCATATTGAAATGCCACAAGGCTCCAATTTGGAGCCCCTTATTTTATATGTCATTAACTCGAACAATATTTGCAGGGTCCTAAAACGATGTAAATATCACCAATAACCTTCTGGTTCAAATTGCTACAAACCATCATTTATTTATCAATGCAAAAAAGTCCACTGTGCTGCTTTTTGGTCGAGAAAAAGTAGAATTTAGAATTTAGATTCTATCAGGATTAAAGTACAATTTAGTACCGGTTAGTCCGAGGCCTGCGATACTTATATGAACTTATATGAGTGTCGTAGGCCTCGGTTAGTCATATAAGTAATGGTTTGCTCCAATCAGATTCTGCTTTAAAGCGTTTATATCCGAATAGACATCTTCTATCTACTAAATCAAAGTAACTAACGGGGACACTTGTTTTGTCACATTTTAACTATTGTGATGTTTTGTATCATTTACATGTATTGACACTGTTATTTCCATCCGAATACAAAGAGTGCAAAATTCTTGTTTGAGATTTATTTATTGCATCGGACACAGAGATCATATTTCACATAAGATGAAAGAGGTGAGAGGGCTTAATATGTCTCAGCCTAGAAGGTTACATTCTCTAGTTCTTTACCATAAGGTTTCTGTCACCCAAATTCCTATTTGCTTGGCAAATCGACAGAACCAGTTTAAAAGTTTAGAAATACTTCGATTTGCACCTCCCACGTATACCGGCCACTTTTCCGAAATTTTGAGTTTTATGAACTTCAAGTCTGGCTTATATGAACTTAAAATTCCCTGCTCTCATTTTCGGGTGCAAATTGACTTGAACACCTCCATTTGCACATTCAATGCAAGCCGTGAATTTTTCTAAATCTAAAATGAGTTTTATTAAGTTTGATGAAGTTTTCCATTGTGTACTTATATTTAATAAATATTTTCATAACCACTAAATAACCCAAAATAAACATCACACAAAACCACAGATTTCAACTATCTATTGACTAAGTTCTAGCTTGCGCTTGATGCAGAGCACTGGTGTTGATTGATGGTTCTGGTGCGTGGGTGGATTCTTAAACCCCTACCGTAGAGTACGACAGATGAGTATCTCTCGTAGCGCCACCTTTGCGGTGCGCGTCGCGAGTTACGTTTTGGCGCGTGTTTGAGGTGGTCCTTCGTGCGATTTAAGGGATGACGCCGTGCCGTGTAATGTGGGTTGTGGTAGGAAGGGGTTTGTGCGTACGTTACAAGTTTTATTAACTTCAAATACATTCATCTCGTCTTATTTTTGTTAATTTTATTTAATTTTTTTTATTTTTGTTTTATTAAAGGGTTTGAATCCTCAGTGCAGTGATTCGAATACGAACTCCGACTTTAGAAAAGTTTTCGAATCCCAGATTTTAAGAATAATTTGAATGTCAGATTTCATTGGAATATGAAACGGTCTCGGATGCGACCTTATACTGTTAAGTTTATCCTACAGTTAATATCTTTAGGAACATGTATTCACATTGGAGTAATAAATTATAACGGTAGCTAGCTTGATGTACAGATTTTTTTAATCCAGGCTATATGTATAATAGTGTCTAACAAAAAAGCTAGTTCCTGATCCAGACGGGGTTTTTTATTTAGGTAAAACGATTCGAAATCAGAAAAAATAATTGAAACAGCTTAATTTTTCCACAGGCAAAATCCCTATGGTTGAAAGGGGTAGAAAGTGGTATTTTGCAATTTGTGGCAAAATTACTATGGGCCCGTAAAGTTGAGCCGTTTCCAAGATATTCACGACTCTCTATTTTCGAAAACACTCTTTTTTCTATTTTTTTTTCATCGTGCAGAGCATAATTTTCGTCAACTTATATTTTAATGATCCAAAATATAATATCCAGAAATTGCAAAAACCTGAAACTATACTTTAATTATTATAATTGTTTTAAATTTTCGCCTGAATTTTGCTTTGGAGTATCAGTTTGTGCTTTAATTTCTTTCAGGTTACGAGTATTTAATTCACCCGATATTTTATCAATTGAAGAGCCTTTTTTGATACCGGCTTTGGAAATCAGATCAATTCTCCAATAAAACCAGATATACGAGTGAATTATCAATTGGGTAAAAAGTTCTTATAAAAATGAGTCGCTGTCACAAGAGAGATTTGTCTAAATGAGAAATCGATTCAAATTCTGGATTCTGGATATGCAAATTAAAATCTATTGCGGCTATCTTGAAACGTATATACCACGAGGAGCAAGATAACAGCTTCGGTGAGACAAAAATTAACATGTCATTAAATCAAGTATCTTTCTCAATAGTTTTTAAGCATGGACAGACCTTCTGTTGTTCGTATATCAGTGTTTCACAAATTTTTCCAAAATCGGCCAACAAAGATAGTAGGTGTAGGAACACTTTAGCGTAGGAAAATTCTGGGGACTGTGGGAAAATGTTTCGACAAATTTCGGCAATTGGCTCGTGCAAAATTTTGGCAATTGTCCCGGCGTGTAAGGTCAAATTTAGGCCATTGGCCCGGGGTGGCCGGTCATATTTCGGCAGTTGGGCCGGGGTACCACATTTCGGCAGGATCCACCATCTTGGATGCTGGCTTATGGAACCAACATCATAAATGCTAAACCTACCATCTCGGATGCTTGACACATCATCTTGGATGCTGGACTCATGCTGGACCCGACACATTGACGTCATCGGTGATTGCTGGATTTTTTTATTGATGTTATGATTCGAACCCACGCCCACGGTACATATACCTGATATAGAAGGCTTACCGCGTAAATTTAAGAAAACACTGTTACATATCATACGCCACATTTATTTTTATCAACAACGGTGAAACATTTATGCCGAATTATATAAAATTACCGAAAGTAAGCTAAATAATTATGATGTGAAATAGGCTATTCGAGTGTCCGTTGTGACAGCGAGACATGTGTTTTTTTAGGCCAGTCTCATTTTTATGAGAACTCGAATTTTTGCACAACTGATGCTTCACTCGTGTATCTGTTTTTGTTGGAGAATTGATCTGATTTCCAAAGCCGACATCAAAAAAGGCTCTTCAATAATACAATTGATAAAATATCGGGTGTATTAAATACTCGTGACTCCAAAGCTATATTCAGGGGAAAATTTAAAACAATTACTTATAATAATTAAAGTAGTTGTTGTGTTCAGGTTTTTGTGAATGTCTGGGAATTTTTCTATTGGACGTACGATATTTTTATATTTTGGATTATTAAAATACAAGCAACAAAGTGACATTCCTCGAAAAAGGTGACGTTTGCGTTGTCAAATACGAGCGCAAATGTCTACATTGGATATCGATTGTAGAAAAAACAATTAAACACTTGTCTACAAACGGATAATAGAATCGAATTGGACGTTTTGATCAACGAATTATGTAAAATTCAAGTGGAGTGACGTAAAGTTAAGTAAATTCATAGTAAAATAGAAATCCATTTCCTAAGATTTTTTTCATGAACGTGTACGTTTAGTGTCTAAGAAACAAGTCGTTAACCAGTTTTAAGGAGTTTCAATTTCGAACTTTCCGTAGGGACTAAAATGACTACTTTAGTCTTACTTTTGAGAGTACCCGAAGTGCAATACTATCTTCTATTATTGAGATGATAAAGAGGTTGCTTGAGAGGTTGTTACTGGGACAGGTGGTTTAATAACGATTTAATACCTTTTAAGTGCTAAATTTGATTGATACTGATTTCTTAAATACAGCAATTTTCTGCAAAAGGATTTGTTCTTTATACCTTTTTAAAATTAATCATTTGTAAGGAGCTCTGATATTTCTACCAACTGGACTAGTTAATTTGAGGCAAAAAGTGCAGGTTTGGGGTAAATTGAATTTTTTGTTACAGATGGCCAGAGGATACCGAAGAGCGTATCAACAAAGATCGCATTATGACAACAATACGTTCCGGGGATTTTAAAGTAAGAGTATTATACCTTCTGACTAAATACATTAAACACCATCAAGAAATCCTGGAATGTTGTAAGCTCATGAATAGCTATTTCTTTCCACTTCTATTCATGAAAATGTGCGTATCCATGTTTTACCATGTTTTCGTGCCATTTGCAATCCTTCATGTGAGTGTTATAACAACTTACGAAAACTAGAATGTGGCAACGACAATTTTTAGAACAAAAAATTAGGATTAACGCTCATCTTGGTTCAATATGAAGCCTGCGCGATTACCGAACTGCTTTTATTTACCTTGGCCGGACAAACACTAATAAATAAGGTAATTAAATCAAAAATAAAGAAGTGGATACATATAATGAAGCTAAATGAAAACATATGGTGGGATGCAATTAACTTTGTATAACTTTTATAGAGTGAAGAACTTCACCGAAACATATTTGGGTCACCGTGGTATATGTGTGATGTTAACTACCAGAAGTATATTTTAATGGTTATCATGCGCACGGGACGTACTACTTGTGTTTCTGTGGGAAAATTGGTTCCAATGTCTCTGGCAATGTTTCTATGGGTAGCGTTGCACTTTTTGCGTATGTGAAATAAGTCTGTATGTTTTAGATGATGAAAACTGCATTTTCATACCTCGCTGTCCTACGACAAGTTACAGACTGATAATGCAAAACAACCAACCGCGGCATTTTTTTGTACATTTCCAGCAGATTTTAACTTTCACTTTCACTACACTACGCACAGCATCTTACTATATGGAGCACATAATCGTTCAGATATTTTTAAACAGCACACAACAAGCGCATTTGTATCTTAAATGTTCAATCTTTTAAAAGTTAAATAAAGCTAAAAAGTGATACTTAAGATTCAGTGTCTTACCATGCTGCTTAGAGTGTTGAGATTTGCCCCTCAGCGCTAAAAATGAAATATTTTGTGGGTAGGTGACATCACATGCCATAAAAAATGGATATGTTCAATTTTGTTTCTGAAAATCATCTTCAACTACTACACCTTTTCCACTTTTATTCGAGAAGTTGTAAATTGTATTTGAGAATTGTTACTTGGATTTGAGAAAACAACAAATGTAGTTGAGAATAGTCAGTTGGATTTGAGAAAACAACAAATGTAGTTGAGAATAGTCAATTGTATTTGAGAAAGTATCATTTAATTTTAAGAAGTCGTTAATTGTATTTCAGAATTCAGAATGTAATATTAAGAATCAAATTTTTATAATCCCGCTACTGTATGCAGTCCCGCAACAGCAGCAGCAGCCTCAGGCTATGTTATACATGTGATTTTGTTTTTCTCATTTTCAACTGATATCTTCTCAAATACATTTTACCATTTCTTGAATACAATTTACTACTCTCAAATTCATTTGATGCCTTCTCAAATACAAATCACTATTCTAAACTACATTTGTTGTTTTCTGGAATACATTTTACTATTCTCAAATACAATTGATACTTTCTCAAATTAACTTTATAGTTTCTTGAATAAAAGTGGAAAAGGTGTAGAAGCTGCTTCGTGTTCAGTACGCTATATCCTATTTTAACACGATGTAACATACCGATTTTAGCGCAATTATAGTTTGTTTATCCCCGTATCGGGTTTCCAACCGTGATACAATTTAATTGAAATCCTTTTGCTGATGGTTTGGAGTCCACCCAAAACATGCCTTCTCTTCCATTATCCACTTACTTGTGTCAGCAGCGGTTTCAAATTGTCTCAAGTAGGCGGTGATTTTTCATCGAGTATTGGTGACTCTTAACTCGAATTTTTCTCGTACGTCTATTTTCACAAGGTTCTGAAGCTTCCTTGCGGGAGGATTGTGGAAAATCAGGTAGATCTCATCCCATCTTACTTATTGTTGGCCCGCTTCGATGTTAGTTTCCACGGCTTCTATTTTGGCTGCCATGGCCTGTTGACCGCCTTTAATCTCATCTTGATCGACTTCACTAAATTCAACCACACACCTGAAACCATGTACCTAACGTTCATGGCGCCCGATCGGGATTTCTACAATCACCATCATTTCTTTATGGAAACAGTTACTCGATTTTCCCATCTGTACCAATTCATGCGGCTAACACTGTTTGTCTGAAACAAGACTCCTAATCTTCACAAAATAGGTTCGTAAGATTGCGTTCATCCTTCTCGGGTCCTTAATTCAGAAGGTTCAAGGATATGGCACTTGACATTTATAGCCCTGATTGGGTTTGCGAAACGTGAAAGTAATTTTGCAAGTGTGATTAATTAAAAAAAGTGATGTCCAAGAAGTCAAACTTTATGGACAAAAAAATCTTTATGTTTGTAACGCTTACATTGTATCATGTATGAAGAGAAAAAACTTGCAGCATATACCAAAAAAATTGCGCTGTCGTACAAAATGACCCTAAATATTTTTTTTTTTGTGTTTATAGATGTTTTAATTTCCTTCTAAACCGTTTCAATCATAACATCATAAAACCCAAAAAAGCTGTTTAGAAATCAGGCTTCTATTAATTCATGCCCTGATTCATGCTTTGATTTAGGGAATCTTATAGCCCTTAATTTTTGGAATTATTGGTTATAATAACGTAAAAACAACGTTTACGATAAAATTCTGATATCCAGCTACTCAGGCCGGTGCGCAATGGTCGTAAGCAAGGATAATTTATCTGTAATAAACAATAACAATCCGACAAAGAATTAACTTCCTTAGTAAAATCAGTTTTTATTAAGAATTGAAAATGGTTTTCGTTGGCACGTAGTGTACATGTAAATAAATAATTAAATTGAAATGGGATTCCTGAAGATTACAAATTAGAACAACCGCTATAAAATCAATATGGCCATATTCGTACAGAGATAGCGTCGTATATAAAAACAAGTACTTGGTTTGAATACAATTGGTACCAATGGACAAGTAGCCAAATTTAAATTACTTCTAGAACATTAGGAAAAAATCAATATAGCTGCCATCTTCTATACAACAAGTTGTCCTTGTCCAGGCTTTGAAAAGAAATTACAAACTTGTCTGAAATGAAACCAATTCCAAAACTACATACCAACGGGACTGATTTGATTGGTTTTTCATTACAGGTAGGTTTTCTTCGCACACTGAGTATTGATAGGTGAGTTGGTAGAACACCCACAGAAGTTGAAATTTTCGGAAGGTTTTTCCAAATCCAAATTAATCTGGCGCTCGCTAACACCAAACGAAAAACGTAGAACCTCAAACGTGCTGCTTTTATCGAACTCCCCGCAACGTCAGTTCGTAATTCTGGATCCAATACCAATTTTACCAGAAAATAAATCGAGTAAAAATAAAAGGCTAAAATTGTATGCATGAACAAAACGAACGCTCAACAAAAAACTTACGATTTGATAACAAATCTCTTTTTAAATAATCCTCGTCGGACTCAAACTTCAGCGAAATTTCGGTAAGTTAAAAATGTAGTTTAATCTAATAAGAAAACAACAAGAACTGTTCTAAGGACCATTAACTTTACCTAATAAATAATCAAACTTTACCTAGCTCCATATAAGGATCTGGTAATTTTAGGCACATTAATGATCTCAGTAATTAATTTCAGATTTAAGGTTAGAATGCGGACTTTCATTATTGGTGGTACCATTGAATAAGCACCTTAAAGAAGTATAACCATTGAATAAGCACCTTATATTCAATAGTCCAGGCTATATAACATTTTTTGACAAAAAAAATTAGTTACCGGTTCAAACCGGGTTTTTCATGCAGATGAAATAATTAGAAATTAGGGAAAAATAATTAAAACAGCTGAGTTTTTCAGCGGATGAAGTCCCGGGGATTGAAAGGGGTGGAAAGTGGTGTTTTGTAATTTGTGGCAAACTACTAATTTTAGGCTAAAATGTTCAATATAAGAGTTATAGAGAATAAAAAATCAACGACTTTTAACCACGTTATTAATTGTAAATTGCACAAAACTTTAAAATGGATTTCGCAGGATCGGAAGTCAAACGTGACGTATAAAAGGAAGATCACTAACATCAATAATAAATAATTCAATTTCAATGTTATTATGTATTATGCAACAAACTACATAGATAATAAATAGTACATTATACATCAAGGGAGAGAAATGCATTATTTTTCCCGCGGTGCGATTTGTAGCCAGAGGGCGAAGCGAAGCGGAGCCCGAGGGCTACAAAGCACCAAGGGAAAATGGCATTTCGCTCCAGAGGTGTATATACTATTTTTTGCATTCGCGTCGACGTTTACCTATACTCTTTAAATGAATTGATGGTTCTTTGAAGATTATAACCACATATTAATCAGGTTAGTGGAGAATTAAGTATAACCGTGGCAACCAATAAATTAAAATGTAATCATGTTAGTCGAGAATTCAGATAAACCATGGCAACAGATAAACAAACAATGTTTGCTGTTGAAAAAGTGCGTGAATTAAAATGGAAGTTGCGGGTTGTTCTGAAGAACCTTATGAAATTACAAACGCCGCTAACGCTGCTGTTGTGAATTTACTACCTGATAAGTCGAAAAAGTTGTATGAAGCAGCATATAAAGGTTTTAAAGACTGGTGCATAGAAAAAGATGTCGCGACCGTCACCGACAATGTTATGTTGGTTTACTTTAGCGAAAAAGCCAAAAAGTACAAATGTTCAACGGTATGGGCACAATATTCCATGGTGAGGTCTTGTATGCTCATTTACGACAATGTTGACATCAACAAATTTCCAAAATTGATATCATTTTTAAAAAGGAATTCTGATGGATATTCTCCGAAAAAATCGAAAATATTTAATAGAGAAGAGGTGGAAAAATTCTTGCTTGAAGCTGACGATGATACCCATCTTATGCGAAAGGTAAAATTGCGTTTACTTAACGTATTAAACATTGCTAACCATTTCCTCTTTAGGTTGCGTTGAGTTGGCATGTCGCACTGACGAATTGGTCAATATGACACTGGATAACGTTGAAGATGTGGGGTCTTCTTTCATAATTACCCTGCCACATACAAAAAACAAAACATCCAGAACGTTCGTTATAGCGAGTAATGAAGGCGGTAAAGTGGATTTTCTTCAGATAATTCGCAAATACACGTCCCTTCGACCTGGAACTAACCATGGACGATTTTTTGTTTTCTACAAGAACGGAAAATGTACTCAGCCGGTTGGGAAAAACACGCTTGGCAAGGTGCCAAATATGATCGCCAATTACTTAAAATTACCAAACCCAGAACTCTATACGGGGCACTGCATGAGGCGTTCCTCCACCACTCTATTGGCGGATGCTGGAGCTGACATCACCACTATAAAACGGCATGGTGGGTGGAAGTCCACCACAGTCGCGGAAAGCTACATTGAGAACTCTGTGGCCAACAAAACGAAGATTGCAAATCAGATTATTCAAGGTAGCACTACCTCAAATGTCAATATAACATCGGGAGCCAGTTCTGATTCGAATCTATTGATTAATAAAATTCCAGCGGTAAATTTTACAAAATGTGAAAATATAACGTTTAATTTAAATATAAACAATGTACCTTTTTAAGTTTGAGTTAATATAACCTATATAAATATCAGGGAGTTTTCATTATCATTATTTCTCAAGGGACTGAAATGCAATTTCTGTCCCTGTTTTGTGATCATAGAAACGGATTTTTACCCTCGCGAGTGCAAAAAAAAAATTTTAATTCCATTCGCTTCAATAAAACGGACTATGTAGGTACCGAAATACTCGGTGCAGAAACATAAAATAAAATAAAGCTACTTTTCTTTATAACAAAGAAAAATATGACAACACTGTTCAACTCTGATAAACAAGGAAAACAAAGGGCCCCTAAGTATAACTGGTTTCCCTGTTTAAAATAGTCATTATTTACCGCCCCAGGCCAAATATCCTTCAATATTTGTGACAATTAACCACTTTGCAGTGTATGCAACACACCTTACACCAATTTCAGGTTTTCCTATGTCGTTATACTTCTTTAAGGTGCTTATTCAATGTCTATACCTAATAACTAAAGCGCCAGTTACCGATAGGTACTATTTAATCAAAAATATATTTGTAATATTCAATTTTGCATAAGAAAGACCCAAAATTAGAAGATATAATACAAAGGAAACATACCACAAATAGCGAATTTACAGCGACGGGCTAAGAATTTGGAATAATTTATAAGGGACAAGAGGTTTTCCCGCTCCATTTCCAATTCTATCAAACTAAACTCATTTGTAGAAGTTAGAAGTATGTACTGAAACCACCAATTAAATTTTTTCAAAGATATTGATTGCGTTTATCGTAGTTGACGTGTATGGTCAAGGCTTTCATGTTTGAAATATATATTAACGAAAACTACCGTATGCATGTTTCAGAAGCGAAGTAGCGCTGATTGAATGTAGTGTAGAGTTTTTTACAATTCGTCTTCAAATAATGGGCGAGATGGAACTGCTCAAATTTAACTTACAGTACGCAGTGTTATGTTCATTAATCCCACCGAATACTAGTAGTACATGGATTAGAATATTCAGTAATATTTGCAAATATATCTATCTCTGTGTACTATACTTGGTATTTTTGCCATTTTTGTACGAACTCTACTTAGCCGACAATGTAAACTATTCGCTCACCATTATGAATGCGGGTAATGTATTATAATATACCTCAACTTCGTTCGTAGAAACTAGTAACCTAAATTTTCAGGTGTAATCCTCTGCTCTATTTTAACTATACACATTTTCATACTAAATGGACGAAATGGAAGAGATTTAGTAGAACATCTGAACAGAGTGTTTAAATACAGGACAAACAGCGATATCGTTGAAATTGGCATGGGGGAGGTAAATCAACGTACGAAAAGGATCACACAAGGGCTTATAGTATTGCTTACGCTTGGTGTGTTAAGCATGACTTCTTTTCCGATTTTCATGAAGGGAAGGTAAAGATCGCGGTTTTTATGTACATACAGAAAATCTTACAATTCTTTTTTGTGTGCTAAAATATTTCCTGTGTAAACTGGTGGAATGTTTGCATTGTACGGCCCCAGCCGCAAATTTTCCACCAGTATCTTGGAGACGGAACGTACTGGAATGGAAGAGGAAATAAAATTTTAAAAAAACTAACATTATATCGTGTTAATTTTGTAGAATGTTACCATTACCTGGAGTATTCCCTGGAATGGATGCCAAAAACAACACGCTTCATTACATTGAAATATACACACTTCAATTTATGGGGCAAATGATCGTGGGACAAATAACTTCAGCTGCGGATACATTATTCATATCCACGGTGTTAATTACTAGCCAACAATTTTTGGTGTCTGGTATGATTAAAATAAGACTCATTTATCTATACTAAAAGTTGCTGTATGTAGGTGTAGACATTTACAATTGCCTATACGACGCTTTGCTACAGCACGGTGTAACTAAGGAAAAAGTGCTACAATTCAGAGAAATGTTGATGCATGATGTAAGGTAAGAATTTGACCCATACTCTGTTTATCTCGCCTTAGGCTCTCTGGACAATAGAGCAGACGTTCTTCGATCATTTATTTCTTAGTTTTCATGTCTAATGCGAGTGATATCTTTTTTGAAATAAAAGAGCGTTTACATCGATACTCGATTAATCAAACACACTGTACAGTTTCAATAGCTGAAGGTCCCATTGATGCTAAGAAGAGGACAACCACGAAAGATTTATCGTATCGGTCGACTCGCCAACGATCTACTCCTTTAGCGGACCCGCAAATTTCCAGGAGGGCGAGATCCACATCCACTACCTCCGATAAGAAACCTATCAAAGCTATGCTGTAATGCAAAAAGTGTCCAGAACGTTTCCATGGGGCTGGCGACATCGATTCGCAACCCATGCGTGATTTTATCCGAAAGAAAAAGAAACAATGGGTAACAATCCAGGGCTCATCACATATCAATCATCTCTCACGGGCCGACTCCAAAGACACATTGACCTACCACACTGACTAACCGAAACCGTCTCAGGATACGACAAGCGTTTTTGAAAAATTGCAAATCCCCCTCAGGATAGTCGGCAGGATCACGAAACGTGCCTGAGTAGTGCAATTATCAACAAAACTCACTAACTGCTTGGGAAGAGCTACTTCTTCTCAAATTCAAATCTTTAAATATGGGAGGTTCCGAAAAAACTAACATCGCCGCAAAAATAAAATATCAAGCAGTTCATAATTAGCAGTTGTACTTCTCCAAAGCGACATCCCACATCGCTTTCCCTAGCAAAGAAGGTGGAAGTAGAAGTTTCAGACTTTGATATAAGAGGAGCAGTTAGGATTCGCTGCCGCTGATTCCTCGACATTCCAAGCGCTGCAGGTCATAGGAACATCCAGCTCCTTTCCGAACGCTCGTGTTTCTTCCCGCTCCAGAGGTCACCTTAGATCGACACATTCTGCTGTATACAGAAATACAAAAGAGATCAACTCTCTTAAAGGCATTACATCGAAAGCCTGCCGATAAGGCCAGACGACGGACACTCGACGCCATTACAAAATTTTGCAACTTTCTTTTGGAAGGCAACGTGGTCCCAGTAGTACTCCCAATCATTTACGGTGCCATTATATGGACTCCTTCTAAAAAAGACACTCACACTGTCCACTCTTACTGAGATACTGGCATTTTTGTGGGAAACTATTGTGTGCGGTAAACTACATGCAAATTTTTTATTTTTATTTATTTTATTTTATTTTATCCCCCACTTGTTCTGGGCCCTCAACAGGCTTTCGCCCAATTACAGAGTGACCCGCATAATGCTTTTTAGAGGTGCCTCTGCAGAAAGTCTTAAGTTGTTCTATACTACTCCGGTATTTACCTTACGAATTAGGAAAACTGCAGGAAAACCTAATTCGGAGTAGCCGGCAGAATGCTCGAAACTGGTCTAAGGTAACTCCCATCTCTGCCACAGATGAAAAATTCACCTCAACCCAGGTTCGAACACCCGACCTCCGGATTTATAGCCCAATGCTCTACCACTGAACCATAAAGCCATAAATTCTGCTAAGGGTAGCACGAGGGGTAGCAAAAACTAACATGCACTTTTGCTATTATACTCAACAATGGGAACTTCACTTTTTCACGCAAGTTTTCCACTGGGGCAAAATGATAAATTTCTAGAACTATTGGATATCATGGACACTAAACGTCGCTTTGACTTTTGTCTTCTAAGCTCGGTTATTCCGAACGTCAAATCCAATTAGTTAAGCTCTAAAATCCGCTATATAAAACACGCTGTACTGAACAAACGCGAAACTTCCTGGTTGGGGAGTCAAACCAGAATCTTCTCGCCTTCAACGCTCAAACCAGATTCTATCGCTCAACGTATCTTTACTGCCGCTAATCGAATCTTTTACCCTCCACTGACCAAAAGCGACTTCCTAATTTCTTGCAAAGCTCATCCCATCTTTCTACACTAAGCTGACTTAATTAAAACGCCTATTTCATGATGGAAAGCAATGGCGGCGATACTTCGTCAATTTTCATTTGTTCACGCACTCTTAGATTGTCTACCGAAAAAACTGACTCAACAAATTTTTACCAAGGAAAGCTTATTTCGCAGTGTAAGAAATGAAACATTATACTACCTCTTCTTATAATGTAAAACGAAATAAATATTTCTATGAAAAAAAATCGCAAAAACTACGCAAAATAACCATCTTGTTAAAAAGATTAACCACAAAGGAGTTTTATGAATTTAATAAAATAGGGCACTAATGAAAATAATGCAAATTTGCTTCAACACTTGCACTAGTATTTAACTCTCGAAAAGCTCTCAAATATGTCAGTTTTACTTCATCCCTGATCTGTGAGACCTAAACACTTAAAATGACATCGACAATTGTCATATTGATCATTTAATATAATACAAATTGAATTTTTTTGTTACAGATGGTCAGAAGAAACCGAAGAGCGTGTCAACATTGATCGTATTATGACAATAATACATTCCGAGGATTTTAAAGCAAGAATATTAGACCTTCTGGGTAAATACATTAAACACCATCAAGAATTCCTGCAATTTTGTAAGGTCATGGATAGCTATTTCATACCACTCCTATTTATGAAAGTCTGCCTATCCATGTTTTATCATGTTTTCGTACCTTATTGTTTGCTTCGGGTGAGTGTTTTAACAACTTTCGAAACTGTAATGTGGCAATGAGGATCTTTTAGAGCACCGAATTAGGATTATCGCTAATCTTAGTCCAATATGAAACGTGCGCGTTTACCGAAATGCTCGTATTTGCCTTGGTCGGACAAACACTGATAAATAAGGTAATTAACTCAGAAATAAAGAAGCTAAATGACAACAGGAAGGACATAATATTTAACTTCGGATAACATTTGCAGAGCGAAGAACTTCGCCAAAACATATTTGAGTCACCATGGTATATGTGTGATGTGAACTACCAGAAGTATATTTTAATGCTACTCATGCGCACGGGACGTAGTACTAGTGTTCGTGTAGGAAAATTGGCTCCAATGTCCCTGCCAATGTTTCTATGGGTAGCGTTGTATTTTATGCGTTTGTGAAATAATTCTCAGTTTTAGATATTGAAAACTGCATTTTCATACCTCACTGTGCTACGACAAGTTACAGACTGATAATGAGAAACATCCAATCGTGGCGATTCGATGTAGATTTCCACTAGTGCACTACTTTACTTTAAACGTTTCCCACAGTCTCTTAGTATACGGGGATGGAAAGAAGTTAACTGCTGAGGAATTAAAATTATTTTCTGCGTTGTTAGTAGTTGAAGTTTGTTACCTACATTTTATGTTGGTTGGCAGTTAGTACTTTCGGGTTTTTTAATAAATGGTTTGTGCTAATGAACTGCTATACAATTTTACTAAATTAAGTCCTTATGCGGTGAAGTGATATCTTAAAACTGTTAGTAAGAAATACAAGTACTTCCACAGCAATTCTAATTAACACCCATTGTGTCGACTGATACTACCTACCGTAAACCTACACGGTCTTGCAGTTTTAAAACTTTAATTAACATAGGAAACCAAAATCATCTAATAATTACTGCATTGAAATTCTAAAATATGAATTTCCCCGTCGTCTTCTAAATGACAAGAGCTTTCGGACGTAACAAAAATAATTGAAATATCTTGACGGCAACGGTTGCAAACGGTGAATTATTACAGCTTTTGTTTACGGTAACGGCGGCTGAAACACAACCCTAGAAATTATTCAATTACCTTGATCTATCCTCGACTCCTAAATACTGTCGGCACAACACTTTTCGTAACAAAGCGCCCAACTTAAAACGCTTCTTCTGATCGCTAAAACTGGTAACTTCAAGGCGCCAAACGAGTGCTTTGTTACAATATAACGAATAACGAATGAAAGGAGAAGCAATCTGAACACGAAAGAATATTTTTACTTTCAACCGCCTGGCTCCCTACTATCTCCACCTTCAAATTTTCATTAGCATCCCACCACTTCGATTAAGCCGTGTGGTCAATAGACCTTGTAGGTAAAATAATAATCTGGAATAAATTAATGGAGTCTACTGTTGTGTAAACTACGTCATGCGGACATTTTATCAGCAAAATAGCGATGGACCACCCTGTATCTATTGAATTTCATTTATTTTTAAGCGTTAAATTTTGGTCTCCAATTAATAATGAACACAATTTCGATCATGCTTCTCGAATTTCAGATCATTGTTGGTTTTGTTTGGAATTATTTATTTAATGATGTGTAATTTTTGTTTAAATAATCGCTTGTAGTTTGTTTATTTAAATGTAAAGTAATTACGTGTTAAGTTTCTTTTTTTGTAAAAGTTTTATCTTTGCCCAAGGCGATAAGAGAGCGTAGTCTAATTACTTTCAAGTTAATCACGTGTTACCGCTGATGCTTTCTCGCCGTAGTGAACACAAGAGTTTAATTTATTCAAAGACACAGTTGGAAGTGGAACGGAAAGTGAATTTGTTTAAAATATAAGAAATGGAGGTTTATGGTTTGCTTTGGTCAAGCTCTTCTGGTGGTGGGCGTTAATCGTTTTTTTTTGGTGGACGCTGAAACGTAGTCGTTTAATGTTTTGGTGAATAGCAGATTTGCCGTTATTTGAGCTATTATTGGAAAGACAGTCAGTCTTTATAATCGTAAAGTTCTTGTTATAGAAGAAAGTTAGTTGAGTGCTACGAGTATTAAGAGATTTAAGTTGTGATAAACATGAAAAGTCGAATTAAGGAGTAAAGAAGTAGTTTTTTTCTCAGTATCTGTTAAAGGTAGTTTTTCCATAATGAAAGAGCCAAATTTTACATCTTTAATTACAGAAAATCCAGTGTTGTCTAAATCCAGATGCAAGTGTTATAATTATAGTCGAGGAGTAAAGTTTCGAGCATTTTGACTTGGCGTTTGTGTTAGTGCGTCTTTAAGGTCTTCTTTTAATTAATTTGTTCTACCGATCGCTTTTTGCGTGGTGTTTGTTTTTCTGACCCGGAGCATCTTTCAGGTTATATATTAAATCGACTTCGAAATCAAATAATATGATTGACTTTGCGTTTAATCTCCAATAAACAACGCCATTTAACGTTAATAATACATAATTGAAATGCACATACAGGGTGTCCTTATCATTTTGCAGTGCCGAAGTCAAATAAAACGTCCGCCTAACGTATTTTACATAACAATATTAACAAATATTCCCACCAACCACATCCTAGCTAAGCATGATCATAAGGCACGCTTTTTTCTAATTCGTTACAGAAAACTTTAAATTCAGTTTAATGCGGTTGGCAATATTGAGGTGTTATTTACTTTTAAATATTTGCTGAATACTACTCGTTACATCGATAAAAGTATATTTGAACAATTTCCTGAAGTAGACATAGCGCAAAAGGAAAAGGAACAAGTTAAAAAGTAATCGTAAACGATTTACATAAAGCGCATTTCCACTTGCATTCATTTCCTATTTGTAAGATGCAACTTTTGTTAAAATTTCAATTTCAGTTTATAAGAAGAATTTCATTTCAATGCTTTTCTAAATAAGAAAGTTGGAACTGCGCATGCGCAAACCTAAATTTTGAAACTAATGTTAGATTTTCCTTTGTTCCAAGCGCCCAAGTATCAAATTTCACTTAAATGCTTCCATAGATAAAAAAGTTGGCACTGCGCATGCGCAAAATAAAATTTTGAAACTGGCGTTTGATTTTCCTTTATCCCAAGTGCCTATGTATCAAATTTCGTTTAAATTCTCCCATAAATAAAAAAGTTGGCACTGCGCATGCGCAAAACCAAATTTTGAAATTGGCGTTTGATTTTCCTTTATCCCAAGTGCCTATGTATCAAATTTCGTTTAAATTCTTCCATAAATAAAAAGTTGGCACTGCGCATGCGCAAAACCAAATTTTGAAATTGGCGTTTGATTTTCCTTTATTCCAAGTGCCTATGTATCAAATTTCATTCAAATACTTTTATAAGTAAAAAGTTTGCAATTCGGTTTATAAATGGTCGAGATGCGAAAAGGGCACTGTGAATTTTGAATCGATTCGATTCAACTTTTGGCATTGCGTATTATATGGCTAAAGCTATCCCCATATTGAATTTAATGCAATTCAGTTCATAACTAACGGAGATGTAAAAGCGATCGAACATTTCTAAACAAAGTTATCGTTCACACGGACAGATAGAGGGACAGACAGACAAAGGAACAGACGGACAGACCAACAGGCAGACGACAGATAGCAATGCAAAATTATAAACGATCTCTAGGATCGTTAATAAACGGCAAAAGTGTAAAATTATGGAACATGTGAAAAACGGTTTTGTGTTTTTTTTACAACTTTTTTTGTAAGCGGTACAGAAAAAATTCCTTCCTTGGTACAAGACTCGACACCATAACGAATCAAATAGCGAAAAAAGTAGAACAATAGCTCTTAACAAGATAAAGAACTAGTAGCGTCGCAAAGCGAGCGGACGGACGGACGGACGGACGGACGGACGGACGGACAAAGTGGCCACAATAGCGCATTTTTTTTTTATTTTTGTGGAAATGCGCTAAAAATAAATCTGCAATTGCCAAAACAAACATTGTTTCCGATGTAAATAATACTTTACTACTTTACTCTGCAACCAGGTAATATGTGCAGAGGTGGGCCCATGTACATATTTTGTCGCCTCCCTTATTATTTTTTTTAAGGTAGACAATTCATTAAAACACTTAATAGGGTTGATTGCATTACTAGGATTCACTAGTATTTGACTTTTGTTAGTCCACACTGATATACTGCAACTTTGTGGTATCCTTTTTGAACACAATGTTACTTACCTTTAATTTAGTGTTGGTAGTTTTATGACTTTAGTTGCTAATTATGGTTAGTTACGCATAATTCAAGAAAGGGTGCGTATACGTGCAAAGTAGGGCGTATACTGGAGATTGTCGAGCATAGGTATAACACTTGGATCATTCTAAATATCAAAATGTATTCGACATTGGATTGTGGATGACGACAGTATCAAGGCATTTCTATACAGGGTGTTTTTTTGGGAGCTTTAGTTAAAAGTTTCTGGGAAAGTAAAATAGGTAGGTTTTTGAAAATTTGTACTTAGGAGTTACTCTGAAGGCCGAATCGATGTAAAATAGGTTCAAAATGGCCGCACTTCCGGAAACACCGGAAGTAGATAGTAACTTCGTTATTTTAAATGGCAACCCCTATTTTTTATTGCATTTTTGGATTCTACGTGAAATTTCAGTTCTTTTGATACCATATGTCGATATCTGCCATTTATGGTTTTTAAGTTATTTTGACTTTAAGAAAAAAAATGGCGGATGCAGATGGTACCTTGATAATTGATTACTTGAAAACGGTTCTAGTCATGGCAACCTATTTTTATCAGTGAATAGAGAATGAATAGGGCTTTCTTTTAGTGCACTTAAAACAAAGTTAAGTTGCATACAACCGCACCTATGGAGATCCAAATTTAAGAAACTTCAAAGTCTATAAACTCAGTTTTTTTAAATGGAATGACCATGTTCTTAATATTACATGAGATAGAGAATCGAAATTGGCATATTTTGACTATACATGTTCCTATAGCTATCTTTAACAGTTTCTGATTTATTCCCATTCCATTGAATTGATCTCGGAATTGATGCCATTTTTTTCGCATTTTCTTTTTAGTAGTTGGCCATGATTTTATAACAATTGAATTTTAAACAAATCAAGGAATGGATTCTTTAATACCATTGATTCTAGTTCTAGTCTAAATAATTCATTAATAAATAACTCATTTATTAAGGATATAGGACGGAAAATTTTTGAAAAATCTAAACAGAGTCGTTCAACTGAATTTCTTAAACAATTCTGGAAATTAAGAGAGGTAATGTGATATCTGTTCTAGCAACAATTCCATACCAAAAATGTTTCAACGAAGTTTTTTATATTTTGCATTGAATTTAATATGTTAATCTTGCATTTGCAATTCAATTCATTTTCTTAAATATTCTCTTGTAGAGCTTTGTATCACTTGTGCTTCAACGGTTTGTAGTGCATTAGGGGGACAAAATTTCCAAAATTCATACAATTTCGTTCCAGTTTTTGAGTGAATGTACGGAAAGCACGCGCCGCGATTCTGCCCATTTCACCATAAATAACAATTAAATTCCAAAATAGGTGAAACCACTGCGAGTCATTTTTCGATTTTTGAAAAACTTATGTTAACCTATAACAGTGGGTGATGGATTAGTGTCACTAGATTTGTTTAATATTCAATTGTTATAGAATCATGGCCGACTACTAAAAAGAAAATCCGAAAAAAATAGTGTCAATTCAATAAAATGGGAATAAGTCAGAAACTGTTAAAGATAGCTATAGAAACATGTATAGTCAAAATATGCCAATTTCGATTCTCTATCTCATGGAATAGTAAGAACATGGTCATTCCATTAAAAAAAAACTGAGTTTTTAGTCTTTGAAGTTTCATAAATTTGGATATTCATAGGGGCGGTCGTACGCAACTTAACTTTTTTTTAAGTGCACTAAAAGAAAGCCCTATTCATTCTCTATGCACTGATAAAAATAGGTTGCCATGACTACAACCGGTTTCAAGTAATCAATTATCAAGGTACCATCTGCATCCGCCATTTTTTTTCTTAAAGTCAAAATAACTTAAAAACCATAAATGGCAGATATCGACATATGGGTATCAAAAGAACTGAAATTTCACATAGAATCGAAATCTGCAATAAAAAATAGGTGTTTCCGGAAGTGCGGCCATTTTGAAAATATTTTACATCGATTCAGCCTTCAGAGTAACTCCTAAGTACTAATTTCCAAAAACCTACCTATTTTACTTTCCCAGAAACTTTTAACTAAAGCTCCCAAAAAAACACCCTGTATATTAATGGTGATTGTGTGATTCAAGAATAGTTTCCATGCAAGCACGGTTAGAAATTGTCACCTCGATTGGATTGAATTTAGGAAAAACTACCAATGAAAGTTTTATTAGGGGCATTAAAGATTGCGTAAAAGAAAATAATCTACTTCTTTGTTAAAAATGTAAGTCCCATTTAGACTTCTCAGGTTTTAACTTTCTAATTAAATTCTTCACAAAACCATTAACTATTTCGTAAACTTATAAAGAGGATTTGAACAAGCTAATGGTGCTATTACTTAATTTTGTTGGTGTTTTCCTAAGGGAATTATCATTAATGGTATACAACTGATAGCTGAATGTATTCAATAAACTAACATAACGTGCCCACCTTTCTAAAATACTTTAACTTGAATGATCCAGCTTCTAAAGTTTGTTCGTCTTACTAAAACGTACATTCCCCACGTGATTTACGTCTACTATAAACCTAGTAGGGAGGTTTTAATTATTATATTAATACTTAAAGCACTTTCATGTATATACCGTAAACATATAAAGCTTCTCCTTTGCAAATATTGCATGAGGTTCTATTATTCAGCACGGTAAATTGTTTTTGATTACAGCCTAGCTGAAATTTCACCCTGTATTACTAAAGTACTTACCACGGCATCTATCTGTCCATCATGTGAGAGTGTGAGTCTCAATTTATTTAGGGCAAGCTAAGAATAATACTCAGTTAATGTTTTTATTAATATTATCACAGTTTACACCTTGCAACATGTATTACCGATCACTATTAGCAATCAATAAAACTGTGTCGAATATAAATCATAAACAAATTACACCAAACGAAACGTGATACATATACAGAAATCGGTGGCGTTGACTAGGTCCATACAAAATGTATAACAAGTAAGAGGTCATAGAACATCGTTTACGTTAAAAAATAGACTGCAATTTGATATTCTAAAACCCTGAACACTAATGTACAAATGCCATAAATTATTTAAACATGGATGATATTAAATTAATAATTATAAGCTTCACGATTGTTATTCTCTCAATGGAATGGCTCGAATCGTAAGCGCTTACTGAAATAGGTACGTTGTATCACTTTGCATATGACATACTGAAAGCTTACCTCGCTCCGGAATTGGATCTCTGGCGGTGTTCAGCTTCAATTCCGCATATTTATGATATATATTTTCTATTCGTGCTTCGCAGCGTAAAATTAACCGCCCAGTTCTGAAATGATCTTCGGTTAATGTTAGGTTTAACAGTAAATCGCTCCATGACGGTTCTGGTGGTATTCGCTTTTGAAAGGGATCAGTACGAGCTACCTACAAGTGCATGGTTAGTTATATCGATACTTTCGGTAGGTATGGCGTTACTAAAGGCATCAAAAATAACAATTCAGTAGCATAGCATCTCTTTTAAGTATAGCAGCATATAAATGCAACATATGCATGTATAAGAAAAGCTACCCCTAAACTTTATATTTTATAATGCATTTTATAAACTATTTTAAAGCGTTTAAAATCGAAAGGCTCGTTTAAACCACTAGTAGGCTTATTTGTTGACATAAAATTAGTTCCCGATCAAAACGGTTTCTTTTATGTAGGTGATGTGATTCGAAATCGTGCAAAATTAATTAAACGAGCTGAATTTTTCCCCGGGTTGAAAGGGTGGAAAGTGGTGTTTTGCAATTTGTAGCAAAAGTATTTAAGCGAGAGTGTTGTAGGGAATAAAAAGACTTTTGTGTCTACACTTTTTTCAGAGAATCTCAAATTTTCCGAGAAAAATTGGGAAAACTGTCTGTTCATATTTTTGCGAACAAAAGAAATAGGGAAAGCATAAAAATAAGACAATCTTGGGTCCGTAAAATTTCCGAAATATTCATGATTTTCGAAAAAAAACAACCCTTTTTCACTAGGGGATGAAAAACCTATTTTTTTCATAGTACGCGCGGGGTAGCAAAATAATCAAAAATAAAAAATATCAATCCGGCAGAAAAATTTCGAGAAAATCGCCACAAACTGGGAACTAACGGTTTTTAATATACACGTTTTTGGGCAGGAATCATAATAATTAATCATTTTTTTTTCATTAACTTTTTTTCATTTCTTTGGAGACAAGTAGCTATCAGGAAAGTGCTCATTAACATTTATTCCAGGCAGGCGTAATTCAGTTCCATAAACGGGTGTAGCAGGAGCGTAACCAGAATCATCTCCTGGAGTTACACAGCCAAGAAGGATTAAGCGTCCCATGCTTGTCTATTTCTGGTGGTGTGTTTACGATGTCTGCTATTTGCTAGAGGATGTCGGTACCGAAGGCGTCGACGATGGTGTAATGTTTGGTGATATCGCTGGTGAAACCATGCGGTCTGGTCATCCTTCCAGAATGGTGGAGGTTCATCGCCACTAGATTGACAAATGGAGACTCTGAACGCTGTTCGGTGGGTGGTGGTATGTCGCTCAGCATGGCTGATTGCTTCTACGTAGACCGTGTTTACCAGTTATAATTTCACTAACATTCTGGGTGTGAGAGACTCGGAAGCAGGCTCGGAAGTCATTTCATTTAACGATTAGAAATAAACTTCACCAGGCTTTCATTCATAATTCCTGCAAATCAACGCTCAACAGGCCCAGCAGAAGTACATCAGTAGTAAAATAGGCAGGAAAATAGAGCAAAAGAATAATTTAATTAAAGTAGGTACGTAGTTGACAAACAAAAGAAATTATTTAAGCAACATTAAATAGAAGAGTGAAAACAGATTTCTGAAATTAGAGCGGATTCAAAACGTTGATTGTTTCATTTATCACGCGTATATCGAAAAACCGTTTTTCCGTTTTTGTCGATTTTCTCGAAATGTTTCTATCGGAATGAGATTTTTTTATGTTTGAGTATTTAAATACAAGTCTTCACGAAGCTTTTGCTATCCCTCGCAGCTCTGTACGATGAAAAAAATAGATTTTTCATCCAACCGAGAAAGAGGTTTATTTCGAAAATCGTAAATAGCTGGGAAGAGGCTCAATTTTACGGGCAAAAAATTATCTTTTGTTTTGTAATAAATATGTTGTTTCTTTCAAATTTCATAACCCAGTTTCATATGTTGGTCTGGGAGTATGACCTTTCCCAAAACTCCTACCCAAAACCTGACCTGGACGAAATTTGATTCATTGAGTTTCTTAGTTTACGAAAATAAAAAAAAATTGTCATTGAAATGTTTGGACGGACGGCAAAAACTGTTCGATACAGAGAGATACAACAAACTTTTTGGATTTTTGTCGGCGACGTCCCAAACGAAGCATTTGAGGGTGTGTTTCTGTCCCCAAATAGATCTAGATCGCTCGAAAAGGAAGCTGTCAGCAGATTTATTTTCAATGAAACATTATAAATGTCAAATTTAAGGATAATTTAAAAAATGAAAGACATTTATGCTCCAGATCACGGGAGGCAGGAGTTGAAGATAAAAGTAAGACTAAGGAAAACCAAGAAGGGAAATATTTAGCAATTCTTACGATCATTTGTCAAATGTGTCCTGATATATGGTCTAACTGGGCCAAAAAGGTAAAAGTATGACCGCTTCATCATTTTCAGGCGTCAAGCCACTTATAAATGTTCATTTACAAGTAATGGTATGTCTGATATTAAGACGATAAAAAAGAGTGTGTTCTACGTCTCATTAACGTTTAAATAGGCTAAATTTCCTGGAAGAAAAACATTTCGTTGCACTATGAACAATGCATATTTTAGATGCCTTTATATTGTTAAATATTCAATATTATTACCGTTCTATTATTTAATATAAATTTTAACATGGCTGGTGGTCTAGACGGTCGAGACATGCAATTAGCTATTAGTTCATCGCCGTAATCTAAGGGTTCTCTGCCAACACTGATCGTGGGTGCGTCATCTGGTAGTTCTGGTGCATTTAAATATTAAACAATTATCAGCACAAAAGGGGTAGTGGGTACTTACGAACAACTTGCATCACTTGGACGTCTTGCCTCGTAGAAAATGCCTTCTCCGTAGTTACTTCGCACGTAAAGTTTCCAGACAAATTAAATTCGACTTTGCGAAGCACTACTTGAGTGCTATTCGATTGGTCTTTCTAGATTCATAAACAATCATTAAAAAGTTGATTTCAGACAACAAGACTCTCGTAAGTTCTTGCTAGTTTACTTTGTACACACCAAATAACACTAACTATCCAAGATTTAGAAACAGCTGCAGTCGCAGCAGTTGTTAACTGTCACTAAAAGTAATTACGAAAGTTAATTTTGAAAATCGGCATCTTAAAGTGTTTTACGGAATTAGCAATGTTGTTTGAAAGATAAATAATACAGCTGTAGTCATTTGTTTTGATTTTTTTCACATATTACACAAATTCCAGACGTGAGACTTACGCTAGACATAAATTCTCATTTATACATTCCCTGTTGCTATAAATATATCCGGGCAAAGTCTTCGGTTACTACTACTGCACGGTACTTTATTGTGGATTTGTTTTTTCTAAACGCGATTTTATGTACAACTAAGTGCCTTTGATCTTCTGCCGGATACTAATCTTTTAGTTTCAACAGAACTAGTTTATATTGTAATTTACGTTGGCATCAAACGGAAATAAGGACTTACAAGTAATCTGTCACGTTAATGTGTCTAGTAGTTACAATGGTTTGTGTAACATTCCTCATTAGAAACAATGTTAACAGATTCTGAATTTTTATATACAAACAATATACAAACAACAATAACAGTGGTTCACCAACCCCTCACATTATAAAATATTCTTTTACTTATACCATGCCAATTTAAGGCTGGGGGTTGTTTTTGACAGGGTCTAAGGTGGGGTCGGTTAGAAACTACCCAATCAGATTCGGCTGCGATTCTCAATCACAAATAAGGCAACGCCAGAGCCACAAAGTACAGTCGAAATGCTCAGTGACAACAGATGAATCATTACCTTCGTGTAGCTTTATGACGATTGTGAAACTTTTCGAGATTTGAGGCGAGACTTAGAAAAGTCCGCAAGTACAATACATTAGTTTGATTGAACCGAACTTTTTGTATATTTTAGATGTACAGGGCATCCCAGGAGGAATGGCCAATATTTTGGGAAATTAAAATAGAGATGGCAAAGAAACACCCTAATAAACTTATATTTTTATTCTCAACCGTTTTGAAGATATGGCCAACAATTGACATTGACTACCTACTTTTAATGGGGCGGCTATAAATCAAGAGGCTTTAGGCAACTACAGTGCTTGGAATCACACATGCGTATAAATAACAGTGCATCATATGCAAAATAGATATATATAAATTATTAAATTACGCAAAGTTTAAGAAGGGTAGTTAAGTGCACTGAAGTACAAGGTACAGGCACACTGGTTCAAAAGAACTGAATTGTTACCTCAAGCTGACTATAATAGTGAAAAAAGTAGAACAATAGCTTTTAAGATAAAGATCTAGTCTAGACAGATATACGGACGGACAACATGGCAACAATAGCGCATTTTTTTTATTTTTATGTAAATGCGCTAAAAGAGATGCCATTTCGAACATCCGTTTCCGAAATTAATGACATGACCGCTAGGAAAAAATTAGCCAATGAGTATAATATACATTATTTACATTGACAGGAGTCTCTTTGTGGCCATGGCACGATTACATTTTAGTGGTGGAACGGGGGTTGACTTTATCGCGAAGGACGTCACTAGTCCTTTGTATTCAAATAAGCACATCCTTAAGTAGTGATTAATAATTTAGAACAAGCGCGACAAGAGAAGAGCGAAAGCTTAAATTGATCATGTGGGACTGCAGGAATTCGGTAACATTCGTCATATTTCAATTAAGCTAATGCAAAAGTCTCTCTAAGAAACCCTAAAATTTCTTCTACTAACACAATTAGGTCAACCACAACGTAAAAATGGATCTCATACTTCGCCAACTTCTGTTTCGGAATAATGTCCTTTGAGGAACCACCAAAGCGATCACTTTATCACATGTTAAATTATGCGCACTTATAAATCACCTCTGCTATAGTGACGCACAGATTTAGGGATTTAAAATTGCGGAAGCAATTACGGTTCGCGTCAGTTTTTCACGTAAATTTTCTCGATAATAAACACAATATTTATTTTACATTAAAAGCTACTTAGTAATTCCATTGAATTTTTACCCGTGAACTTATCAAATACATTACGCCGTAAGATGGAAACTTTATTCTCAGTAAGCACTTTTTTTTACTGTAAATTTACTTATCGTTTTTCTCGATCATATGCGCTTTCAATATTTTTTAGAGTTGAATTTAGTAGTTGAAATGGCCACTAACCGTTAAAATTCATTTTTTTCTGTAGGCTTTCAGCATGACAAGGGTAAAGAAATCGTTACATAACACATTTGTGTGTAAATTTTATAAATAAAAAATGTTTCATAAACCCTTCACCCACTTAACGCTTTAATTATTTTCTTTGCCTTACCTTTTCACGATTGTGGGATTTTGCCCTATTTATTCGACTAATTTGCGCATAACCGTGCTTCGCCCTTTTTTTTTGTTTTATTACCGTAGGAAATTACAGGTTTCAGTTTAAAGACACAAAAATATAGCATTTTAAGGGGGATTTTCCGAGATATTTTCAATCTCCAATCTACCTTATTTGTGTATAACCTTTTTTTTGGTATGATTTCACCCCACTAAATTGTTGATTTAGGAACCCAAAAAATTCTCTGAAATTGAAAGCATAACCATCTGCAAATAAAATTGTTCGCCAAATAAGAATCTTCTAGCGTCAATCTAAGGAACAATTTTTAATAAAAAACCACAATTTATTGCAGAATGTAAAGGGTGTCCTATTAATAAAGTTCACCCTTAAATTGCACAGCTTGGAGGAAAAGGGACCAAGATAAATCGCTGGAAATTATTTTCAATCTTTTAGATTTGCCGTTAGGGGGCGTACGATTCATAGTTAACTGGAAGAATGATTTTTTTGGTAAATTATACCTAACAAACATGCATAAAAATACATGCATCACACTCTGGTATGAATTTTGCATCATTTTGATGCAGCACACATTACCTTAGCTCATGAAATATGAGCAGCGGAGAGAGGAACAGCTCTTTAAGGAATTTAATGTATCTTCGGTTTGGCTTAAGCGATTTTCACATAATTGGTTTTATTGGTAAGACCCTTTCTTCAGATTTTACACGAATAGAGTCTTTTTAGTAAAGGTAATGAGTGGTAGAGGGCAGGATTTGACATTAATATGTTTTCTAATTTATTTTTCTAATAGGTTTTCTTTAAAATTGCAAATGGAACGATATAATTATCAAATAAAAAACTGAAAATATCAGCATATCCAAAATTTTAAATTGCAGTATTTATATTCATCCAAGTTGACTTTGAAACAAAAGAACACGACATAACGAGCGACAATTAAAATAATAATTGATAATTAAATTTAACACTTAATATAACTTTTTAAATTATGAGAAAAAATAAATTATACAAACTATACATCACAGTAAAATAAATTAAATAATAAAAGAGACAATAGTTATGACTAACTGTCTGCAACCATTTTTGATACAAGGACGAAGTCTCTACCGAGCAGTTTTTGAGTGGCATTCTATTTATTTTGTTTCAAAGCCAACTTGAATGAATATTACAATGTAAATTTGTGAATGTGCGTATTTTCGCTCTGCTTAGGGCACAGTTATCAAAATGCGGTTTTCATTGATATTTTCACTTTTTCATATTAGGTACTTGTTATCATATAATAATGATATTGTTCCATTTGAAAACTTCGAGAAAACCTGCCATCGTATTTACTAAGTTCATACAAGATTGCGATGCATGTATTTTTTGTTGGGTATATTTTGGGAAAAAGCAAACCGAGAAACCCCTTTTGTTAACAAAATTATTTTGCGTAAGCTATGCAATTGCTGTATATTTTTGTACCATTTCAATAACCTTCTTGCTCGAAACTGACATCCTCCTACCTATTTACGTTAACCTTTGGTTTGCATCACTTCCAGTACTTTGTGTGGTCTTGGAATAAATTCGAAGGTAGGAAGAAACCGAAATTTGTCCCACAGAATATCAAAAAGGTTAAGCAAATACATCAGTGATAAACCAAGTAAAATTAAAAGGGAAAGTCTGTACGTAATTTCATTTACTCTATAAATAATATTTTAGCGAGATTATATTTAAATGTAAAATTTCGTTAGATATACCGTGACTTCAAAATGTCACTTCAAGATAAAATAGCGATATCCAGCTACTATATTTTGTAAAGTGTCTTTCAAACAATATGCCGGAAACAACTAGATGCCATTCAACATTTAAACGGTGAAGCATGGAAAATTTTGTACCGATACAGTTTTGGACACATCGCATCACTTAAATTTAATTTATCAAAGTAATACTTACTGCTACGTTTATTCCTGGAGTTTCAAATACTTTTATAGATGGCGTTTCATTAGGTGTATATCGATAAAATTCTTTGATGCCCCTATACCAGCTTACTGTGTACAAAGGGACGTCTTCTAAATCATACGTGCAAATTAGGGTGCAGTTGTTATCTCGTTCCACTATAGCTGGTTGTAACGTTAGCACCACGTTCTTTAAAGTATATACATCTAAAAATAAATTTCTATAAAAATGTCGCAAGTACATACCTTCTGTATGGCGAATGTACAAAATTCGTTGCTGGACAGTAACATATAACCTTCATTAGAAAGTTTTTCCTACATATGGTCGGGAAACTTAGAAGTTGCGACATGTCTCTACTCAAGATGATTATAAAGTTTGCACAGAAAATAAGTGTTACGTAAATATATATTAGTAAATTAAGAATTCATTATTTCATTCATTATTATAACCTCAGTAAATGATATTCTGGCCCTTAAGACGGGTTTACATTGATTTTACTCGATCAAGCAAACTTGACGGAACTTGACTGAGATAAACGCTTCTTCAAGTATTCCATTGCTCGTTCAAGTAGTACTTGATCCCTAGATTCAAGTGATAAGTAAAAAACAAAATATTTTAATAATGGTGTCTTCGAAAAATGTGAAGTTGAACATTGCACAAAAAAAAATGGTGAACAAATTGGAAGAGAAGTCATTGGATTTGACCCATTTTCAATAGGCTTCTTACAGTTTCGGTTACTGCCTCACTGGTTGGATCTTAAAACGGAAAGTACGTGTAACTCATACTTATAAATTATATTGTAACTACACCTTATCCTGCAAAAATCAGATCTGGCTTAGGTCCCTTTCACACTTATAACACGTTTACACGAGACATTTGCATATAAGCCGGGTCTCATGTTTGCCTTATGAACTGCGATGTCTTCGTGTGAACAGGCTGTAAGCTGAGTTGTTTCGATATCTCTACTGGGTAGGGATTTAGAGAAGCTATAAATAACTTCGAATAAATCACAGCATGGAGCTCAAGCGTAAGAAACTGACTCTCAAAAAATGTCATGGACGTCTAATACGTAACTTTGGTGAGCTTTGGACTTGGACAAAAATTAACTTGCACAGAATGTTGGGGAAGGAACCAGCAAAAATTGAGGAAATGGTTCCTTGGGAAGGAAAAATTTGCTGTGGCTAGCACAAATACTCTTGTGGCCGGTGCAGATGCAGTGGATGAGTACAGTGTGTCATGGAATTGTTACCTTGTTACTTGGTTACATGCGCATGCTTGATTTTATTTTTATTTTTTTTTATTTTATTATCTCTCTCTTGTTTTGGGCCCTCAACAGGCATGCGCCCAATTACAGAGTGACCCGCATAATGCTATTTAGAGGTGCCTCTGCAGAAGGTCTTAAGATGGTTTATACTACTCCGGTATTTACCTTACGAATTAGGAAAACTGCAGGAAAACCTAATTCGGAGTAGCCGGTAGAATGCTCGGAACTGGCCTAAGGTAATTTCCATCTCCGCCACAGATGAAAAATTCACCTCAACCCAGGTTCGAACACCCGACCTTCGGATTTATAACCCAATGCTCTTACCACTGAGCCATAAATCCGATATTGATTTGGCCCAATAGCTTTTCAGCTCTCCTTTTATGTATAATGTGTACCAAATTTTGTTCCGATCGGTTCAGTTGTTTAGCCGGAATTGAGTGTGCAGCCAGACAGACCGACATAGATGATTAGGGGGTGCAATGAGCAACAAATGAACGTTATATTGAAGGATAAACGCACCTAAATCGGGTAAGGCGGTAGGTACTGATTTTTCTTTCGACTGGTGACAAATGGCCCGAGGTGGTCTATGTGTAGCGTATGCATCGGAACATCGAACTTTGGGATTGGATACAAAAATACTGGTCGTTTTCCAGTGGGTTCCTTATTATACATACATGACAAGCAACAGGTCACGTATCGTTTTACGTATTTTTTCATATCCGGGAACCAGTATTTTCGCCTCAATATTGCACACGTCTTCTCAGCGCCGAAGTGTCCGACGTTGTCGTGATGGTAAAACACGATTTGACTTCGCGCTGTTTTCGGAACTACCCATCGTCTACCATTTGCTGTTTTCTTATAAATGCGATTATTTTCCAATACGTACTCGTCATGTACACGTTTCTCTTCGTCATCGATCGGTTCTTTCGTCAATGTGGAGTGCAATCGTTTACAAAAGTCATCACTTAATTGGGCAGCAAGAACCCAGTCGTCTTCGTTTACGTTTAGATGCAGTAAGTGCGCATCGTTATCGGAATCGATCCCTTCCCCTGGTATGCTGTTCCTGCTCAGCGCATCTACATGAGCCATCTTTATGCCCGGCCTGTACTCAACATCAAAATCGTATTCTTGAGTAACCACCAACGCCCAATTCTAGGTATAAGGTCTCGTTTAGTCATGGTCGCACGTATAGCGTTACAGTCTGTTTTTACTGTGAAACGTTTTCCTAGTAGATAGATTCGGAATCGTCTCATCGATTCTACTACTGCGAGGGTTTCCAACTCAAATGAGTGGTAGCCCTGTTCAGCTTTACTCGTTTGTCTGCTGTAGTAACATACAGGCTTTAACGTTTGGTCTGACTGCCACTGCAACAGTATACCACCGACTCCAAATTTTGAGGCATCTGCGTGCAATTCACTGGGAGCATCCTTGTTGTATAGAGCTAGTACCGGACGTTCTAGCAACTTCCGTTTTAAGGCTTCGTACGCTTCTTCTTGATTTTGGCCCCACGTGAATGGCGTATTGGCTTTCGTAAGGGTGGTAAGCGGCTTGGCTATCGTGGCAAATCCCTTAATAAACTTACGAAAATATGAAGTTAACCCTAGGAATTGACGTATCTCATGGACGTTAGTTGGTTTTGGATACTTTTCCACTGCCTCGATCTTCGCAATACCCGGTCGTATGCCATGCGGACTAATCTCGTGCCCAAGGTATTCAAGTTTTTCGTGGAAGAACTGACATTTAGACAAACGAAACGTCATCCCTGCATCCCGAAACAACGTAAAAACCTCTCGTAGTGATTCTAATCCTGTCTCAAAGGATGAAGAAGGCAACAGAATGTCGTCTAAATAAGCCATTGCAGTTGTAAACCTAAGTTTACCGAGAATCGAGTTAATGGCGCGTTGAAACACGGCCGGAGCGTTTACTAAACCAAAAGGCATTCGAAGGTACTCGTAGTGTCCGTCGGGTGTTACGAAAGCAGTTTTTGCAACCGAGTCATTTCCATGCATTCGTTCTAAATCATCGTCAACAAGAGGCAAGGGATATTTATCTCTTATCGTTTTTAAGTTGAGGGCCCTATAGTCCACGCACATTCTGTATTCACCGGTTTTCTTCTTCACAAGGAGAATAGGACTAGCATATGGAGACTGTGATTCTTGTACGATCCCATTAGCGATTAAATCTTGCACAATTCCTCTTACAGACTCCCGCTCTGGATACGCCAGACGATAAGGGCGATACGTTACCGGCACGTCATCGTTTAAACGTATTTGCATTTCAGTTACAGTGGTTTTACCCAGTTCAGTTGTATTTCCAGCAAAGCAATTTGGGAATTCGTTTATTAGATTTAATACTAGAATACATTCGCTTTCATTCAAATTAGAACCTAACCGCCCCTTGATATCGTTTAACTGAAAAGACGGCAAGGTGCCTACATTAATAACCAAATTGCTCACCTCGTTTTGGGAGATTTCGTTTTCACATGGCGTTCCACGTGCAATAAGTTGAATCAGAACATTATTGGTTATTACGGCCAACAAACTTCCAACAGAAACAACTGGTTTTTAAATGCATTTGTTTTAACAGTTGCTTAGTAATGTAAGCGCTGCGCGGTTAGGGAGAGCGGGGAATCTCGACGGGCACTCGGACGGCGCGGTGATCGGCAGTATCCGACTTGCGGTGGCACGCCTCGCATCTCTGTTCAGTTGGGTTTTTGCTTTCAGGGTATTATACGAATTGATTAATTAATTATTACATAATAAACGGTTATTGGGAACTCGTGTGTTTTACAACGCAGTGTTGTCCACAGCTAGTAATTAAATCAAACAAACGATGTCATTATTTTAGTAAAATTGAAGTTACGTAGCTGAAATAGCATCCATTGGTAATAACGATTTTATATAATCTCTCCAGTTCTGATAACTCGCAGCAACCTGATTTCATAGAATTCCAGATTTGTCGAATTACAAATTCAATATAATTTAATTTATGGAATGCTTTGTTTGCGACACGAGAATGCACCCTTTTGTAAAAAGTATGCAGATCTTGTAAAAGCAATATCGCACAGTGCCTAAAGCAATGCATTACACTCTTACTTAGATCCTTCTGAGAAACTGTAGGTACAACAAACGGTTACGGACTAATTCGTCCTTTGCAAGCTTAATTCACGTTGCTCTCAATATTAGTTTATTTACTGCACTCTATTAAACAGCTTTATTAACAATATTATTGAAACATCACAAATTAGTAAAATATATTGCAAATTATATAAAATATATTTTCTATTAAATCAGTCGCATTCTAAATTGGCGTTCTGCATGCTAGTGAACATTTTAAAGTCTTGCGCCTCTAATATGTAAGAGAATTGCTATTTACCTATGTCGTATGTAATTGTTCAGGTTATTATGGTAGCAGAAATCGATCATTACTTGCAGAAGAATACATGCATTACAGTTAGTGGACAATTTTTGTCAGCCTGTTGGGATTTATTTGTGCTGTATAAGTTTAGTGAATGTAGTTTCTTGATATTTTGCTGTCATCACTTCATTGACGCATGTGCGGATATATTTTGGTTTTTTTTTGTATGTTAACAAAAACTACGCATTTACCTTTTGACTCATTTTTAGGCTTTTTACTTCTGGTTTACTCATTATCACCTATCGGATTGTGTTTTCTACCTCGATATGAATGGAAACCGCCGAATTTAGGATTTCCTCAATATTGCGCAACGCAGATTCATTTGGGGAGGCCCACCGCCATCTTATCAATTGAAGCGCGCCATAGATGAGTTTCTTCCTTACCGACAGAACGCAGTGAAATTAGTGAGCGTCATACCGCCAATGCTTGTGGTCTACTTACGTGGAATTGGGTTATCTACACTTCGATAATTGTAACTGCCACGAAACGTTTGGAGATTAACGACCTTGTAAATTGTTCCGCTATACCTGGTGCCAAGGTTTTGTCCAAAGCGCTATTCTCTACCTCTCTTATTTGTTTGTTGTATTGTTTTCTGTTACAGAAAAGGCTGAACGCGCTCTTCTGAATCCAAACGGCCGCTACGACCAGAACTCAAAGGTAATTTTTTTTATTTTTCGTCGACTCCTTGATTTAGCTTTTCAAGACCAAACCAACGATCTCCTGGTCTGCCTTGTTTCCCCTTTCGTAAGCATTCTCTCTCTCTCTCTGTGTTTTGAAAGTGACTGAAGACTAATTGGCACCTATCCAAAATCGTTTTTGGCATACAGTAACAAAAGTAGTGTGTAAAAGCTTATCTCATGTTTTTCTCCGGTCGTAGTTTTTTATCTCTGTAAAGTTAATTGATTTTACAGATAAAGGCATGTTATCGCCGAAGTTTAACACACGTGCAGACTACTCTAAAACGGTGCATTAGTACAGGAAGGAGGAAGGTAGTGAAATATGAAAAATGTTTTCAATAGAAGAGGAAGACGTTGATCATGATTTCTTTTGTGGTGAACTTTGGAAACGTAGTCGAATGCTTTAGTGTAAAAAATTAAGCAATCGCCACCGTCCCTAAAATTCCAAAGAATGATAACAAATTTTCAATTAACATCTGGTGTAATTTATGGGCACTAAATTAACTTGAGAACGCTTATCTGGTTGGTAATTTAGGCTCGATTAGTCACAAAACCAACTATTTACAAATTAATAAATTTATTCGACATAAAACAATCAAATAAGCTGAAAGAAAAACAGGTATTCAGGGACAGAATAACGCACAGCACGCAATAAGCGACCGATAGAACAATGGCCCGTATGAATAAAAGTAAGCAAATGCTTATACTTGCAAAATTCAAAGTAAATACTCGTAAGTGCTCCTTCGCACTGAGCGACTTAGCAGCGCTTCTAAGCAGAAGGACAAGACGCAGTGCAGCGCTGCTAAACCATGCTAAACAGACCAGTATGAAGGGGCAGTTAGGAGTATTTACTTTGAATTTTGCAAGTATAAGCATTTGCTTACTTTTATTCATACAGGCCATTAAATCAAATAAATCTTGCTGTCAATAATCCAAAATCTTCGGTCGTAACTGCGATTTACAATAAATGACCCACAAACACCAGATTTATTGCTTCAAAACTTCACTTCTTGACCTGAATTATAGCACTCGAATCTAGATTTATAGGATACTGACTTGATTATAATTACAATTATAGTATTGACTCTTTGACGGTGGACAAAACTCCATTTCAGTGACAACTTAAAGGAAAAATGTTCAATAACTACAGCGCTCCGACTAAACTGTTTCGTAAACGTGAAAACACGCCGATTAACTCGACTTACCTAACGGTTACTTTTATCACGACGTTAAGAAAATTCTTTAAGCACTCTTTATCTTTCTTTTAAACAACATTATAATTAAACAAGACCGACTGGAACAAGCAACAATTGCCGTCCATCACCAAAAAAGTCACGATTAACATCTTATTCTTCTATTTAAAACAATTTCCCTTTATCACTTCCGTCCACCCATCCTTAACAAAATACATCAGCTTACTTCAATGATAACATAATGCTTATCTTGAAACTAATTAGCATACATAGCGATAAAGACAATATGAGATAAACTTTTACAAAAACACTAAGCTTAATTTTTTAACTCGGACCCATCATTACTGCAGGATGCCGAAGCCAAATAAAACGTCCGCATGGCGTAATTTACACAACAGTACGGCTCGTGTTCGACAAGTGTTGAACTCTGACAGTCAATTGGGTATCAAGATGCTTGCCAATGAACTGAACTTGTCGTCTACTGTTAACAATGACGAAAGTGTGCGACAAGCTCGTGTCTGCTGTCAGACGACCAAAAGACCAATCGAGTGGAAAATTCGAGTGACCTTTTGCAAGGTATTGAAATTGAACCTGCTTATTTGAACAACATTATAAACCTAGGTGTTTAAATATGAACCAGAAACAAAACTCCAAAGCTCAGCTCCAAGCCCAGAAAAACAAGAATGAGCACAGCAAAAGTGAAACCAATGTTCATTTCCTTTTTCGGCAGTAAACTATACACTGTTCATGTTGAATGCATAACCCTGGACGCAAGTGACCCGCAAGTATTTTCCGTTCCCCCAAAATACTCGATGACAAATCCTATATCTTGGTTATTTTATTTTTAAAGACACTAGAAGCTTCGATATTTTATCTCAAAAGTTATATTATGTGTTTCTACTCAGTCGCTTTTTCAACCTGTGGGTCATATATTCATCAGCGCTTTTTATTAGAACAGTAAGCAATTAGAAATCGTTCTATTTTTAATTATGCTTAGTGTCACGTCACTTGGAACGTTGTATACTGTTAAATATGAACTTAATGGCTCAACAATAATTTCTATTTATTCATTAAATCCAAATCCATGTTAATGGAGACAAAGGAATCGTTTTTCACTTGAAATATATTGACTAAAAGTAATACTACGGCGATGGTCTCGGAATGTGAAAGCATTTGCATTCACTCACTTGAAATTGCACGCTTAAGAAAGACATCGGCGCCGTTGAGTATTGAAATGAGAGTCAATACAGGAAACGTCTTTGCCTATTTCGGTGTAAATTTATGCAGTGGTAGAAGCAGTATTTTAGAAGCAATCTGTTAGAGAACGAAATGGAGTGATGATTTCATTTGTGTTTAGCCGTAAATGTTTAGTAACTCTAACACTTTCAAGGCGGTTGTTAGAATCGTCAAAATCCGTTACTTATCAATGTAATTTTCTATACCATATGCCTTTTCCATTCGGCGTGAGGTTGGAATACTTGTTGTTACATTGTAGTACTGCATCCAGCACCAATTTTAAACGTTGTACTATTATAAATTGTAGGATTCTCCAAAAAATAAATTTCAAAAGCGATGCTTGGAACACAATCCGATGAGTCTTGTAGCTTGCAAAGTACAATTAATTATAGCGGTTGATGTGCAAATTTGATTAGCGCGTTATTTAAGAACTTTTAATGCCGACCTGGGAACATAAAGGGTTGGTGGATAAATAAACTCTAAAAGCTTAAAGGTGGGTTGGAAGTTCTCGAAATGTTAGAATTTAAATTTCACATACAATATGGGATAGAAGTACAAAACAATAAACTCAAATAAGTTAAACCCATTAGAACAAAGTCTCTTTTTCAACTTTATTACAACGAGACTTGGCAAGGCTTCACAATTTTAAGCAATTTTCGTTACGTACCCGAAATTCATTAATCATTACAACTCATTAGTTACTCTAAACACCATTAGCAGTTCAAACATTCCTGCAGTATATGCTTGTTATTACTTGAAAGATGAAAAGAGCTTGAAAACTTTTTCTTCGTACAACTTGGTTCGCAGCGCAATTAGAAATATTAAATTTTGGTTCGCAATTTCTTACCGCCTGCAATATCAAACAAACATTATTAATTGCCTAATTGGTGTAAAACGTTCGCACATGTTTTCTTTGGAGAGTGTGTTCTTAATTACTGCCATTTGTTTCAGTCCCCTGAACAAACGTTTCTTTTCTGTGATCCTGTGTTTGATTTATGTTTAGTGATACTTAAACTGACCATGCCGTATAATTACGATGTCATTATAGTTCAATCGCCCAGCTGTTACTATTATTAATTACATGTGTTAAAAATACGGACAACAATTTAAAGCTTCAATAAATAACTCACTTCTATGAACTAACATCACCTGAAGAACACTGTTGGCAGAATTACTTCGCACTTGTATTTAAAGGTGAGAAACACCATTCAAGTATTGAATGGGGTTTCCCTAATAGAATCTTTCAAATCTTTAATTACTTCGTATAAGATTATGAAGTTGATTACGCGCACGACTGATGATTGGGATTGTTACGCAAGTGTTTTGACAAATACATACATTTTTTCCAATAATCGTTTCGTAATTAATAGTCCTTTTCGACAAAAAAAATAGTTCCTGATCCAAACCGGGTTTTTGATGTAGGTAAAGTCGGTGAAAAATAATTAAAACAACTGAATTTTTCCGCAGGTGACAACCCGGGGGTTGAAAGGGATGGAAAGTGGTATGTAATTTGTTATTTGGGGTAAAACTATTAGGCGAACATGTTGTAGAAAATAAAAAATGAACAATTTTCCGAGAAAAAGTCGTCTAGACCGAAATTTTGAGAAGGCATATTATTTTTTTGGAACAAAGAGTCAATTTTTGGGCCGTACAGTTGACCCGTTTCCGTGATAATTCTCGAAAAAAACACCTCCCTTACAGGGAGATGAAAAGTTTATTATTTTTCATCGTACATAGGTCTTCGTAAAGACATATTTCAATAATCAAAAATAAAAATATATAATTCTGATATAAAAATTTTGAGAAAATCTCCAAAAACTTAAAAAATGAATTAAACTTCATGAAGCTTTTATTCAAAACTCCTGTCAATCAACGTTTAAAGTTCACTAGTCAAAAAGGTAGCGTAGTAGGGTTTGTATTTTCCAACTGGTTCGTTGTTTATTTTTAAAAATAGTTTATGTTGTGGAACAAACAATTAAAATTATTCAAAAATACATCGTTATGATTCTCCTTAGCTTTTTACAACAACCACATGTACCATTTCCTCCATATCTCTATGTAAAGTGTGTATAAAATATTAAAATGAGTGTACCTACACAATGTAACAATAATCCGTTCGCAGTTTCATTCTCAATATAATTTAGAACTGGAAAATTTAAAAAAAAATGTTTCAAAACCCACTCGTGGGTGTTGCCGCGTAACACAACTGTAAATGATGAGTATCGAGGAAATATATAGACCATAGGAGCTGTCAATTATCGAAAACCCGAGGTCTCTAGGTGGCCTAGGGGCCGAGATCTTGAAGGAACAGGCAGACAGACAGACAGAGGACGGAAAATTGAGCGTCACCGCCAAGTTGCGTTACGCTAAAAAAGTTGGGGTCAACATTCACGCGGTATCATTTGGATTCCCTCTGGTTTTTAAGAAACGGTATTTTTAATTTTTGTGATATCTCGCTTTAATAAAAAATATATAGCCATTGTAAGTTTTCAAAGGCCTACACTGTATTTAGAGTCCTTTGGTATTAAGTGCTGACAAAAAATTGGCGGTTAAGAATTGTATATTGCTGGTTTATTTAGTGAATATATAATTTGAGATTTCACTCGACAGTAATATGTGTACACAATGCCAATATCAATGCGACAATTTTTAAAACTATTAAAGGAATTGTGTACTTCGTCAAAAGATTGGCACAATTGTTTCAGGTTGAATGAAGAAACTTATTTCATTGGCCTTGGAAAAATTCCACTTATAATAGAGAAGAAAGATACCCCGTTTTGAGACCATCCAAGTTTTGGCTGCCATCATCTATCATGGTGTCTACTGAGGGCCGAAGAGAAGAAGGAGCGAAGGTCATACTACCATAATGTAGGTTTATATAAATCATCGATTCCTGTACTAGATTTGTTTGAATCATTCACTTTTCTTAATTCATTCCGAAAGATACTTCGTAACGCATTTTTTTTAACAGTGTGCCCTTGGTAGCATTAGCATTTGGTTCTGATGCTTTGAGTTTTTCAAGCAATCTCGCATATGCAGCTTCTCTCTCTACAAGGTGGCCCCACGAAAACGAAACAGACGGAATAACTCACAAGGAAAAAACTCAAAAACACGTCTATTTTGGTTGGAAGCTTCCACTTCAAAATTTACACCTTTGCTGTCAACCCCCTAAGCAGGGTTGCCACTCCTTCCTAATTTTAGATTAAACGTGACGCGCCATTGGAAAGGGCTCCTAATTTCTTACACACTCATGGTTTAGTTTTTAAATTCGAGCGACTATTTTGGAAGACACACTTGACCGTAGGGCTTAGGTACAACATTAGATACAACAAACTATGTAACATAAGTACGTATTCTCCACTGAAATAAAATCGTAAAACCTAGCTAAAAACCTAATCCAAAACATTGGCGTCTGACATATCATGATCAGCTAATAATAAGGATAACTGTATCCAGTTTTATGAATTTTTTCAGGGTTATTAGGAGGTTATTATGTTGATTTCTCATGGTTTATGTTTTTCAGGTTTGTTTTGTGTGGCAAATATTTCTTATAAACGTGTTCATTCATGTAAAAGCTTGAATACCCATTTGAATTATTTGTGATTTGCCACCCTGTATCCTACAAACGACTCTCTCAAATTTGAAAAATAAACCATAGGCGGGTAGGAAATTAAGAGCCCTTTCCAATGATTTGTCACACTACCTGACGTTCAATTTAAAATTATTGAACCGGTAGCAGTTCTGGTCAGCGGGTTGACAGCAAGGGTGTAACTTTCCAACCCAAATCGACGTGTTTTTGTGTTTGTTCCAAAAATTATTTCGTTACGAGTTATTCAGTCTGTTTCTTTTTCGTTGGGTCACCCTGTATATGGCTCGCGGCGGTAATTTTCTGTTCGATCCTTTATAACCTCTTGTTTGTTTCTTGATATTATTTATAAATTACACGTAGTAATAATTACTAATAACTATGACTGGAAACACAAAATATACGAATTGAAATAATAAATCTACTGCAGACAACTGACAGTTCGACCAGGAATTCATACAACCCATCAAGTCGAAGGGTTATGTGTGACAGGGGCACCTTCGACCTGTCTACTTTCACGGCAAGCGTCAAGTCAGTTCGCAGTAACGAAAACTAACAGTTTTTTGCTCATCCACATTCCCAGGTCCACTTGACAAGTCATCTGCGATAGGTAGAATTGACAGGTGTGTAGCTGCCAATAGAACGATAGAACGATTAATTGTTTCACTCCAATCTGATGACAGAACAGTTTCTGAAGACAGTGACTAAATCGTTTACACATAAAGCAGTGAACCTGGTTGTTTGATCAAATGGGTATAATGTCATTGATTCAATGAAGATGAAATTCGATAAGAGAGGAAAAGGATGGTTACAGTGTTTAACGAATGACGAAGAATGAGATTCCTTGCCATTTTCCTACCCAGTTTATCGCAGTTGGAGAGCTTAGAGTTGGAGATTAGAAATTATCGTTGATGGTTCAGAAAGAAATGTTTACTGACAAAAATAAGACATTTCCGTTTAATGTGAAAGATACAGGGGGTTTATTAAGAGTTAAAACACGGATAACAATGAGAACTTGTCGGTGCAAACGACCATTAGTAATTTTGGTGGAATGATGAAGAAAGATGCATCTGCATAGATGCATAGAGTCCATCGGGGATAAACAGTAATCAAGTGTGTAAAAAAAGATTTGAGATTTGTAAATAAAAGTGAAAGTAACGAATGCTACAAACATACAACATTACGATGTGAGGCATCCTCCTGTTGGTATAAATCCAGCTGCAGTTTACAATTGAATGAATTTAAATGCTGAAAAATTGCGGTATTAAGTTTATCTATATTTACAACTTTAACGGATTCTTATCCACATAATCGCACAATAATAAATCAGGAATTTCATCTAACCTACTTATAGTCGTACATAGAGGGGCGCTGGTGAATTGAAGTTTAGTAGTGACGTAACGGTTTATAAAAACGGCGAGGTTAAGCGCTTCCAAAGTGAAAGGGATCGACGATGTATGTACATGACAGTTTTCCATTTAAAATAAATTGGGGTGTAGCACAACCTGTTGTTGATGCAATGTGAATTTTTATAATTAAATAATGGCTTGTTGCACACAAGGGGAGAAATGGAACAAGTAGGTGCGGATCCATAAACTTTTAGTCTATTTAGGTAATATTTTAACTTGAACTGTGTACGGGCCCATTTTTCCTACAATGAGATGCAAATGAGAAATTTCAGGAAAATGAATTTTAGGCGAAAAAGTCTAACCCAACACATACTTGGACTAAATGTAAAAATATAGGTATCAAGGGGAAACCCCGAACTTTGTGAGGGCGTCTTTTAAAAAACTTTGAGAAAAAATTGTTCTACATAAATCACATTCACGAGAAAAATGTGTGATAAATAAATGGCGCACTATACGCATACATTCGCCGTTTTATTGATGGCTTAGCAAAGATTACAGTTTGAGATTCTCATCGATTTCCAAACCGACAATGCACAATCACACACAATGGAACATTTACAGTAACATCCATAACAAAACTTTCATCCGATAGTTCGAGATGCAATCCCCATAAGTTATACCGGGATCCCTAAACTTCATTTCTAGAATTGTACGCCGTTTCGTAGGATTTGAAAGCTTTTGTGTTTATAAATAGCACTGGAGCACTTCGATGCCTCTTTTCGATACCCAGTTTTAAATACTAAATTACGTGCCGGTATCTTCAAAGAATATCATTACAATGAAGAATTCGCACCCATATGTAACGAACTTGTTAGTAAACGGGAATGGATAGAATGGGATCATTATTCGTACTGAATGTAATAATAGTTAGTGGTATCTTGCTATTAGATGTTTCTTTCGTGGCAAACTTTTCCAGAGAAGACAAATATCAGTTTCCAAAGGTAATAAAGGCGACAACAAAAAATATGTCGCGTCACAGTCAATTGATATATTATGATTGGCAAAAGGGGGAAATTATAAGGCACTAAAAATGTTTAAGAATGCTTGATTTCCACATGTAAAATAGACCCTCTATGTGTTTGTCAATTTTTTTACAGAATAAAAATCGCCTTTACTTTACGTCTGTGTTTTATTGTTTACTACCTTATTAACCCATTAACAGGTTATGGGCCTAGGTAAATAACGCGAATTGACTGAGTGGGTAGTGTGCGAAAAGTGCAGAAAGTAGAAAGACGCGGAAGTGAAATTAAAAACTCAAGTTCTAAGTTTAAGTGTTGAGTGCATAATGGAGAAAGCATAAAAGCGCAATAGAAATCCATTCAAAGGTGAAAAATACGCGATCTGGAAATTTCGTGTAAATTCATTACTCGGTGAACTCGAAGTTTTACGCGGCGTCCCCCCCGAAGCAAGTGATGCGTGGCTTAAGCAAAACGCGACTGCTCGAAATATTCTTAATGTACGTATTTCTAAATTTTGCCAAGGGCGAGCTTTACGTCAAGGTCAAAGTTATTGTCGATAGCCTGGACTTCATGTACGAGAGAAAAAGTCTCGCCACACAATTAGCAAGCCGAAAAAGGTTGCAAGTTGACAAGACCTTGTTAACGACTAAGATTTATAATTATATGAATTCACTTGTATTGACATTAATTTCTTAAAAATATCTATATTTTGTACCAAAACGGATATACTTTTATAATTCCTGTAATAAGCATTATTGCTGTTGGAATTTTAAAAATTTTTTTTATTTTGCTTTTTATTTTTGAGTGAACGGGGTTTCAGCCAAGGCTGCTCTACCAGCCCAACCCACTATACATTTACAAATATCCATGCCCGAATCCGGATTTGAACCAGGGACCCTTAGCACCACAATTCAGCTTTAACTGAATGGTGCCACACGGGATAAAATAAATAAAAAAAACGCATTTCGTCAAATTCGACCAAATCATCACTCGCGTACATAATGATAAATCAAATTTAACACTTCCGAGTGCAATTACGGGACTATAGTAATAGCTAATGGCACTTATTTAAAGCAATCACAATATTACCACACAAGATGTTCAAAGCCTTAATACGTGGCCAGTGCCATTCTAGTGGGTAGTTATACAATTGTGTTACCATCCAAAAACATTGTTGTATTACTAATAAAAAAATTATAACTTCTAAAATTTTATTTTTGGCTTTTTTCTCGTGGGAAAATTAAAAATGGTTCGCTGGTGCTTTAATAGTATGTTATATACCGCGGGACTGAAGTAGTACTTTTAATTATTAAGACTAAAATTTTGGACCTCCAGGCATATGTCAAAATATCAAGTATTCTTCAGACTTACCAAATTCAATGACACATACACATCAAAAAATAAAATAGGTCTCCAATTATTTTGCGGTGGTTGGGAAACTTTCTAATGAAGAAATCATTATAAAAGAAATTTGGAAAATGAAAAGAAATTATGTTTGAGAAAGTTTAATTTCATAGATGAAGTCTTCCTGGACACGCCCGTAAAGGTGATTTGAATAAGATCGAGAATGCATTAATTGGACTAAAATGACACGTAAAGGTCCTTTTTAAGGATTACCCCCCAGCGAATCATCGCCATCATACTGTGCGATAGCTGACGCTTTACGATCTAAATATTTAACCGTCGACGAGGCAGTACAAGAAGAGTTGACATATTGCCTATTGATAAAAAGAAGAATATCGGTTGGATTATTGATCCCACTGTTAAATTCGAAGTAGACGAAATACAAGCCAAGATTTATGGTCCAACAACAGCCTTCTTCAAAGAATTATATGGATTACAAAAAGTCGATATCCTTGGACTACTTGTTGGTGCTCTCTTTTTTCAAAGAATTTTCCCACACTTTTGGATTACCATCAAAATTCTTAAAATTAATATCAATAACTACCATACAAAATTCCATTTACATTTTAAGAAATCATTTATGTACTTATATAATTAATTCGTTTGCTCTTTTTCATGTTTAAAATTGTATTGTAACCTTTGTTTGTTGTTGTTGTTTCATCAAGCCAGAATGTTGGGAAGGTGAAATTTATATAATAAATTTCTCTATACATACACAAATACGGTAATTATTCACACCTTTTATGTGCTATATCCAGGGGTTTCCCCTACAAAAAATCCGTTACCAAGTCTAGCTGTGTTATTAGCAAGACTTGCAAATACTGTAATTTCGTTAAAATTTCAAAAACCGTTTATTATTGCGGTTCAACCATATAGTACTCTCGTGGATAAAAATAGCCAACTTAACCCCTTTTGTAGCGCACAGAGTGATCAACATTAACGAATTAACAGATATGGATCATTGGAGACATGTGAAATGTGAACATAAAGCGGCCGATATTATTTCAGGTTGAATCAAACTAGCACAACTGTCACAGTTGGTGATTGGGGGGTGCAGGGACCGTCTTTCATATTCAACGGTGAATAGAAATCAGATATTTTTACTGAACAACGCTATCTCATCATTACCAGACATCAAACTAACTCTTCGAGATGATGAATTTAATAAATTTATTAGATATTCTACGTTAAGCCAATTGCAAGGGGTAGTAGTATTCTGCTTCAGATTTAAAAACATTACTTAAAAAAAACAAGATATTGACAAATACTCAGTTTCAGAGCTCGAAATATCACTTACAGCTTTAATTAAGATTGCTGAACACGAACAGTTTTCACATGGAAATCACACTTCCCCAGAAGTCACGGTCATACGTAATAATAGTAAATTAATTAGCTTACATCCATTTCTAGATGAACATATAGCGTTATTAGGGAAGGAGAGAGATTGAAAAATTCTCTTTCTGCTGAACTACGAAAACCAGTTTTCCACAATTTTGTGTGGTAAACATATTTTTACAAAACTCATCATTAAACACGAACATCTGAAACATTTACATGCCGGGACACGTTTAAAATATTGGACTATTCACGGTATTGGTGAAAACATACATACATATATATTTTTGTATGTGTCTCAATTCACGCAGTTCATATTGAACTAGTAAGCGATCTTTCCATCATCATAGTTTTATAATAGCAGTAAAGCGTTTTATATCACGGAGAGGAAAGCCAAGTGATTTGTTCCCGAAAAACGGATCTAATTTTATTGGTGCTCAAAACATTTTCGCGAACTCTACCTAGCTAACGCAAAATTCAGATCATAATGAGCAGGTTTAAATTTTTTTTCACACAAAAAAATTACTTGGCATTTTATTCCCCTTAGAATACTTCATATGGGAGTTTGACTTTGAAGTCCGTTTGACTAATTTCATTTAGCTGTTAGAATATTAAGAAATGCAAATGTGACGTATGAGGAGACGATAACAGTTTTAACGCAAATCGAGGTATGCACAATTTATTGTTTTTCTAAGCTTCCATTAGGGGGTTGGAGTATGTGCAATTTGCAAATATAATATCTAGTTAACAGAGAGTTTGTTTTAATGTAAATAAAGAAAGTCAGAAATGTAACGTCACAAAAGTAATCTACAGTCCTTCGATATTTATTTAATCAAAACCAATCACACGAAAGCCTTAGACGAATAAAGATGGTCTTTACTTTACGTCTGTGCTTTGTTGCAACTACCTCATTAACCCATTAACAAAGACATTTCAATAAAGACCATAGAGCTGATGATTTTTCCAAAACCAACATTCGAAGTAATCTTCAACACTGCTAAACGAATTTCCATGTGGCCATAAACATATCTGAGTTGTATTGAAATCTCTCACAGATTCCAGTAATTCTCATTGGACAAATTCACAGTAGGCAAACAAAAGAATAAGATTAAAGACCGAATTTTTGTTTAAAGAGGTACTTTACCAAAAGCTGGACTGGTCTTAGAGCATATCGGTTTATAACACAAAAATAATATCGATGCAAAAAGAGAGAAGACTCGACATTTGGGACTAATAAAAAAATAACCATTCGACGGATTTTGATGGTATGATACCAAATGAGACATTACCTAAAAAATTTTCGGTAATTAAACGTAGTGGTTCCTACACGTTCCCTTGTTTTATGTGCTTATTTACGGACACGTTTGATTAAAGACTAACACCTTTTATTACTGGTTCCACTTTTGTGTTGTATCAATACCACTTCGAAAATCTATATAAAGTGTTTCCGATTCTGAAAAGCTATATGTACATTCAAATTACATAGCGCTCAATCAAATCCAGATCGAAACACTAGCAGCCCATTTTTGAAGGATATCATGACATTGAAGGCGAAGTATGTCAAATTTGCCTGCCACGGTACAAATCATCTTCTGTATTTCAATTTGCAATTTGGAAAAATTAAGTAAAATTGGTTTTGTCAAAGTTAACAATGTGACGTGCAGAGGGGAAAATCTCTATTATTAGATTAGTTAAAATTCTAATTAAGAGATCATAAATATTTTTCTAGCTAATAAAGTACTTGAGATCTAATTAAGCAGAGCGGAGTCGTAATAAATAAAAGGTCGGAGACTATAAAGAACTTAAAAATATTTAATTATGATAAATCGTCGAACCTAAACGTACTTATTAAATTAGCCTTTCCAAAAATATACTCCCCTGTAAACGTGCAGTAAAATGTGGAATTCATTTTTCAGTCGCCCTGAAATTTGGTCAAATCGGTATTGTATATTTAATTTATGAAATTATGACGTACGAAAATTAGGTACCTTTTAAGCGATCCCAAAAATGCAAAAGTACTGTCGAATGGGTTTAACACATGTAAAGTTATCTCAAAGCCAAAAGGCGGAGAGCATTCAATTTTGAAGGTGACGAAGGATTAAAGGGAGGTTCTATTAAGGGAAACTGAACTAAATGTGTCAAATGCTAATCTTTGCTTAATTTAAAACGTGAGCACGCCATTTACATTAATTTCGTACCGAATTAATAAAGCAAAGGTCGTCGATTGTGTGACAAAAATATTAATTGCTTGCAGCCGTGGTAGCCACAGACGAATTAGTATTCGTGGTACGAGACAGATCATAAATTGGTTGATATAATAATTCGATAACTCAAACTATTCCCAATTGAGCGTCGAAGTCGCCTCGTCAATTGGAAATTAATTAAACTCGAAAACGCAAAACATATTTTCTGTGCAAACATAAAGTGTTTATCCTATTTTAAAATTACCTGTACAAAACACCGATATTTCTAACATCATCCTTAAAACTGTCGTAAAAATTTTCATCGTGTACATTCTAAATTGCCAAACTACATTATTTAATGAAACGTGTGAACACCTCACTTTCGAGACATAGATTACGAAACTTATGGAGGGAAAGCAAGTCACGTGTACGTAAAGCTTTCTATACGGCTACGCACCTACAGATACACTGAAAACAGGGAGCAATTCTGCAGCTTTTCCAAAATTTTGTGCGCAAGCGTTTGATTATGACGAACGTTTCAGAAGTTATTTTGTCAAGTAACTTTTTTCCGATTGTTACTATTACGGCATATTTTTTTTAGACACTGTCTTTAACGTTAAGGTTAATTGAATGAAGCGTTTCTTAGATCCATGTAATATGCAATGAGCAGGTCGCTAAAAAAGCTTAATACATTACGACGTTGGCTAATTTCATATTCCTATCCAATATTACAGCCACCTCACAGCAATTAACCTTGTTAAGCTTGCTAACACCACATTGCTTTACGTTAACACTACACCATTAATTTGTAAATCTTTGTACCTACTCCGGAACTACGGTTAGGTATACTCTCCCATTTTCTGCTGAGGACAAGCGTTGATCGTTGAACACAACTGAGAAATGGTATATGGGTAGTGCAATGATCCTGTAAATCCTGTAAACGCTATAAACACCATTAACCATCTCGGCCCGGTGTTCTGAAGAATCACGTACTCAAATTACAAATTTTGTCTGTTAACAACTGAAGGGGATTTATTTCTTTTCTGTTTACATTTTATCCTGGTTACAGCCCTTTAAATTTTCTTTCGAAATTGGTTTCTAGTCTATAACTTTTGATTGAGAAGTCTAATCGAAAAAGTACGAATTGTTTTGGATTCTACGCCCCAAAATTATTAAGAAAAAGTGTTTTCCCGAGAAATTTTGGTGTAGTCGATTTTTGGTAAAAAAGGAAGGTTATACACTGCCTTTTTTTGAGCCCCGAAAAAAAATGGTCTCAGATCGACCCGGAAAAAAATGTTCTTATAGAATGTGGCCTGTAGAATCCATAATTTCAAACAGTTCCAAGATTGGGCTACTAGTTCAAAAGTTACAGCCCTTTGAATTTTTCTTCGAAATTGGTTTCTAGTCTATAACTTTTGATTGAGAAGTCTGATCGAAAAAGTACGAATTGTTTTGGATTCTACGCACCAAAATTAATAAGAAAAAGTGTTTTCCCGAGAAATTTTGGTGTAGTCAATTTTTGGTAAAAAAGGAAGGTTATACACTGCTTTTTTTGAGCCCCGAAAAAAAATTGTCTCAGATCGACCCGGAAAAAAAATTTTCTTATAGAATGTGGCCTGTAGAATCCATAATTTCAAACAGTTCCGAGATTGGGCTACTAGTTCAAAAGTTACAGCCCTTTGAATTTTCTTTCGAAATTGGTTTCTAGTCTATAACTTTTGATTGAGAAGTCTAATCGAGAAAGTACGAATTGGTTTAGATTCTACGTCCCAAAATTAATAAGAAAAAGTGTTTTCCCGAAAAATTTTGGTGTAGTCGATTTTTGGTAAAAGAGGATATTTGGTTTTTCTGTCCGGCCATGCGTCCGTCCGTCCGTCTGTGTACATGATAACTCGCGAACGGTTTCGAATTTTCCAATTCTGTTTTCAGTAATAGGGCGACAATGGTCCAAGGGACTAACTGATTCAATTTTGGTCAAAACTTGTCAACTGGAAGAGTCTTTGTCGCCCGTCGTCTGTATTGGGGCAGTTTATTAGCTCTAGTCACAAAGTAAAGTAAAGTGAAAAACAAACATAGTTCTAATTCGTAATCACTATCGAAATTTCTCATGGTCTAAGCGAGTTCTCGCATAGGTCCTTTTCTCTGAGATATTATTGGCCATAATAAACTAAAACCGAAACTAAAACTTAACTAGACACTTTTGAAATTGATGTCGATTTCGTTGCTTGTTTTTATTAGCATCAAGCGCAAAAATAATGTTTGCGTTACTTTGCAATATAAAAGAGGAAAATACTTTCGCAGGAAACCTGGCCCCAACGCTTGATATTAAAATTAAGTTCAACATGCCATAGGAAAGTGTGTCTCGCGCCGATAATGAAATACTTTAGAGGGGTTTTATGTTATATGAAGAAGTGTTCGAACCAGGCAAATCGTTTTAAAAATCCTATTGAATTTAGAATCACGTTGGATGGAATGTGCTTACAAAGTGTTAAGTGCATTACACTATTATATTATGTATAAATTAATAGAAGATTAAAGGAAATCGCGCGTAAAGCGGCAGATGAGTGGATTGGATTTGAGCCATTTTCAATAGGCTACATGTGGTATTATACCACTGACCTATATAATATAGGTCAGCTAAAGAGATCTCTTTTGGATAACACAGGAAAATATTTGCTTTGAAAGGTTGGTAAGAATTTATGAGCTTATTACGAAGCTTTATGCATAGTGTTTGCGCTTTAAGTCGCGTTTAAACCGATGACAAAGATAAAATACAATTAAAATTCTTATTTTTGTATGTAATTTAATTTTACTTTCGCATTAGAATTAGGTAGTATTGGTTATTTTCTTTGCAGCTCCTAGAAGCTTTACTTTTGTCACGTGGATACCTCCTAGGATTATTTCATTTTCATGATCTTTGTGTCCACTGATGAAGATCAACAATCCTGATCACGATTGTTGGATGTTATAATGAATAAATATTATACCTGAAGATGAAATGGCGTCAATGGAAAAAACTCTCCTCACAATGAACATTGAACAATAGACGAATCTGTGTTACAGCGAGGATCCCTACCACCTTATTTGAAAAACCAAATAAAACTGCTAAATCATTACAACCGTTCCCATGATGGCGTTTACTGAAAGTGCTCGGCGCTCGAGCGCCTTTTACTGTTTGCGAGCGTTTTTTCCGCTCATGAGCCTTTTTTGATCGCTCGCAAGCTCTTTTCCTCTCGTGAGCGTGTTTTTTTCGCTCCCGAGCACCTTGTCCGATGACACACGTTTATTCGGCTTTAGAGCTTTTTTCCGCTCACAAGCGCTTTTTCCGCTATTTAGCGTTTTTTCCGCTCACGAGTACTTTTTCCGCGCGCACGCGATAAACCGCTCGAGCACTTTTAGGAGTGTTCGGAACTCAGAAACGAATTCGCTTTGCAAAACCGCTCGATGCTCGCGAGCGTTTTTGGGACAATTAAATCGTCGCTCGAGCGGTTTCTGAGAATGTTCGAGCCAGCTCTGTTCTCACCTAACCTAACCTCATTCGTACTTTAACATAACCTTCAACCACCTCCTCGCACATTGCTTTAAAAAACATTATGAGGGTCACACTGTAATTGGGCGCAAGCCTGTTGAGGTCCCAGAACAAGAGAGGGATAATAAATTAAAAAAAACATATTCTTCTGATCACTTACCCTAACTTTCACTCCAACCTAACCTCACTAATACTTTAACGTAACCTTCAATCACATCCTCGCACAGTTAGGCTAGGTGAAAAATCTTGTATCAGGAGAATGTAATGTGCGAGGAGGTGATTTGAGGGTTATGTTAAAGTATTAGTGAGGTTAGGTAAGATGCGATGTGAGAAATCTTGTATCAGGAGGATATAATGTGCCAAGAGGTGATTGAGGGATACTTTAAAGTATGAGTGAGGTGTTACCCCGAATAATGGTTTTTCTCCCGCGCCCCTCGAGCGGCGGGATTTCGAGTTGGCAAATTTGGGTGTATCTTTAGAAAAGCATTCTCAACCATCTCACCAAATTTCATCTCTCTATCACATTTTGCAATTAGACCCCGATTTTTAGTCAGCACTAAAATATTTTTATGCTATCCGATCCCACTAATCCGCCAATCACCTTTTTTTTTGTATTCAAGCGAAAAATCACTTAATTCGGATGAAAAAGTTTTTTTACAGTACTTTTTGAATATGATATCGCGTAAGTGGTCGCCATTGGCTCGCCTGACCAAATGGGCCCGCTTTCGACGTTTTTCATCGTTTTCGCCAATGTCTCGGTCGAGATGGCGGCTATTTCCCGTCGAATATTGGCCTTAGGTGCACGTACGGCCTTCGGCTTGTTCCCATAAATCTTTGACTTCAGTATCCCCAAAGGAAAAAGTCCGGCGCCGTCAAATCTGGCGATCATCACCACCACCTTTTGATATTAAGCGGCCAGGGAACAAAGTCTTCTATAAGGGTATAGTTTCTTTAGCAGTGTGTGATGGAACACCGCCTTGTTGGAACCAGAAGTGTTCCATACCTTTTTCACGAAAACTCGGATCATAGCCCGATAGCCCACTTGATTAAGGGGTTGTTCGCTGACCACGGTCATTTTCGAAGAAAAACGGTTATGGGATTATCCATGGGCTAATAAGGGTAAGGCCATGGGATTATCGACAGTACCAGTAGACAAAAATCTGTAATGATAGTTATATACAGAGTGTTTGTGATGGGTGTTTTTGTACCCATACCGTTAACTGGTCGGCCATTTTGTTCCGACGAGACCAAATTGGTTTTTTAATTAATTTAAAACGACCTAAAATAAGTCAATACCATTCATCCATACCATTTTCGTAGTAACACTGCCGATTGGCAAAATCGAAGGGATACAACAAACATTACTCATAAGGTTAATACAACACAATACTTGGCCCCATTTGCGAAATAATAAATAAATCATTTATGATTACAGGCGGTCGAGATTAAGAATTGAATACGTTCCTTTTGTTTTATATCTAAAACAAAATAATTGGAATAACAAAACTTGAAAACAAAATTAATATTTAACGTAACGGTTTGATGTATTATAATATAAGCAAGATGATAATTTAGTACGCTATTACGTTGGAAAGCAAGCAATATTGCGACGATATAATACCAGCCACTCAATAATAAACGGGCTGTCCAAAACAAATGGGACATTTCAGTAAACCACAAACACCAACCATATGCTTTAAGATACGTAAGCAATCGTCAACTACCCATCCTTTTATTTATGAAATCTCTCTCTTTTTCCACCCTTAAATTGAGTCCGAACGTCTCCATTTTCAAACTTCAAATGCAACATTGCTCAAAGTAACTAAGTTTAATAAACATCAGCTCGAAAAGAACGTCCCAAACTTTTAAAACTAAAACAAACACTCCTACAATAAAATAATTGGAATCTACATCCAGTTTCCATTAAATCATGTGATTTAGTTGCTTGTTCGTATACTCTGCAATTGACAATTATTTATTGTTATTGAATTTTCCCTTTATCTGTAGCCTAATAAATTTTTCCTTGTTATGTGAGCTTGGTCATAAAACTTGCAGAGAAAAGCTAACGTTTATGAACGTGTATAATTATAAAAAGAGAAGCTCCAGACGTGATATCAGAGAGATTGTTTTCGCCCCTATTTTTTTTGCCTTGATATTGGATGAAGCTTGCACGTTTGCATTTCTGGCGGAATAAATTTAAAACGGGACGCGACCGGATTTAACTGCGCTGCGATTGTCCGGGAAAGCAGAGCAAAGTTCCATTTGTTGTTTGTCGCTAATATCTGTGTCAATTGTGAGAAGTTTATGAATGTTTCGTCGGATTCAAGTCTATCTCCAAATCAGTCATTAAAAATACTTCATTGTTCTGTTTTTAGTATGCAAACGCCGAGAAAATTATTAGAACCAGGCAAATCAATGTTCTCTATTGTGCTGTAGCCTTATTAATTATTACACTAAGTTTTTCTTCAATTTATGGAGATAGGAATTAATTAATGAAAGTTTACATAGTAAAAGGGGTTACTTTTCTTTTATTTTTCTCTATCAATCTTTAATGTTTTTTTTCTAAATGTAAGATATAATCAGTTCCTTACAGCGAGCCTTATAGAAGTTCTATGCACTGTTTTATGAAGTTTTACTGATTTAAAAAAGATTATTCCATTATTCCAATAAATTCCATGCTTCAAGAATCAAGATATGTAGAAGAGACAAGCTACATCTGACAAAGTATTACCGCAAATTTCAAATTGCATCCAGGAGCACCAAACGAGGATTTCATACAAATTCCAAGAAACAAAATACATGCAAGTTGACTACAAAAACAGTTAGAATTCGATAACAATTCCAGCAATCCAGTGTTATAAGCTTTGTGTCTGAAGTATCTCTTTAAAAACCCCTTGCAGTTTTCTAGGCCAGGTTATCCATTACTCTGGTCGTTGGTGTTTGGATCTTTTGCCAGGTATGCTCTTGATAGATTTCATTGTCACTGAACCTCGTAGCTGGGCGCCCACGGGTAAATCTTCCTTTTTACTTTGTGACTTTCTTATGACTGGAACCATCGCGCTAATACTAATTATATCCCGTTTCACTCTCCCTATTAACTCGATCTTTTCCCTCTCACTTTTTACCCTCCCTGTTTACTCTCCCTTTACACTTTCCATTTTCACACTACCTTTTCACTCTCCTTTTTTACTTTCCATTTGGAATTTGGGATTTCTGTGAACAGAATTTTTCTACTTCGGTTCGGACGACATATAACTTTCAATTCAGGCCCTAGATGCCGAGCACTAGCCTAAGATACTGGAGAAGGTGGTCTTTGGGAAGACTAGAGAAATTATAGGGTACAGGTCGGGTTCTGGTTATGACTACTGGAGCTGGAGGAAGGTGAAGTAGAAGTGATGGAATAATTGGAAGAGGTAAGAGGAGGAAAGAGATAACTGAAAGTGGTACTTGTGAGAGGTAGAAAGGTGAGATAGGTGGCGGCATCTCACAGCAACTAAGAAAGTAGTTTTGTCATTAGCTACCTAAAATAAATATACAAAACTATCAATATTAGATTCCTTACAAGTTCAGAGTGTAGGTAGTTTTGTTTAATTTGTCCAAGTGGAGCGAATTTCAGGGGATATCAGGAAAAATCCTATTGGCTCTTAAAGCTCCTAGTGCACCGTGCAGCTTTTTTTTCGCGGTTAGCCAAAGGAGAACTAAAATCTTGCCATTTCGTACAAAATTGTCTTTTTATAAAGTTCTAAACATGGCCGTAGTACAATAAAATATACGTAATCATAAATCTTGATTGTTGTCATAACTCGTTCCTGCAGTGTTTTATTGTGGAAGGTTATTTTTGTACGTTATTTTTGGATTAGCTCTGATTCTATATACATTACTTTATGTGACAATTTATTGTTAAGCAAATAATTTCATTTTGAGAAGGGGGCACGGAAGTTTGCATGGTCATTTATTATATACGTACCTAACTGTATAATCAAGAACATTTGATAGCGTAACAAACTTATGATAAAAAAATGTAGAGGAGTTTTCTGTCGGCAGTCTATAGAAACACGAAGTAAGAAAACTGATGGTTGAATAAAAATAGATTCAAGACGGGATTGTGTAATAAATAGGGTTATAGATTACAACAACAAAGGTTGGTTCGAAGGGTAGGTGGATGAGAAATCTATTGTATAAAGAGGTTGTATTAACAGTAAACTAGTTTCAGAGCGGAACTTCAGCAGTATTCCGCTTGAAATAGACTGAATAAGTTACAAAAGTGCCTTTTTGGTTTTTATCATTGAAAAGAAGCGTATTGCAGGTAGACCTTGGAATAATTAAGCATGAGTAATAGTGGCGAATGGGAGCACAGGCATGTGAAAAGCACGCGCACCGACGGGAATACGAAACTGAAATTATTTACCTTTCAGAGCCGAAGGTGTAATTCACACTGATACGTTAATACATACATACCTATCACTCTGTACAACACAAAACTGAGAGATAATATTTTGGGGGAAATTATTTGTTTACAAGGTTATAGCGGTTCGGAGCATCCCTATTTTTCGTATACCTACTTTGCTTTAGAATGAACCCGTCAAAGTATTTATATAAAAATGCAGGTTTGATTTTGGGTAGGTATATCAATAATTGCTTCCCCCAAAGTACAGTGTTTTCCACTCACATTATCTCATAGACATATGGTGTTTTTAAGACACCAAAAACAGCACCACATTCTGAGGTAGGTACATTTGCAGAGATCAATATAAAATTAATAAGTCTATTGAAAACTACACATTTTAAATTCTTTTGCGCTATATAGAATGCTTTTTTATATTAAGAGATGTTTGTAGAGATAAATCTACATGTTATAAATTTGAGTACACGTGAGTGATAACATTATCTGCTATAAATCAATCTATTCAAGGACTGTTATAAATTCATTATTAATTTAACTGTAAATAAATAAATCACGTACCTAATTAAATTTACGTTACAATATGAATATCTCATATGAGGTTAAACGTATTTTTAACAGACTGGGTAGCGCATTTATTTTCCGAATTTCTTTAATTTTAATTATTGACTATTTCGGGATCTATGCCCATTCAGCCACATTTTCAATAATCAACTATTCATTTACCCACCCTTCTCACCAAGAGGTCTATCATGGCATTTTTTATGTGACACCGGTATAGACATTGAATTTTTATAGTTGTCTATGGGCCATACTGGAAAATTGCCTTTTTGACAATCATTTGAGTGGACAAAGCGCCACTTTGGGGGATGATAGTGGATGCTATTGTAAGCATAAACAGGTATGATAGACATCTCAAAAGGGTAGCTATTCAAAATGGCGAATTAGCCTAGTACTAAAAGTCGAATATTCCTGGTGGAAAGTCACATCAAGAGCTGTAATTATTCTAAGCTTTTAGAAATTGACACAGCTCAATGTTTGCAAAAGCTGTTATGCTGCTATACCTGCAGCTGTCCCCGACTCAACCGTTAGAGCAAAAAAAAAGGAGTATTGAGGCCTTTAATGATGATTGATGACATACCACCTTACGTTTACACGGCAAGAAAAAAACCTCCCGTTGTGATACTCGCCAAGAAAGACGATAGAGACCTTTGTCAGATCTGCATTCAGAAGTGCTGAAACGTTTTGTGTGTGTGTTAAGTCGTATAATGGATTCGACTGGCGACAGAGTAAAATCGTAGACTGGACTGGAAAGTGAGAGCAGATACTTACCCACTATCAACTTTCCGGCGACAAATATGGTCTCCGATTAAGAAATGTTACGAAATTGTTTTTTTTTTGTTTATTGATAAGAAAGAAAATAGATTTGGATAAAATTGTCGTTGTGATGGATCAACCTTTATTCTCGAAAGCTTGCGAAATTGTATGGTGTCACCCACTAATATATGATTCAATAATCCCAATGATTACAATTTGCAATTTACTTGCGACATATGGAAAATGTTTTGGTGATAGTGGACGCCGGGATTTAGATGTAGAATCGGACACTATTTCTGAAGGATCTATAACGAAAGTACTGGAAGGGCGACAGTACAATTGCGGTACATATATTAATATACGAAGTCAGTATGAGAGTCCTTTGGAATAGTTTTCAAGAGTGGTTGAAAATGCCAGATGAAGAGCTCGGAATTTTAAACGAGCACCGAGGAAATATTTTTTATAAACTCCTCAACGGTTTTACTTCGCAATCGTTCAGTCCCCGATTATGCTCAACATATTCGCCTATTATTTAGATTTAGACATTTCTCCGACATACTGGATGTACCTATTACCCCGAACTTATTGAAATTCTAGTGGGATTGCTTCGGGTAAACTGTAAAGGAGACTGCAATTTATACGTGCATTGTGCACAAGAATCTAGCCAGCTCGTTCCCTTTTATCAATTATCACGGCACAAAACTTCTCCCCAGCACAGAAGAGAGATTCGACTCTGCTCTCAGTTAACCTGTTAACTTCTAGCAGATAGTGGGTCAGACCAAATACCTCAAACTTAAAACTGAAATTCAAAATTTTTAATAATTAAAGGACCTTGGGCAAGTATCCCATAAAAACACACGAAATTAGAAAAGACGTCGTTATAAATGAAACACACGGAAGTTAATGTGAAACAATTACAAAAGTGCGATTTAATTCTAACACACAAGGAAAATGGTACAAACACACAAACAATTATTACAAAAAGACTAAAATTAAAACTTAACTAGTTACATTACTTGTCCGAGAATTGTATTCCAAATAAAAAGGTATCCTTACACAGTTTACAAAAACAATTACAATTTTCAATGAATGCACTTTACACTAACGTCCGGGTGATCGCAGCATTTATAGGGGCGCCGAAAAACACCTCTCCTTGCAGCACCTTTGATGGCCAAGACTTCAAAACGTAGAACAAAAACTAGCCGCGAATTCGGGTTCCGGCTACGCAAACGAAACTTCGAACTTCAAACTCACATTAGGCGAAACTTTCAATACTGGCCGTCGCTTCAACCCAAATAATCCACGATGGAACTCACAAAAAGCGAAATAAATTCTTCTACGAAACGTGACTCGGTGCTGACGTAGCAAAGAGCTGAATTAAATTGGCCGCACTTTGACCCCAAACTTGGCAAAAACCTGTTTTTAAAAACTTCAATGGAACATAGTACGGCGTAGACTGTGGCAAAAAGTAGATTTCGAATTTTCAACGAAGCGCAGTACTGTGTTGACTGGCTAAAAGCGACGCTTTTCTTCTTCACGTCCTATTTAAGGCGAAACTCTTCTTCTGAAAATCAAAATTATAACAACCAATCATACACAGTTGACAACAAAGCCTACTCCCTCAATGTATGTACGTTAATAGACCAAAAATAGCGGTCGGTGTTTGTTATCAGACATTAAGAGACCTAATTCTAGTAATTACCAGAAATTTCTACGTTAAATAAAATAAAAATGTAAACAAAAACAACGTTGACCGCTTTCTCGTATGACACAAATAATCTCAATGAAAATTTCCGAAAATGTCATCCTGCCAGACGAAGTAAACACAACAATAGCTGAAAATCAGAAAAATGACATGCGGGAATTATTTACTTATTCTCTTGGACCAGTTGCTTGGGTAATTGTAAATACGGATGTCTAAAGAAAAATAATAAGGCTTCGTTGGGCGCTTTGAGTTACTTTCCTGGACTGTAGAGTTTGAAGGGATTGCGTATGGTAATGACGGAAAAAATTTAACCTACAGCTGGTATCTTCATGCGTCAAATAATGCACTGGTCGAAAATTAAAACAATAGGCACGTTAATAATACCCATCAAATGTACTGACTGACTTGTGAAATAGTTGTGGGCTAAGTACTTTTTTGTAGATACACGTTACCAAGCCGATGACATTTTCAAGTGCCAGCCAACACACACACACACCCACACCCTCACATCAAATAAATGTGCTTTATGAGAGTCGAAATTGAACTCCATTTACAGACATTCAACTTTCTCATAAATAAAGAGCATCCAACAAACCCGAAATCTTTTATTAATCGTAAGCAGCGGCCAAGGCAACTTTATTTGATACGACATGTTACCTTTGACCTTAATATTAAATTTTGTTAAATAAAAATATGACGGCAGGCCATTTGAATTGAAATAAATTCTTTTTTGCACTCGCGAGGGTAAAAATCCGTTTCTATGATCACAAAACAGGGACAGAAATTGCATTTCAGTCCCTTGAGAAATAATGATAATGAAAACTCCCTGATATTTATATAGGTTATATTAACTCAAACTTAAAAAGGTACATTGTTTATATTTAAATTAAACGTTATATTTTCACATTTTGTAAAATTTACCGCTGGAATTTTATTAATCAATAGATTCGAATCAGAACTGGCTCCCGATGTTATATTGACATTTGAGGTAGTGCTACCTTGAATAATCTGATTTGCAATCTTCGTTTTGTTGGCCACAGAGTTCTCAATGTAGCTTTCCGCGACTGTGGTGGACTTCCACCCACCATGCCGTTTTATAGTGGTGATGTCAGCTCCAGCATCCGCCAATAGAGTGGTGGAGGAACGCCTCATGCAGTGCCCCGTATAGAGTTCTGGGTTTGGTAATTTTAAGTAATTGGCGATCATATTTGGCACCTTGCCAAGCGTGTTTTTCCCAACCGGCTGAGTACATTTTCCGTTCTTGTAGAAAACAAAAAATCGTCCATGGTTAGTTCCAGGTCGAAGGGACGTGTATTTGCGAATTATCTGAAGAAAATCCACTTTACCGCCTTCATTACTCGCTATAACGAACGTTCTGGATGTTTTGTTTTTTGTATGTGGCAGGGTAATTATGAAAGAAGACCCCACATCTTCAACGTTATCCAGTGTCATATTGACCAATTCGTCAGTGCGACATGCGCCAGATATTCCAAAAATCAACGCAACCTAAAGAGGAAATGGTTAGCAATGTTTAATACGTTAAGTAAACGCAATTTTACCTTTCGCATAAGATGGGTATCATCGTCAGCTTCAAGCAAGAATTTTTCCACCTCTTCTCTATTAAATATTTTCGATTTTTTCGGAGAATATCCATCAGAATTCCTTTTTAAAAATGATATCAATTTTGGAAATTTGTTGATGTCAACATTGTCGTAAATGAGCATACAAGACCTCACCATGGAATATTGTGCCCATACCGTTGAACATTTGTACTTTTTGGCTTTTTCGCTAAAGTAAACCAACATAACATTGTCGGTGACGGTCGCGACATCTTTTTCTATGCACCAGTCTTTAAAACCTTTATATGCTGCTTCATACAACTTTTTCGACTTATCAGGTAGTAAATTCACAACAGCAGCGTTAGCGGCGTTTGTAATTTCATAAGGTTCTTCAGAACAACCCGCAACTTCCATTTTAATTCACGCACTTTTTCAACAGCAAACATTGTTTGTTTATCTGTTGCCATGGTTTATCTGAATTCTCGACTAACATGATTAAATTTTAATTTATTGGTTGCCACGGTTATACTTAATTCTCCACTAACCTGATTAATATGTGGTTATAATCTTCAAAGAACCATCAATTCATTTAAAGAGTATAGGTAAACGTCGGTCGACGCGAATGCAAAAAATAGTATATACACCTCTGGAGCGAAATGCCATTTTCCCTTGGTGCTTTGTAGCCCTCGGGCTCCGCTTCGCTTCGCCCTCTGCGAAAATGATTCTTATCTAAATCACATCTAAGTTTGAAACGTTTGAATTGATCACGTGATATTGGAAAAGTACTCTATAATTCACGGAAGGTGGAATAGGTAGTTACGGTATTTAAATACATTTTTTCATTCAGTAAATTGAAAAGAATATAAGGTAAATTGAATCAGTGTTAAACTGCTTTTATTATGTTTCTTTATCAATTCAAAAGAAATTTTAGATTACTTCAAATTTTATTACAACCGCGCCATCTAGGTTGTATCAGGCGCATGTTTTCTCGTCTAGCCTGGAAAATGATTTGCATACCATCGATGGATATAATAATGCTTTAAGGATTTCATTTCATTCATAACTAATTATCTTGATAATTTAAAAAAGGTTTAAAGATTTAAGAGAGGAAGAAAATTATTAATTATTAGTGAGCTTGTGCATTATATACGATTTTAATAAGTTCCACTGTCATACCACCGAACTATAAATTTGTAGAGAATATACATCTGTTTTTTCGCCCTGCATATCTAATATTTTAAAAAAGTTACTTACTCCCTAAATAAAAATTTCGTTTCAGCTCAAATCTTTTTGAAGTTATTTATTGTACTGAATAGTATTATTTAGTAACCTAGGAGTAACGCTATACTTTGTTTATGGCTAGGTTTGTTTTTTTTTTGTCATAAGTATTATATTTATGTGTTAGGAATTAACTTGTAGTCTTAGTTGCTTCACTTCTCACTTATCACGGTTAAAACAAGTATTACTTTTTTTTTGTTTTTTATAGTCATTATTCTGTATACTGTAATTATTAAATTATCAAATGTAGCTTATCCACTAAGTGAATTTATAACTGAATATTGTTCAATTATGGACCCGAGTGTCTGTCGAACAATAAATTCCATTATTATAGTAGTATAGGTACTCAGACAAATTGCAATGTATAAATAGGTCAATATACATAGTGGCAAATTTTGTTACACAGTTTTTTATTGTTGATATTTGGATATAAGATAGTAATGCGTATGCTAATAACATATCCGAGCATCTGGCAGCAATTTCTCGGATGGTACGGCGATGGTGAGTGGTCGAAGAGGGATAAAAATTTGAACATCTAAACAGTTTTATTATAATAATTCTTTTATGCATTAGTTTTTAAATTACTTTCGTTGATTTGCCTGATCGACAATCCTCTTCGTACGTGTTGCCAGTGAAAGCTTCTTTTTTTACAATTATTATATGTATAAAAACACGCGCACGTCCGGGGTTCGAACTCGCGACGCCAACGTCGTGTTCAAAGTTGGCAATCTAATGTGCGCCAATCGGACGGCAGTGATCTTCGTTTATGGTATTATAAATGGACAATTCGCTATTACGTGTAATTAGTGGCGTCTTTCAAAGTCTATATTCCGCAAAAATCGTCCTGCATAATTATTTATTATTTCAGTACATTCATAAGATAAACAAATTAAGGCAAAGGTTATTAATAATAAAACTGCTTGATTTTTCAAAATATCTTCGACCACCCACCACCTTCAGCGCCGTCCACAAAATTGCTACCAGACGCTCGGATATGTTATTACTTATTAGCATATGCATAACTATCTTATATTAATATATCAACAATAACAAAACTGTTTATAAAAAATAAGCCACTAGCTCTCCTACTAACAAGCTTGCAAACGAGCAATTTGCCTTCAGTAAATCCAAGTAGGAAACGTTAAATCAATCTAGACATAATGTAATCGAATCCCCTGGCAACGTATGTACTATTACCATTGAATTCTATTACGTACAGAATTCAAATACAATTGCGTATATTTTCAGCCTTGTACCGGCAGCTGAATCACACTTCGTTAGCTTTAATAACAAAAATTTACCTTGCGGCTGTTGCTAATATATATTTTTGTTTTTGCCCTCCGTGAACTAAATCAACGTGTTTTGTCTTTCATTTAAAGGACTAAAGCGAGGACTAAAGTGTCACGTTTTCTCCCGGAGGGATTAAAATTGGCAGTACACAACGGAATGTCAAACACAATTTAATTATTAGTGGTTACCTTCAAATGTAAATGCTGGTTCTTAGGCTATATTTTCTACTCCTTATACCGTTTTCTCTACAATTTTTTGAATTTGGGAGAAGTGATTTCTTCATAGCTTATTCTGCGGTTGTTTAAACAACAATTTCTGCCGGGTTATTCGCAAGAATCTTTAAATTACACACACATTTATTATTATACCGTAACAATAGTAAAATTACAATGTAGGTATGTAGATTCTACTATCTTTTTTTTTCAAATTTATGTCTTCAACATTGAAATTGGTGTAGAAGATTACCGGAGTCGGGAGTACAAAAAATCGTTTATGCTGAAATTTCAAAAATATCGCTCGACCAAAAAGAAAGTTCTAGCAAATGCCAGTGACTACTCTGTTTCTTACTTTAAGCGAGTGCTACATCGAGAGTGCGTGGTTTGTGGAACGTGAAATACAGGTGTACACACAACCTCAATTTCGTAATATCGTTCGCTTTTAAATTTCAAATTTTAGAAATTAACCACTTTGGGGTAAATGAATACTATTTTAATGAAGCTATTTAAGTAACGCTTTCCATATAATATTTTACCATTTTATGTTGCCTAAAACCCAACAAAAGATACTTCGGGCCAAATTTAGAATCAAACACCTACTATTATATTATTTAAAATAAACAGTTCTGGTCGAGGTTCTTGTAGTGCAGCTAAACCAAAATTATGTAGTCAAGAAACAATTGATATTGTATAAAAAACCAAGATCTACGCAAAAACACGAAATGGTGACTGTTGTTTTAGTAACGTAGATTAAATCAATTATCAAATTCAAATATTAATATTGAAATGAGCAACTTTTCATACACGATATTCCGCAATATACAGGAATCTTTTTACCTCTTTGATTATGATATGATGCGACCAGGGATGCGACAGATAAAATAATGTAATTACAAACTACCGTTATTTTGCAGTGTAAAAATGCATTGGTGTTCAGAAAAAAATAAACTAAACGAATAAAGTTTTCTCATTTCCAAAACTATAAAATTGTTTATTTTCCATTTGAATGCATACTCGAATTATACATTTTTAAATAGTATATGCATGGTTATGGCTAACTTGTAAAGTTTGTCCATTTTAATTCCTTCTACTGTTATTTATTCATTAAAATCGATTTTATATATTTGCTCAATTGCAAAAGAGTCACATAAATATGTTTTAGTACCCGAATTTTTTACGAAATTTATCTTCGTTGGGCTTTTGAAGGAAGTAACCGAATAGACATTGCTGCCAACTTTCTTAATGTGCCATTTTAATATTAGAAATTTCAGTTTTAACGAAACAAGGCAGTGAAAGCGATTTAAAAGACAGAGCACCTTCAAATGTGTATTGTTCTTTTCTACTAAACCTTTTGCCGTGCAAATTTTAGTGCATGTAACACCTTCTTGAAAGTACCGTCTGTTTTCGTAAACGAGAATTTCATCTTGTATCCATGCGAAAGATCAGAATGAAGTAGGTGATCAGTATTCGAGTAAGATACAGAAGGCACAACATTAAGTAAACGTTTTTATACTGCTGAGCAATTAAACCCTCTTTTTGTATCAAACATAAAGCCTTTTTCTATGTAATTAAATGCCATAGAAACCAAGCTAAAGTTTTTTACGAACTCCAACGTAATTCAAAACGATTCGAACGTGGCAACTCGAAACCTATCCAATAAATAATTCTCCACCCTTCATTTACTCTTAATTAGAAACAGTTGCGGTATAAATTAGAAGCTGACGATATGAAAGAATTCGTTAATTTCCTACCGGGTTTTCGACGAAATCAGTCAGAAAATGTTTCCTACTGACTTCGATCGGTATGCGGAAGCTGTTTTAAAAAGCTCAGATGGCAGTTGCTAAAAGGTCTCGCTTTGCGAGAACCGTAATTGTTTGCAGGTTGCCGTATAGACTTGCAGGAAGCTTTCCAGGAAAATGTTGGTTGCCGTTTTGGATAGGGTGAAAGAGGTGGCGCCACACTTCAAATTTCTGAACGTCTGCCAAAATGAGGAACGGCGCCAAGTTCGTCCGAAATTAAACTACGTTCATATAACAACAAATATCTACAGTAAATGATGTCAAAAAAATAATTGACGTCTTTTTGTATACGATACAGAATCTTGTGGGTCCTTTCAGTTGTGTTATCGTGACATTGGCCCAGGGATGATCCTCCCTGTCTGAAAAAATATTTTTTTCCGCAAATAAGTTTGGATTATTACTAATTATTACTATTTCTGAGACCTACACATTTCATTTCATTTTAATTTACCCCGTTTGAAATATTTGTAATGAATTTAGTGATTTGCAGTTCCTATACTATTGGGGCGTGTGAGGGTTGTGGTAAGCGTTTATAAAATGCTTCAACTGCTTTGGGGTTTTAAAGCCTGTAAGTCCCCCTCCCCCCAAAGATTTGCATGCACAACACAATTTGTAAACACTCAGAGCTTTCATCAAAAAAGGGTAAGTGCAAACATTCGTTAAAAATTACAGTCCATTTAAATATGTAACAGTATGTTGGCGCAAAATTGTGCACTTAAGATGCCACTTGGCTTATTTAAAGTATATCTACTAAGACCTAGATATTTTTGGTATCGACACCTCACACCACTTTTCAAGATGGCAAACCCAATGCAGTAAGTAGAGCTTTCAGACGTTTTGACGTATACAAGAGCAAAATTCATCGATAATAAGTTTCCTACAGATTTTATTATTTGCAATTAAGTCTGAAACACTGTTAGGTACATATTTGACTGAAATGGAACAAAGAACTACTTACTCCTTGAGACCTAAAGTTCCTAAAAAGTATTTCAAAGAAGATTTTCGAAAAGGATTTTAAAAAGTTTCTAAAAAGATTCGACAGATATTTTTTAAGATTCCCGGGTTCTGCCTTCGAGTAACTTCAGCTGGATGGCCAGAGATCAAAATTCAGAATACTTTGAGACTCTAATTAAGTAAACCGTTTTGAGACTCCCATAAATTATTTGTTACTGAACTATATTAATTATTACCGAAGGGGTAGTTTTTCGTAAGGCCTTAATTTCGATCCATTTTGTGAAGCTCTTGTGAAACACAGTGGCGTAAATGTTACCCTTGGCGCATTTTCGGAACCTATGAGGGTCGTACTGCCTACCTACCTGACAGGGTTGATTAACTTTTTATTTATTATTACGTGCTTTTGATGGGGTATACACAGTTTCCATGAGGTGGGAAACCTTCAGCCACTTCCGTTGACGAAACAGGAAAGGACAGGTACACTTCTCCGTTACGGATCTGGTAGCCTTTGTTGTTTTCGGCATGCCTTTGTATGTTGTTTTTCAATTTCTTGTACAATTTACACTTTATTTCTACCGGTTCGGTTCCTTCTACTGAGGATTCTTCCTCCTTCTCAAAGTTACGCGACAATGCGTCGGCTACTTGGTTGCACGTTCCTTTTCTATAAACAACAAGGAACCTGTATTGTTGTAATCTAATAAACCCTCTGGTTTCTGGAAAGAATTCCCCTTATGTGCGATGGTTTTGTCCGTCTGTTCCTTGTCTAAGTCGAGAACAGAAAGAGACAGCGATGCTTCGCCAATTGACTTAGTGCGATTGAATATGAACTAGATCAAAGCTCTGGTTTCCGAATACGAGATTACGAGCGGAATGACAAAAAAATTCCTGGAAGCATTTCCAAAAAGTTCTTTCTACAAATACTTCTAAGGAAAGTAGGTAATATAAAGATTTTCAAAAATTATTTTCCGAAAAGGTCTCGGAAATCTTGGCAATTCGAGGTCTGTTAAAATTGTCTAATCCGCTGCGTTTATTTATTTAAACAAAGATCAATAACACTTTAACTTTAAATTTACAGATTTATGTACAGGGTGGTTCAAATGCGTGGCTCACCATTGGGATCTCCGCTACGGTGAGAGATACAATGTAGGATAGATGGGGGGCAAGTCCCCCTTGTGACTAAAAAACGCTTTTGAAATTTTTGAATTTAAAATAACAAAGATATCACCGAAGACCGGATCATAATAAATTTCTTCACCTTCTAAATGTAGAAGCTACAGGCTATACTGCTTTCTTATTTCTTATGGGCACCATATTGGATTTTTACGGAATGATATACTTAAAGAACAAAAAAGAAAATGAATTACAAGGACCGTTTTAAAATTTACATTCATTTTTCAACAAAACTCCCATGGGTAACTAGATCTTGCTGAAACAATGTCTCTATGCTGACGATGATTTCAAATGAATTTTTTTGTCTTCTATCTCATTCAGTAAAAATTCATTGTTGCACTCATAGGAAATAATGAAGTAGTAGTCTGTAACTTCTACATCTAGCGTGTTATGGAAATTCTCATTACAGACTTAGATTCTTCGAATAAAAGTGTCCACAGAAAGTGCTTTCGACCCTTTAAGCTAGGGAAAATGAAAACGAAGTTTCATAGTTTTGCGGTAACATCTCAGTCATTTTCAAAGATTTTCAAATATTTCAAATACGTTTTTTTAATATTAAAAGGAGGCAACTTTGTCTCCATTTAACCTCTCACTGTTACGGAGATCCCAATGGTGAGCCACCCTGTACGTGCATCACGAATGCAATTTATTTTGAATCTGCGCATTTATCATATATCCTTTGAAAATATCAAACTTCTTTTTGGAGTAATTCCGTAACCCGCAACACTAAAGTGTGAAAAGCAAAGCGCACGTATGTGTTTGACAATGCAAACAAGTTAAATAGTAATCGTAAACGATTTACATAAAGCGCATTTCCACTTGCATTCATTTCCCATTTGTAAGATGCAACTTCTGTTAAAATCGTAAAAACCCGGCCACAAATATGAAAGATAGCGTTGCACATGGGCAATCCATTTTTGACGTGCTACTTCAATTTCAGTTTATGAGAAGAATTTCATTTCAATGCTTTTGTAAATAAGAAAGTTGGAACTGCGCATGCGCAAACCTAAATTTTAAAACTAATGTTAGATTTTCCTTTGTTCCAAGCGCCTAAGTATCACATTTCACTTAAATAGTTCCATAGATAAAAAAGTTGGCACTGCGCATGCGCAAAGCCAAATTTTGAAACTGGCGTTTGATTTTCCTTTATCCCAAGTGCCTATGTATCAAATTTCGTTTAAATTCTTTCATAAATAAAAAAGTTGGCACTGCGCATGCGCAAAACCAAATTTTGAAATTGGCGTTTGATTTTCCTTTATCCCAAATGCCTATGTATCAAATTCATTCAAATACTTTTTATAAGTAAAAAAGTTTGCAATTCGGTTTACAAATGGTCGAGATGCGAAAAGGGCACTGTGAATTTTGAATCGATTCGATTCAACTTTTGGCATTGCGTATTATATGGCTAAAGCTATGCCCATATTGAATTTCATGCAATTCAGTTCATAACTAACGGAGATGTAAAAGCGATCGAACATTTCTAAACAAAGTTATCGTTCACACGGACAGATAGATGGACAGACAGACAAAGGAACAGACGGAGAGATCAACCGGCAGGCGAGAGATAGCAATGCAAAATTATAAACGATCTCTAGGATCGTTAATAAACGGCAAAAGTGTAAAATTATGGAACATGTAAAAAACGGTTTTTTGTTTTTTTAACAATAACTTTTTTTGTAAGCGGTACAGAAAAAATTCCTTCCTTGGTACAAGACTCGACACCATAACGAACCAAATAGCGAAAAAAGTAGAACAATAGCTCTTAAGATAAAAAACTAGTAGCGTCGCAAAGTTAGCGGACGGACGGACGGACGGACGGACGGACGGACGGACAAAGTGGCCACAATAGCGCATTTTTTTTTTATTTTTGTGGAAATGCGCTAAAAATACGTGTGCGCTATGCTGTATCTGTTGACAAGTGAACGAAATACGCCATTCTCACGTCGACTTATTTCAATGGAGCACACACAACATTTTCCAAGGGAATCGTAGGAAAATTAATTTATAGAGTTTCAGATCTTACGTTTTGGTTCCCTTTGCAATAAAATACCGTCCGTTTAACATTATGCTTTTTATTACAGGAGCTATAAAATCCACTGTATAATGTCTAGGTAGGTACTTCAATAAAATATTTTATTTTGTTTTTGTTAGGAAACGATGGTTGGATTGGGATGAATGCAGGTTTTTCGTAACTATGTACGTTTACTTATAACAAAATACATTTTATATCTATTTAATTAATTTTATTAAGAAAGTAGATATAGGGATTTACGTATATTGTTTTTCCCTATGTCTACTTTTCCCTCCGAAGTCTTATAGGAGCAAGGAGCAAATCCATTTAATTTGTTATGTTCAAAATTATTATGAAGAAATTAGAAGAAAACCAGATAAGAAAATAGTTACAAAAAACAAACAAAAAAAATCAAGTCCAAATTCAAGAGATTCAAGTAGTTAACTATAAAAGAAGAAAATTTCGACAATCCATGGTGTGATGAAACTCAAAATGGGGTTAGAATAAAGTCGTTAAAATAACCATCAAAAACACAAACCTTTCCCTAGTGAAGTAAATGAAGCTTATCTTAGTTTATTAAAAGTTAGTTTAGTGAAATGAAGTTATGAAGTTGACTACAAGTTATCGAAGAAGTGAAGATTCTTAAGGAAGATTTTTGAATATAGTTAAAAGTAGTGAAATGAAGTGAAGTGTCTATAATGTCTTTTTCTTGATTAGGATTAGGATTTTTAGGTTGGATAGGATAGGGTTTTGGGATTTCTTAGGAGTTAGTTAGATTTGTGCATTTGCCATTCTTGTTTATATGATTTGATAGTTTTAGGAGTTTTTTGATTAAGTTAGTTGGTATGGTTTTTGATTAGGATTTGTGGTAGAAATTTTTTTTAGTGTTATTTAGTAGTTTATTTTTTAAGATCTCGTGTCTTTTATCGTTGTTTTTCAAAGTTCATCAGGTTTTTTTCGTTTAAAAAACAGAAGGGGGTACTATAACAAGGGGAAAATTTTGCGTAAATTTTTTGCGTCGTATTACATTAAAAAATGCGGAAACATACAATAATTCTAAAATTAAAATGCAATCAATGTTTCGTCTATATTCAACGAACCAAATATTCATCGGGCCACATTCATCATTTGTTTTGTCGATTGGATTTCGGCGAGCTTTACTTTCTCATCTCTGTCAGACTTATAGGAGACTTCTTTTTTTGAATGGCATCAGTCGCCACATGAGCAAATAGTGTGAGAAGGAACGATTGGGAATTTTGCTGTATAAGCTATTTTGATAGATAGTCCTCATGTTAGGTACCCAATGAGAATCCAGGAATTCGCTAAATAGATCCGACATTGCTGTCCATTTTGAAATGGCCGTTTGTACCAACAAATTTAAGTGGAGCAAATCACTACGTCTACTTCTTAATAAATAGCTGAAATTTGAAAACTATGAAAAACATGTGATTTCTTGATATAAATCTTTTCCATGGCCCTTATAGTTTAGTAATTTAATTGATCACCTAAAGAAATCACTTATTCAGCGCCGCCCCCAGTTAATGCTGCTAGTTACGACTGGCAGACGAGTAATTTTATTTTTACATAGTGATGAAATTATCGGACTTTTTTTAACGAAAAATCGTATGGAAAGTGGTACTTTTTTTTACGATTTTTACTATGCGTTTCGATGGAGTTTAGTCCTGTCTATAAACTATAGCATCCATTTTTGAGTGACAGTTAATCGCGAATGTCAATAAAATTATTCAATTGTTGGGTATTATGGATCACTATGCAAAAAAATTCGTGTACAACACGTGTTGAAAGTGTCTTTTTTCCATTAATTTGCTTGATTAACTCGGGCTTCGCCCTCATTAATCAAACTGCAAATTCATGAAAAAAAGTATCACTTTCAAAACTAGTTGTACAAATAGCTATTTCTAGTTTTCAACGTACTTTCAGCGTGAATTGTCGAATATTTCGTCGGTTACGGTTTAGTTACTATGTACGCTGCCTTGTGTCTTCAAAATTGATTATAATAATAATTATTATTATTAGGAAATGCATTAAATTTGCAAACTACCAATAATTAATTTATTTAGTTATCAACATATATTACAATTGGATGGATTTGAAGTAATCGCAAGTTTTCTCTCTTCGTTCTTACCTCTATTTCGGAAACTTCTGTTAACAGTAATTGTAATTACCACCCGAAGCCCCTATTAACCTTGATCACCTTGTACTTGAAATTTCAGTAGGTACATTAGAGTAAATTACGAACATTTACCCTCAAACTACACGGAACATAAACATAATTGTATAGAGAATAACTACATAAAATTTAGTTCTAATATTGGCTTTACATAATGTAGATGTAGGGGAGCTAGTAATGGAGATAAGAAGTTTAGTACTCTTAACAACTAGTCGATTGCCTATTAAGAAGGTTAGTATCCAAAGTACTTGACTAAAGTTTAAATGTAAAGTAATAATTTCTCTTGTAATGGACACAAAGTTTGGTTAATTGAATTAAATTTGGGTAGTTTGGAAGACGAGGTCAAACTATAAAAGAAAAATTAGGTATAATGCTGTCATCACAATGGAAGTAAATTTGTTTTTTTAGTTAACCTGCATTGATCTCTATAATGCTGTAAATATAAAACTCGTGTCTTTATAGGATACGTTTGCTGTAATTTAAGTTTCTAACTAGAGCCAAGTTGGAGAAGTCGCGCAAAAGTTACAAACATGCCGGTATCAGCGGTTACGAGGGCAGTTTGGGAGCTCAAGGATCCGTAGCCAGTAAATATCGACGGCGCTATAGCTCGTTTACTTCTCTAAGTAACATATAGGTTATATTTGTGAAGGACGGTTTATTATTCAATTCGCAAACTTTTGAATATACTCCAAGGAAAGTTTGATTGGATTATTAGCATCCACAAAATATTGGTATTATCCTTTCAGTATTCATCCAATGGACTTAATAGACTGTGATAATACATTCCTTCCCCCTAATAAGCGAAAGATAGTTTAATATAGTACCGAAAGTTAGTCGAGAATATTTAAGTTAAATCTTGAACAATTAGGATATTTCGAGCTTATGTTGACTTTTAATTTATACGTGATAAATCTCGTCCGCTTTCCTTACGGTTTTCACAATTCATGCAAGTCGTTCTTACATTTTATTTGCTAAATAAAGTAAATGAAATGAGACGCTAATGTCATTACACGTAACGCTACATAATCCTCAAGTACGTGCGCCTTTACCCAATTGGATACTTTGAAATGATCCGGCGACTGCGTTTAAATTAAGCAGATTAATTGGTTTTCCATTACTTAACACGTTTAAGGTTTGCGCTATTCGCGTTCAATGCTAATGTAACGTGATTTATAAATTCGGGTTCGATTTATATTAATATTTATTAAACAAAACTAAAACACTATAAAAAAAACCGTACAATTTATATCGATTATTTATATCACACACTTCGCAATTTATATTTCCGCGCTCTAATGTTTCATACGTACTCGATCTCGTTCGATAGTAAACTGCCGCGATGTTCGGTCCGCAACCATTTATACACGCAAGCAATGTAAGTCCAGAACATTCGCGCAATTACCAGACACGCTGCAAACATCCCCACCATCGCGCGTTTAGAAAATTCCAGAGCGCCAAAGGCGACGTCATGTCTGGAGCGTTTCCGTTACAATAATATTCATCGATGTGTTCAGACTATTATAGCAATTTCATCCAAGTGTAGAAAGGGAAATTCTCAAGACAAATCGGTTGGTAGCGAGATTCGAAACTATGATCACTCGAATAGTACCCGAAATAGCAAATCACTAAACGATAGGTGGGTACTATTAGACATTCATATGTTATGCAATATGTGGAATATATGGTCACCAACGTTTTTTCCATAGGGCTTTGCCTTGAAAACTTTTATTTTCGGTGGCATATCGACTTAAATCGTTATTTCTTTTTTGCGAAATTAGATCACTCATTAGTAGTAGTATCTTCAAGTGAGAATAACTTTTGTTTGAAAAGTTATTTTAAAAAACTGTTCGACAATTTTGTTCCTTAACTCATCAAGTATGTACACAACAAATTTCGTGGAATTCTCTACATTTTCGTTGTCCGGCCAAGAATTGCAGTGGAACTTTTTTTTAGAATTTTCAAAAACTAATTCCAGATTCGTGTTCAAAAACCCCCTGATCCCAAATTTCGTCGAAATCAGAATTTTTGTCGCACTCCCAAGTAGGGGTGCGCCCTTTCGTGGTAGGAATGTAAAATGCTCGAAAACCTATTCAAAGACGCGCCACTCATATTTGTAACTTTTATGGTTGCTGAGAAAAAAAATTAAAGAAGAAATCCATATTTCACCACTTCTTTGAGGGAGGATCCCAAAAGAAACACGTTGGACCCTCGATTTATTTGGAAAAAGTGCTTGTCAAGGAGGTCAACCCTCTATCATCCAATTATAGTAGTCTTGAGATATGCGGATGGACTTTTATTGTATCTAATTCTGGGAAGTATTGAACATGCTAAGTACCCTTAATTGCGTGTAATTGTGTCATATCCTGTTGCAATTAGTATTGTTATAATTTCCTGTTGGAATTAGTGGTTGATTTGTGGAGGGTAAATGTAACGTTATACCCAAATTTGAGTTTACATCATTTGTGTCATACAAGTGGTACTTTCAAGTTGGTGCTGACTGCTGAGCGTATTTCCAAAATGGCTGAAGATTTCGTCTCGAACAATAACGTTAGCTAAGAAAGCACGACAAATTTGTCGTGGTAAGTCTATTATTTTCAAATTGGGGTGGGAGCAAAGCATATATATATTGGCTATATTTACTTCCTGTTACTGTTATTGTTACTAGGATCTCTCAATAAGTAAATATTGGCTGCTTTGTAATGAAAAAACTAAACCGTAGCAAATGTTTGTAGAATAAAGATTCGATAAGTTTAATTCGGTCTAATATAATTGCACTGGTACCTGTTATATCGGGTGATCAAAAAGAACTGCAGACAGTTTAAATTGGGCGCTTTAAGTTTTTAATATTTTTGACTTGGCAAACATGTTTAGAAGGTAGTTTATTTATGCATTAGTGATTTAAATTCATCCACCACTGCTTTTACATAAATGACATTTGGTATGTTACCAACGTTATAAATGTTTAGTTTTACGGAAAATTCAAATTGTCCGCACTACTTTTCGATCACCCGGTACTACCGATGACATCACAACGATTACCGTTGGCCAATGTACAAAATTAACTATCGTTTTCGTACAAGTATCCATAATCATTACTGAACTTGAACATTGAATGTCATCTTTCTCAAAATCTTTCTTAACTAACATTGTGATTTTTTTACATGGACGTAAAGAGAAAACAAAAGACTGTCTAACCATTGCAGGTTAAAATTGACATGTCATCACATTCTGAAACTATGACGTCAGAAAAAAAATTGAAAACCGTCAGATTGTGGCAAATATTTAATCATTCAACTCTTATTAACAAATTTTTTTTATATGACCAATAGTAACGGATCTAGCATCAATGTTCCTTACTTTTTATTCACCCGGTATGTGTAAGTAATTTAGATAGGAAGTTAGTATTGATATATTGTGATCACGGGATAGGTGTTACATTTTCTTTGTATTTTACAACCAAATTCATGTTTTATATCAGACGGAATGTAAGGAAAAATGGAAGTGGATCGACTTTATTTTTCTGAATATATTCGGTCATCAATTGATTTTGAAGAGAAGAAATTTGCAACGACAACGAAAACCGAAATGCAATGGAAATAAGGGTCTAGGGACCTTTATGGGAAACGAAAAACAGATATAATAGGGGAGAGACTGAAATGAAAAATTGGAACGAGATACATGGGATGAGGAGCGCGAACCTTAAAAAGAAACATATGTACTTACATAAACAGAAAGTCGAAGTCTAGACGATTCGGGACGAAACGAGACGGGAGTCAGAACTGAAACGCAGAAACGCAAAAAAAAGGAACACATATAAAAAATGGAAAGTCAACGTGTAGACTAAGCAGCGCCGAACCGAAAAATAAATAATAATGGGGACACAAAAACGGGCGGAAAAAACTAGCAGGTTGTGTTTCAGCCGCTGTTGGCGTAAACAATAACTGTAATTAATTCGCCGTTTGCAACCGTTCCATTCCAGATATTTTAATTATTTGTGTCGTGTCCGAAAGCTTTTGTCATTTAGAAGACGTGGGCGAATTAATATTTTGGGATTTCAGCTCCTTAAAATCATTATTAGCAGGTGTATTATAAAGTGCAAGGCCATACAGGTTTATGCTTGTATCAGTCGTGAGTGGTTTCAATAGAGGCGCGCTTAATTAATTGAGATTTCCCGGATTTTTATGATGACCAGAAGCGGAGAAATTTATTTAAATTGTAACAATTTAAACTAAAGGCAAAAAGCTCCCCCACTACTCTGGCAGCGCGCTCTTAATTTTGGAACGTTCTTATCCGAATACACTGGGCTGTTCGGGAAAAGCGGCGTTGCCTCCAGAGCATGGCCAAATTTTATAAAGATAAAGCCCTTGTTTAGAGGAGATCTTTTCTGTCTTTGGTGTTTTAACCGAAACGTAAGTTTTTTTGCCTTTGTACATTTTTTAGTACCGTATTAATTTTTTGATACTTTTCGGAAACTTATTTTGCATTCATACTGTTTCATTTTTGCTTTTACATTGTTTTTACCGCACCGTATTTACAGCTTGTGCTTTTTCTAGCACAGTAACTTCTACCGCTACGTTTAATTGCAAGGCAAGATTTTTTTGACTATCTGTCCCATTAGTTAGGAGGGGGGGGGGGTATCGTTTCGCTTTCCTGAATTAATTTCACGTAGCTAATTAATAAAATTTGTGTTTTGTTGCTTTTGGTGCGCTGTAATTTTGTTAGAGTTCTTCCGAAGTGACCGTCACCATTTGCTAAATTCGTCCGATTCCTGGAGCTATCTTTACTCTGATTGAGTTTACCTGTCGCTTCCAACCCCTTCTGGAACCGCCGTTTTCCGTCTGTTTATCTGGAACTATCGGCGACCTTAACCAAAAGCCGGGTTTTCGCTCAAACTGCCGAAGTTCGTAGCAAAAAAGAACAAAGTAGAAAAAGAATACAAGAACAAGAAATTTGTGAAAGAATATCAACGATTTGAGAAAGACTGACTATTACAAAATAACCGTTAAAAACAAACTTATCCGCACTAGACCCATCTTAGGGAATTACATTTTATAAATGCACTTCGATTACCGATTCCCTTTCCTTGCATTTCAATTTCAGCATCAGAGCACTTCGAGTTACTACGGTGATCAAAATGTGGATTGAAATAAAAGTAATGTGTAAATTCACAACTCTCGTTCTTTTATAAGTGTATTCGAAGTGACGACTTTATATTTAGCAGAAAAATTCTTTTTAAATTCATCGAATTTATAGACAGTTACACCCTTTCATGAGTACCCTTTTTTGTTATAACTATTATCTTTCTTTGCAGGAGTTCTCGTTAAGGCGCCCGATGATGCTTTTACGTTACACATTCAGTAAACTTTGATTTCGTTAGCTGTTTATTTTTGTAGATTGAATGTTTGGACAGCTAACCCATTCTATTCTGAATTATTAATAGCAGTCTAGGGTGACGTTTTGTGGTTTTGCATTATACAAAATTTCTCATATTAAGTTAGATGAAACTTAAAGTTCGCAACAAAGCGAAATACACATTTAAAACACAAGCTCAACTTTTTGAAAATGAATGAAACCACTAGAAAGGTAGATACGTCCTTAGGAACATATTTCTGTACAATTTAAAGCAAGTGCTAGAATTATTTACGACCACTCAAACAATGCAAATTTAATATTTGATTTAAACTTCGTCGAAAGTCGAAAACAAATTTAAATTTGATGAAGTTGAGCACAATATCTAATGGGGTTTGAGTAGCTGCTTTTATATCGACTTTGATAGGGGGTTCATCTGGGTTAAAGTGAAATGGCACCTTATGTCTTTCGCCAATGAAATACAACCCTAATAAATAGGACGCGTTTTTATTTGATAAAGCTCTTCGATCCGGGCGGTGTAATTTCAATCTGCAAAGTTTCGTTCTGCCACAACAAGACGAGTAATAACAGTCACAGCGACTAACAAGATTTGCACTTTTCATAAACTGCATAAAATTTCGCAACTTTCCGCAGCTGAGAGTAAACTTGTTTTGACATAAACATAAATTAAATTTGTTGACGCGTTTATGAATTTTAAAACAGCTCCATGAAAGTTTTCATAAATGTTTTCAATAATAACGGTACAAAATTGAAATTTATAGAAGAAAGTTTGCTATAAATTTATGGGTAAGGCGTGTCCATAAACAAACACCGATTATCGGAAATTATAATACGGGAAATTGAAAAAAAAAGTGTCAGGATGGGAAGGGAAAAGCTCGTAAGGCAATGAATAATAGATAACTTAAATGAAGCCACTTATGTTTCGAACTTAAGGAGCTGTTTTAGCTTTAGCATGACAAAGTAGCATTATCGCCATAAGATCTTGAATTAGTAAGTAAATTTCATTGCACTTCGTAACTGAAGCGTTATCCTTATAATTAATTCACGAAGAAAAGCTCAAACAAAGCTGCTTTTCGTTCGGCGTCCTAACTGAAATGAGCCGTTTTCATTAGTACACCTAACTGAATTGACAATCATTTTCTAATTTTCACCATAAATTTTGTAACAATTATGCATTAGCAAGCGCTATCCTTTCGAGGACGACAAGAAAATTAATGGAATTCGCCGTTTTTAAACCAGTTAGCTCCCACTTTCTAAAATGACAGGCCTTTTATGTGTATATCGTTTAGTTAACATATCTAAAGTGAATAGATTGTTTTACCTTCATTTGAAAAATGGTTATGTGGTTGAAACAGTACATTTGAGATACCGAACAAAGGATTAGATAGCGGACGGCTTAGTCTCGCAACATAAAATGATTTATGATGTGAATTTATGAGGATGTATTAAGTGAGTTTATATAAAGCCTATAAGCCTACCATTCTTGCAATTTTTTGATTTATTAATGCATAAGAAAGGGCAATAGGGAGATGTTTTTAGGAAATCACGATAATGGACTTCACGTAGAAGAAATGATAAGATAATACCTAAAATATAACTGAACGTGCACTGGATTCAAATCCTTACATCACATAAGAATAGGAATACATTTGGATACGTATCATTTTGAACACTAATTCGTTATTGTAATTGCATTTGGAATGAAATTCAAGGGTTACCACATTGATACACGCTACCTTTATATGCAATCCACTGAAAGCACAAACCGCGAGATTCTTTGAGATTCCAGGTTTTATTACAGCTCCCTTCCTCATTTCCCTTTTTTGGAAAATTTGCGCTTACTGTGAAAATAGCAACAAAAAAGGCAATTTGATCTAATCATATTATGATCAAAGAAAAATATTTATTCAAAATGGTTCAGATTCTGCAAATACAAAATAAAAATTTATCTTTTGGAATATTTTTAAATATAGGCGCCACACGCAAAGAATATTGACAAATGGAATACAATACCTACCTTCCCAACTACTGCAACGGATTTGCATATAAAAGGGGTATTTCGACCAAACAAAATAAATGAATAAATAAATCTTAGTTACGTACTGATTAATTCGCCCTTTTTCTTCTTTATTTTTCTGAAATTCATCTTTCAAATTGCTTGCTCTCAAAAATAAACACAAATTCATCATATAGTTTTGGTTTATTGATGAAAAAATCAAACAGTGAAATGGTTCCTATTTACATTTCCCTTTACAGGATTTTCTATTTCTGGTTTCGATATACATTTCAGAATAACTAGTTTGTAACCACGATTTTTGTGAATTACCCCTAACTTAATGCCTAACCTAACAAAAATATACGCCAGAATTTTTTATACACAAGTTTACCTTATAAAAATCATAATGGAGCCATGAGTTTGGAGATATTCTTGCTTGAATTTAAATACGGAATTGCTTTTCTCTGCCAAATTGAATTCCGATGAGTTCATAAATGGGAAAAATACATGCAATACAAACGACTTCACTTTTCCCAGAGATTGTAATTTTTAAGAAAACTAATTGTAGTTTACGACAACCCTTATCCCTGTACCTCGCAAAAAGAATGCGTTTGTTTAGAACAATTTTAGTATTACGAATACAAACCACATAGGTCGGTTCTCTTTTTTTTTGGTTTCACTAGCTGTAAAATAACTACGCTAAAAAAAAATGGCAAAGAAAATTACGCGCTTAATTAGTTAGTTCTTGATGCAAACACGGTCCTTTAATTTATGCTACTAAAATGTACGCATTTTCGCGATAGAGAAACTGACACATTTAGTAACTCGCTGTTTGTAATCACTCTTTCTAACCCAGAGTCTGATCTCATATTCTATTAGTTGGACGGTTAACAAACCCGTTATCCAAACTCGAATGAATTTTTACCTTTTTCTTTGTAACTGAAAAATTAATGTTCTTACGATCAAAGGACCGGATTCTTTTTTTAAAACTTTCCCGGAATAATTCTTCCCCGATAATTTCTCAGGGAAATTTTGCTAACTACTGTTTACTCTGGTAACCAAGACCGGAATGAAATGAAAAATGTTACTATAGGCCACGTATCGGTGGCCCAAACGCGAATGAATCCAGCATCTTCCAGAATAACCCCTCCTTATTCGCTTACTAGGCAATTAATGAACGTCTGATAACTTCTTGTAATCAAGTAAACCGTTTTTAAAGAGAAAATCTGACTGGGGTACCCCCCGAAATATTACAACGGCGGAACGGTCAACTCGGGCGCCACCAGGGGATGGTGCAACCTTGCTCCTGGCCTGGATCGGTCTCGGAAGTCTCGGGCAAACTCAAACGGAGCAATCTTCCTAAGCGGAAACAGTAAATAATCAGATTCGGTAGCGGTATCTACGGGAAAGAAGGTGCAGAAAAACGAAACAATATCCCCACCCCCTTGCAATTAAACGGGGCGGCGGTAAAAATTACTGTGCAAGAAAAAGCAAAAGTTGTAATTACGGTGCAATGTACAAGCAAAAATTAAACGGTATGAATGCAAAATTTCTCAAAGTTACGGTACTTACGAAAAAAAGCAAAAGACCTTACGTTTCGATTAAAACACCAATTTTATAAAATTAATATGTAAACCATATATAAACACTTTTTTGTGAAAGACAGAATAATTTGAATAATTAACATCCCAAACAATGATGGACCCACCAATACAGTATTTTACTAGAGGTAGTCGTTGATGATTTATTTAATTTAAAAGATTTAAATTCAATCCATTTTCGGTTTATTTCAAAGAAAGGAATCGCCACACCCTTAGATGAAAAAAGTCCATTTTGTACTCTTAGTTTATTTAAAAAAGGCTCGATTAGGGTTCCTAAACGACCTAATTTTTTACCTGGATTTTAAGTTAATCACATGGGAAGTTGAGATTGCAACATCAGATGTTAAAACTCAATCCTTATCTTAAATATTGAGAAAAAATACTTTCATAATATTTCTACCTTTAAGAAGTGTAACACAAAAGCTTTTTCCGAGGAAAATAATGTAACCTATTAGGAGATTATCTAAAATACGATCGGGAATTGTGAACAAAGCAAACGGCACAAATGGGCTTTGTCTTTACTGATAGAGTTTGACGTACGTTACGACGGACAATGAAAGTACACGGAATGAAATGAGCCTAATTTATCAATACACGAACGTGATTTTTACATCAATGTTTACACAACTTTTAACTCGAAAGAAGGACGGATTACCAGGTGACCCGTATCAAATTTAATAATACGGTCAAATGCCCTTTACAACCAAATTGCCTTTTGATCTGTTGATGCTTCTTGTATATTTAACCCGTGCGGTCTATGCTTGCACTTGACTTCATTTTAATTATTTCGCCGTTTAATATAATTTTTTTTAATTTATTGTGATCAGTATTCAATTCTCGCAAGCGACCCTTATTGACATCGGGTATTGTTCAATAAAACCTCTGTCAGAACCCACACGTCCAAAAAAATTGTGTACCGAATAGAATACACGATGAGAAATATTATGTTAGCTCCATATTTCTGAATATTCGACTTTCGACTATTTCTATTAGAAGCGGACATCCAATATTTCATGCAAGGAAAGTATTTCCCTTAATAATTTGGTATAAGTGCCCCGTCATAAATATGCAGTAAGTAGAAGCACGGATAGGAGTAAAATGTGACTGTAGCGCCAACCATCATTAGCAGCTGTGCCACCTGAGTTTGCGTTCCGGATACCCGGACCCAATGCTGATAATACTTAAACTTCCCCCCTTCGATCCGCAAATACACAATTTATAGCTTGATCTTCGCTGTAAATTAGGTTAGCTTGGCTATAACAACGTATAATGCCAGCTAGCTAGAGCCCTTTGCTTTCTAACTGAAATTGGAGATTTCGGTAATCCCTTTGAAATACTACGCGAAATAATTAATTATTCCATTACACAACATATGATGCTGTAATTGAAATCTACCAGAAACTTATTTTCTTTTAACGAGGAGTTCGATTTTTCAGTAAAAAAGTGAAGACAGTAAAACGTGCCGATGAAAATTCGAAGGCGTATTTACAATGTATTATATTATTATTTTCTTTAGCAGGTTGATTTGTTTTAAGTACTCTATTAGTACATCTTGAGTGAAGTCTCTGCCGATGTGTATTTAGTGAGGTTTTCCATATCCGTCTTCTACGAATTTTTGTAATTCGTCGTATGATAAGATGTATTTATCTGGATTCGTTTTTATTTCTTTTTGTAATGGTTCTAACGACATGTGCAGGACTTTGTGATCTGGGTTATTTGAACGTCTGTTTTATTTCAGTTTCATTAGTATATAGTACCCTATTTCTTTGGGTACTTATTGTCAAAGGTTTGCTTGTTTCATTTGATTCTGGGGCTGCTCGTTTATTTGTTGGTTGGTGGGTCTTTTGGTACAGTTGGCGATTCGTTTATTGTTTCGTGTGTGATAGTATTTACTGTAATGTTGCTGGGTTGGTGGTTTGTGTTTAGGTCTTCATTATTTTCTTCGCAATAGTTGCTTGTATGACCTGTTTTTTTTACGGATGACGCATAGTGTTGTTTCCTCACTTACAAAAATTCTATATTCGGTTTCTTCGTATTCGATTGTTATTGACGAGGGGATTTGTACGATTTCCTTCGTTTTTGTTATATACACTTGGTGTCTAAAGCAAAATATGTGTAAGTATTCGGTCTCTTGCGTCACTACTTTTAAAAACGGTGTTGGTAAAGCTAAGTGTAGTCCAGTATTTTCTAGTGTTTCCTCTATTATGGTGATTATTCATTTTGAGGTCGTTATCATTCGCCGATTATAGATTGCGTTTCCATGTTTAGGTCTGTGTTATGATTGGTTACTATTTTTTCTACCATGGCTTCCGTTTGTATATAAATGCATATTCTATTTTTAGAGATTTTGAATGCGAACAATATATTTTTTGGACCTATGATGTTGCCTATACATAAAATGTAGTATTTAATTTTTAGGGAGTCTATACTGCTTGTTCCTTTTTGGGTGGCCTCTTGCGATAGGATGGGCTTTTTCATTGGCATTAATTATACAACGCAAACGAGGATGCAAAGTTGAACAAAAGCCTCAGGAGAACCAACAAGCTCAGGCCGAGAACAGTAGGAAAAGGAGCAGGGTAGTTCTGTCTTTAGATGATAGCACATGATGCCCTTAAAAACCCCGTCTCATCTCCTCAACTTCAGATTCGAAGAAAGAAGACGAATATACCTCTACATTTCTACAAGGGGATCAACTTAGGGATCTTCTCGACATACCTTAATCTGGATACCACCCCCGATGAGATGTTGAAATTACTGAAAACGAACATCGTCGAAACGATATTTGACGGCGAAGGAGAGACAAAGCCCGTTTCTAGGAATCGGTTACCAGGCAAGGTCCAGTGGTTAAAAAACCACACCAAAACAGCCAAATCGTGGAAGGGAGCTCGAACTTCGGAAGGAAAAGGATCTCACGGGCCTCACGTGTTCATGGCTCATTTTCCGGGAAAGGCAAAAGAGTCGATTTTAAAAAGGTTACATAACGTGGTGATGGTCGACAACACCACCGCGGTATAGTGGTTTTCACGCTCGACAATAGGTCGACCAGTTATCTAGACAAGAATCCGCGATTGATTTACAAGCTCAGGCAAATTCTGTTCACTCGCAGACAGAGAATGACGGGACAAAAACCCACCGATGAGTCTGGGCCCTCAAAACCCAAAGAAGCCTCTGGTGGAACACTCAAATCAGAACCCAACAACGTGACTTCAATCATACGAGCATAAATAAATAAATAAATAAATAAATTAGGGTGCTGGAGTACACTCCAGAATGCAAATACTTAGGAGTCATGCTGGGCAAGAGACTAACTTCGACTCATCAAACCACAATGACCGACAACAAGGACACCACGGCCTTAATGAGCTGTCGAAGCCTTATGGGGAGGAAATCGGGCTAAATTCCAGCTTCTCCTTCTGGCTATACACCACTGTAACTAGGCCTATTTTGACCTACCTTGCTGTCGTATAGTGGTCCAAAGCAGAAGGCTGTACCAGTCTTCCACACAAACCTAGAACAAATAGGCAGGCCTAATCGTGTAACGTTACTGTTGATTGTTGGTGCCAAGCGCTAAGGGGATAGCCAGTAACGGGGAGGCTGATCGCCTCGCTAAGTCGGCCTCAAACAGCCCTAATTTGACCGGAACCCTACTGTTGAGCAAGCAAAGTGCGTAGGTGCGATATAGCCCAACCGAAGGAGGTAAAAAGTACTGAATCTTTCTCAAAATCCTAGCCACACCAAACAATTTTGTACTGGGTTTTTGGTATTTTTCTGGCAAAGAATGATGTTATTCTTTAAAAAAACATCCGATCACATGCCTTAACAACGCTGTTAACCTGACAACATAGTTAAGTATGCTTCATAATAACGGCCGCTACGCTTCCAATGAAAAAATATTGCTTACTGCGGCAAATACGAACCTAACAAATTCGCGTTTCCATAAAAGAACTACTGCTATTTCTATAAGGTCTAGCTATAGACACGGAGCACTGAGGACTACACTATTTGTTAATTTTCACATTCACCGCAATGTACAATTCTAGATTGCTTTCAATTTGCATACGTAAATAGTGACACGTTGGCTTAAACAGATGTTAGGTCAGACCGTATTATTCACAGTGGATTGGAACTGTACAATTAAATTAATAGAGCATTCTCGAATGGAATCGTTTACGAAAAGGGCTTCTTTCGCAAGAAGGTGAATTCGAAAACACTATTTTTCGTATCGAGCGAATTTCTGCAGAAAGCGAGTTACGAATAGTAGTGTTTCCCAACTTGTTTCACACAGTATTTTTCCTAATTTTGATACTTTTCATCACAAGTTGCCAAATATTTTACTTTTCCCAACGAGTTTTTTAAAAGTGTCACTTTAAATATCAAAATTAGATCGATCGTCAACCTTTGTGTATCTACCTATAATAATAAGTACCCGTTATGAAAAACTATCAAATCTTAAATAACTTTTCAAACTATTGTTTTTACAACTCTAATTAAAGTGCCTTATTACGATTTAAACTTCTTTGATTTACTTATTTAGATTACATGGAAGCCGCCGCGGTCTTGATAAAAGCAGTCCTTTCACAAATGGCAGTTTGAAAATATCTCCACTATTTTTTCATAAACTTGTATGTACTTTTCATTATAAGTACTTTATTGTCTTTAGTTTCTACTTCTCATTAATATTGTCTCTGTCGCCGTATTTATTATGAATTATATCAAAAAATAACAAGCACAGCACATTGCAATTTCGCTGTGATAGCACGAAGTTGCCTCTGTATAACTCCATATAATTTAACTTGCTAAAGTTATCTAAATAGTTGTTTGTATTATTCCACTTGGTTCATTTCCAGCCGACGGGCAGCTGTCATAAACTATGTTCCAATCAAAACAGAACGCTGAAAGCGTTGGTAATAAATCATTTCGGTTTATTTAGTATTTGACGGAATTAAAGCTTCCTTTAGAGAGGTTACTTTGGTAAACAATTCAACGTAAATGTAACTCGATCAACACATATTATCAAACAAAATTGTATATCTGCGTATAAATCCTGAAACACGCAAAGCAGGCAAATACAGCTTTTGCGGTAAACCATTTTCCTTTAAGGTACCTATACCTTTTTGGTAAAATAATTCAAACCAAACTTGCAGAAGCTAGTATTAACTATGAATCAACTATTGTAACGTAAATTTAATTACGTGATTTATTTATTCGCAATTGATTAACAGTCTTGAAATGGATTAATTACACTTAAGTAGTATTTATCACTAGCATCCGATGGATGTTGGAATTGGAACTATTACGACACACAATTCGATTTGCTTCTATACCAAAAAATCTTTCCAGAATGTTCTTCGAGTGCTCCCGAATAATAATAATAATATTTTTATTCCTAACTTTGCTTAAGTACAAAAAAAATTTAACAAAATAAAATAAGGTAAAACTAATTAGTAAGAAAAAAGCAAAGCGTAAACCAAAAAAAGGTATTAGGAACAGTAGAGAACTAAAGATATCTACTAAACAAGATAAACCTATAGATAAACTAATTGCAGAAAAAACAAAATTTAAATCCATGTAAAAAAGAATGAAAAAGTAAATCCTAAACTTTAAACAAATATTTGTTAAATACTAACATACGCGTAATACTCTCACAGTTCCCTTACCTTCCCTTAAAGTTTCTCAGTTTTCTTTTACGTTCTCATCAGTCTTTCTTTTGGATTACGAGGATCTCTTCGTCTGCGTTGTTTCCCCATTTTAGGTAAGTATTCTCTCCTCCCGTTTGAAAGTGACACTAAGTGGTGCCTGCCCGATTTACTATTACTACATTTTCCTTTTCTTTCTCAAGTAATTTTGTTACTTTTGACCCTGCTTTTGACTGAAGTAAACTTCACGTGTTTCTATTTTCTGTAATGTTGTCTTGTCTATTTATTTGTGTTTCAGGCTGTACTGTTATAACTGGTCGAGCTATGATCCTTTTGAAGTCTAACAGGTGATGTTCTGGCTTCAAATCTTTTCTTGGGTTACTCCAAGCGTTGTTTTCTCCAATGGCGGGGACTGTATATTGTAAGGTAACAATGTACCCGTACTTTATTTATAGAGCGTGTAAACGCAAACGCTGCTTTACAAATTAACTACATTGTCGATCACCAGATGTCGCGAACTAACCATAAAAAATGATGAATCGGAGATATCCATGGTGTGATGAAACTCAAAATGGGGTTGTGTATATTAGAGTCGTTAAATCCCAAAAAGGGAAGGTTTTGTGTCTTTTTGGGATTTAAAAAATGATAACAAAGTGTTATTTACCTTCCTAGTGTCATTCATATAAAAACAAAACACGGCGTTGCCCATAATTCGATAACAGATATATATCCCTAACTTATATAGGTAATTGTGGTTATATTGAATAAATATACAGGGTGTACAATATTGTTGCAAAATAAATCCAAGGTGTGTGTTTATAAATTTTATTTAGAATCTTGATCATGACTGCAGCTATCCGAGTGCCCACCAAGAAGCCTTACAATATTCTTTCAATTCTCTTGCAAGTTGCAATAATTCCGGTAAGCTGTTAAAATTTCTTGGTTGAATGTACTGTTAAGGAACCAAGTAATCCCTCGTATTGGACGTTGCGGCGTGCCATAAATGGACAGTAAAATAACGCTTTTATTTGCAAATTTTTACGAAATTTCGTTACACATACAATGGTTCAGTCAGATTTGCCAATAAGAACTGAGGGCACTAGAGTTTTAAACGCAATACACGATATTATCAACGAATCAATACTTGCAAGCCATTCTGGCGAATTTGTTTAATCGCGTAAGCTTATCTTAGTTTCCATTCTCAAAACTCATCACCGTTGAAGTGAATCCTTTCGAGTAGTTCAGCGCTGCAAGCTTTCGCGTCGGATCATATATCTCAGTCAGCCTGTTGGTAGCGACTTATTGTCCTCTTCCGGGCTATTTGCTGTTAACGCGGACTCGAACCCAGAATCTATGGCCACATCGGCTGCGAGGGACAATTGATTTAATGACACGAAAAATTTCATCGAACCAGTAGTTTGCAAATGTTCCACCACTGCACTTAGGTATGACATATTGTGATTGACTTCAAGATCTTTCGCACTTAGTATTTACAAATCGTGAATGCATCAATTTAGTGTGTGTAAACTGCTGATATTCTCAAAGTCCGCATAAATTAAATAGGGGTTGAGGATATTTTCTATTTAAAGCGCTACTGCTGTAATCTATCATCAAACTTGACCAACTAATCAACTTACTATCTCGGCTTTATACATGCAACGTTCAGCTATCCATAACTACAGAAGCGTTAAGAACAGCATACGTTAGTTCCTCGTCAATAACTAGGAGAGCTACCTGATGCGCTAGAACCAAGAGAAACATTTATAGATTTTCATATCGTACCATTGCGTCCGTTATTTAGTCACATCTAAAGCAATAAAAACCCGGAGAGTGTCTCGGGGAAAAGAATGTGCCATAAATAAGAGTTGGCTTTATTACCTGCATTAAAATAATTTCTACTATCCACAGGACCGCAGGTGAAATATGATCGTCGCTTTCCATTAGAATTCCAAAATGTTCTTTAGAATTTTGCGGTTTTCGCGCAAGAATTGCAGAGAATGTTAAATGAGAGTTATTTTATATTTTAGAACGCTTTTTATTCCTTTCCAAATTTATCGGTTAGAATAAATAAAAGTTTTAAAGAAGTTCCTCATAGGCCCGAACCTATATAATTTTGACCTTTATAAAGTTAAATTGTGTTAAAGTTTTTCTTAGTCCCAAACAAAATATCCTAACAAAGTCGATACATATTGAAGGAAAATAAATTTTGGCGTAGCGTCTTTGGAGCTTTTCACTAAGAGCGCAAGACAGACGAAAATCCACTTTATAGGGAATTAGAATAATGGTCTTAGAAGTGTCGTCGAACGCAATCTTTTATCGACAGGCGTAAATTTTATGTCACGAAGCGAGAATTTTCCTTGTTTCAAAGCAACTCGTTTTGTTACGAGACTGTTTGAATTTTTGTTTATTTTTTCTTTTACAAATGTCAATATTTTACATGAAACTCATGGACGGCTGAGCATTCCATACACTTATATAAATGCACTTCGTCCTAAGTTTTGCAATAAAACTAAATAACAAGTGCAAATTATACAACTTCACTCTAACGTTTTACTTTTTATGCCGAAGGAGTTTACATAGTGTCACATAGTATCAATATTTTAATTCCCTAGTAGCGTATGTACAATAATTAAGTAAAATGAATTAGACTGAACACATAAAGCACTACCCAACTTTTCACTGAAAACTTCACCACCTTCGCTGTTTCCGTTTTTCCGTCAACTCATCAAAACCTAAAAAAATGGGTTTTATATTTACGCACGAGGTAGGGAGAATCTTTTACAGGCCACTGCCCTCATACATTGATTGGCGAGAGATACTGCTTTTAAAACCCAAAAACGATTATTTTATATGGAATTGAAAAATGTACAAAAGAAATTTGTGATTAATTAATAATTGAGTTATTCACATAAAAATGATAAAAAAAGGCCTTATGGTATCTATGAAATCCTAATGTTGTGTTTGTGTCGCAAGATATAGAACGCAATTTAAAATTTCAAGGTGGGGTGTAATGGGTGAAGGTTTACTAGTTTAACCCTAGTTTACTGGCCACTAAAACTTTCAAGTTTACGGGCGTGGGGTGGAACGAACCCCAGATAGAAAAGACTAAACTTGGAAGGTACTCGAGCTCCCAGGCCAAAATATTGAAAGAAAAAAAACGCATGGACAGTGAAAGTGGCTGTGGGGTGCGATTCACCCCAGACCTGTAAATTAGGGTTGGTAACTGCAATCTTGTACGTTCGGTTAGTTCCCTTTCCATACTACGAAAACGGTTCTGAATACCTTTTGCTATCTCTAATAGGAAAAACATGACCCATTAGGACTATTACATTTTTTCTATATATATATTGCTGTGTTTATTTCGTCCGGCAGGATGAAATTTTCGGAAATCTTAATTAATATGGACAAGGGTGGTCTCCTTTTTATGTAATTAACTTTTGTAATTAAATTTTATTAATTTGTCGTTGGTCTATGTAAAGGCATGGGGACTATTGTGTCATGTCAAGGTTGTTTTGGTTTACATTTGTATTTTATTTAACGTAGAATTTCTGGGAATTGTTGGGTCTTTATCTGTAAATGCTTAATTTAATTGACAAGTGCCTGTGATTTATAGATTTTTGTGTGTAGTTAAGAGAGATGAAAGTTTATTTTTTCCTAGAATTTAAGTCTCTTAATGTCTGATAAAAAATTGATTTATAAAAATTAATTTACCTTAATTTTTCTTGGTCTACTAACGTACGTTGAGGGGATAGTCTTTGTGGTCAACTGTGTATGATTAGTAGTATTTTAAACGTCACGCATTGAATTAAGCTACTCAAATTAGCAAATTAAATTATATTTTATTAGGCTAAGGTCGTCCATTCGGCCTAGTTAACAAGTCAAAGTTGTGAATAAAAGCAAAACCTTTAACACGCAAAGGAAGTACTTTTGCATTAATAATAATAATACTTTATTATCCTGGAGACCAGCTGTAAGCTGTTCTTCCCAACCAGAATTACAATTTTCTAGAAAATATTATATTATATAATGTACGAAACTATATGAAACGAAAATACATGAAATCTTATAAGAATACGACAGATTGACAAAATTGACAACTTTTATCCGCGTGTGTGCATATATCTGTGTATAGAACGATACATAGAAAGATTAAGTAACAGAAACTTGTTATACTTAAAGGTCTATTGTCTATTAGACGAGAAAAACTGTCAACTAATAAAAATGCAACAATTGCACTGCGGCTTATGCGATTTTTTATACATGAGTTGAATTGTCATTGTAAATCATAATTTTTACTTTGCGTCTTATTAGTGGAAAATTCGTAAATAAGTGTAGCTAGAATCAAGATCGCGTCCAGTGACTGATTTATTCATAAAGAGGAAATTTTCCGAAGCCTGCGTTGTTTTTGCGATAACTGTGTTATTCTTTCAGAAGCTTGCCTTGTTTTGTGGATTCCCTATCCACTTCTAAAAAGGATGTAACTTGACCTTTACTTCCACATTCTTGACGCCAACATGAATTAAAGAATAAAAAGCTCATTGAAAGTGAACATGGAAAAATGACGCACATTACACTGATTCCAATCATCCAGATCAAATTCTTTATATTATTTATCATAGCAAAAATTTGTTTGGGACTTTTGAATCTTCACATTTTTTACAGAATAAAACTTCTACTTTCCGTATTTCGGCGGAAAATTCGAAAAAATCAAGTCTAATATAAAACTTTCCGTTACAAGTAATTGCTGGTAGTGTTAGAGGGCCGACTCGAGAGATTTTTTCGCTTAGGGTGAAATAATTTTGCCACCTTATACGTTGGCGAAATATAATTCTGTTGTTCTGTATTACAGGTAGCGGACTGTTACAAGGCGGGGATTGTAAACCCTTAATCGTAATAATTAAAATCAAGTTTATATGGCAAAGTTTGAACGATTTTGTGTATAATTAAGACTAAATGTAGGTACCTACAAATAAGCCAAAACTTGATGAGAACACAGATTATTAGACAAATAAGGAAATTGCAGCGTTATTGCTTTATAAAGTCCATATAAGTTCGTCCCAGAAAATTTAATAGCATTAGAGCCTGTTCGTACAAACTTTATTAACGTCAGTTATCACCTGCTGTGTATATTAACTTAATAGCAATTTATAACTTTAGTCCTCCTTCCAAAAGCGATCCATTGTCTAGTATACAGCTTTACTAATTAAGCACGTCTGTCCTCGTTTCCAATATTAATGTTTAAACAACCTTACTTTGATGAAACACTGTTTGCGAGGTAAAGTATTGTAGGTAATTAAGCATTTTTTGACAGGTAGAAAAGTACCTTTGTTGAAAACATTTTCCAAATTATCTTTATTGCTACAGTTTTTACACTACTTCCATAATATAGTAAATTCATAACATTTTGATGGGAGCTAATGAAGGTAACTTTCATTGTACACTAATAAGGATTATCGAAAATGTTCACCCAAAGGATGAGATTCGCGTTGAAACGAGGCGTGACTTTAACAAGTGTTGTGCTTTTTTAAAAACAGGTTCCAGGTACGACGGTACTGTATGATTAATGTCGTAATCTTATAATCAATAATTACAAACTGAAAACCAAAACATTTGGCAACGTAAGCCACGATAATGGTGTTGTGCGGTATGAATCATAAGCAATCTAGTGTTAATTAAAGTATACTGTGACTTTTTTTTTATTTTCTTAACAAAAAGGGAAAACTCGTATGTTTCTCAAACTGTTTAGTGAAAGATGCTGCTTCTCTTGAAGATATAATTATTCGTATGATATTATGAAAATTATTGGCGTAATGCCTAAAGCGCATAGTTTAGTTTGCATGCATGAGGACGTTACGGGTTCAAAAGCTGTCAGCGATATAATTAAACGTCACGACGGCTTACGAAATGCACGTACAGCGTCCCCTTCGCAACCTTTATTAACAAACTTCAAACGTGTGCAACTATACAACAACGATGTCTAAAAACCAGAAAGCCCGCCTTCCATCAGACGTTACTATAGGTGAAGATTGATAAATCACATTCCAATATTTTTGTCTCTGCTCAGCCCTCAGTGTCGCCTTTCGACGGTTCTTCTAGATGAAATTCAAAGCATTCTTCAGCGAAGTAGGGAGTAAGTGCGGGGATCAATTCGCTTATTATTATTCAATAAAATCATTGTTATTGGCTATCGAGATGGAGGTGACGAACTCATCATATTAAAAGGTTTTCATTAACATTTTATTATAATAATTTAGAGCAGGATCTCGAACTCGAGTAAACTGCGATTGAGTTTAATCGTATGGAAATCGACAAACATATTTTATTGACAGGGTGTCAGCGATTCGAGAACGATGTTTACTTATTCGTTCAAGGGATGCGTTGGAAGCAGTGAACCACTCAAAAGACCGACAATTGGGACAAAGGGTCATATCTGGGTCGTTACTATACAAATATCACTAATTGATGTTGCAAATTCTTATCGTAAGCGCTTCTAATCAACCTAATTATGGATTTGGAATTAAATCTCCTGTAGAACCATTACACATTACGACGTATTATTTTTGCTGTTCATTCGTGAGAGCTTTTAGCACTGTCTCATGCAATACAGTAATCTCAGTCTCTAGCACTTGACACTAAAGCGGAAATTTCAATTGTCAGCTGGGATTCTTTTATAAAAGAAACGTTTCCACATATTAAATATTAAGTTAAGTAAATCTCAAGAGGAATAGCGAACAAATGACTTTAATGTAAACATCCTTCCACTTTTGTTCAATTGATATTTGGAGTTGCAAATAAAAAAAATTAAATCTTTATTATGAACCTAAATAATATGATAAAAAGAAAAAAGTATCAAAATACGTGTAAGGTATAAATGGTATGTCAAAGTAGATCGCGGGTTTCAATATCAAAATTACTGTAACAATTTCTATACCCTTACGCAGTATGTACCACATTGCCTGTTCACAATTATTTTCTAACGTGATTCAGGAAACAACGGTGTGTAAAGTAATGGTTCGCCTTCCCCATGTCCTGACGAGAAAATTTTGATATTAATTAACTGAACTGGGAGTAATTATTTTCTTGAATTGTTGGTTTGGCCGTTATGCAAACGGGGCGTTTGATAGCTCGCCTAAAGGGATGAGACCAAACTCATAAATTAGTTGATAAATATTTAGTCCTCGTTTAAGGAAGAATGGTGGTCAAATTTTAGTTGAAAAGCTTAAAATTTCAATACATGTATCCGATATAATCAATCGATCTACTATAAACTGAGATTAACACATCTTACTCTACCCACCAATTTACCGACCATCAGAAACATTTCCGTTAATTAATTATACTCAATACCAAAGTTCTTCGGGAAACAATTTAAAATTGCTTAACGTGATTTATACTGCAGTAATTCGGTTACGGTACATTTTTCTTCATTCCACAAACTAAAGTGCAAAAACCAATTATTAACTTCACTGATGACAGCGGTATTATAGGGGAAATGGAAAGCCGATGTCATTGATAATACTCGAGGGGTTGGAAATAATTTCATCGGCTGTTACAATCGTTGAACTCGGAAACTTGCGTTTAAAAAATTAAAAAATGAAGTTATTGCACTCGCTCCTGCAATTATGCATAAATCGACATTGTTGCGCCGGTAGTACGAAATTGCTTTGAAATCGGCACGTTTGAATCCACTTTATTATGCCCTAACCGATTCGAATTGATAATGAAGTGCAGCTCATAAATTAAGGCATATTGTGTTCAACATTTTATTTTATTGATTATATTTACTACACTCGACACCGATATTTAAATCTGTCTTGAAAGAGTAGATAACCACTTTATTTATTTTTGGGAAAACTGAATTTTGACGCCAATTTTTAAATTTCTAGGTAGTAATCGCAGGGTGATACACACCGTTGGTTTTGAATACCTTGTTAATCAGAATGAAGGTGTAGTCCTCTGTTTAGAGGTAGCCCGTTATTAAAACTTGATTGTGTATGCAAAAAGGGAAAATTTAATATGAAATACAGTTTCCCTATCGGAAATTTTGTTGTTGGCTATAGTAGGGGAGCTAGCACGAAATCCACTGAACGAGAATGATCAAAATTTTAACCGATGGAGTTCCATTTTGCCCTATCATATATAACTAGGTTAAGGTTGGACGAATGAAGCTGATTTTTTTACAGACTAATGATAGGTACTACTAATGACTTAACGGTGTTTCGTTTTTAAATTTTTTCTCTAATTATAAGATTATCTTATTATAAGGTATCTTATAATTAGAGAAAAAATTTAAAAAAGAAACACTGTCATAGTCATTGGCTGTACCTATCATTAGTCTGTAAAAAAAATCAGCTTCATTCATCCAACGGTAACCTAGGTATATCCGTAGAAAGTTCGTGAAAAACCGACTAAGAATTGTTTTTTTACGGAGTTATCAAAAGTGCGCGATTTTTTTAAATATTTTTTTAAGAGCTGTATATTATCAACGTTTTCATTTGGTGTATAACTTATTTTCTCGAAAAACAACCTTTCAGAAGTGGTACCCCAAGAAGTACCCGCAGCGCCTTAAGTCATATGACCTGCGCCGGCAGACGATCGATTTTAGCATACTCTGATAGGGCAAAATGTAACTCCATCGGTTAAAATTTTGATCATTCTCGTTCAGTGGATTTCGTGCTAGCTCCCCTACTACTATAATCGCAATTATAGTGGTGTCGCCCAATGGCTACTAGTGTACAAGTTCGAGTTCTACGCTTGATTGAAGATGTAAGTAGTCATTCGAATGATTGCCGGCATAAATGTGAAATTATTGTTGTTATTTGCGGTGGATCCCAGTACAGCATCAGTTCTAGCGAATAGGTAGGTAATTAGCGTGAGCAGGTATTCCATATCGGATGTAGGTCGTAGTACAACAAAGTTGAAGCAAGGAACAGTGCCTAAGTGGGTATTTCTAAATCGGTTTGTTAGGAGTAGGACGGTAATAAATACTGTTGGTAACCGCGACTAATTCGATATTTGGTGGGATTATTTCCTACCCCGTAATAGTTATTTATGGTATAAGTGTGTTATATTACAAATAAGTCACGCGAGAAAAAAGTAAGCCCACGAGGCCGTCAGGCCGAGTGGGGTTATTTTCTCAAGTGACTTATTTGTAATTAACACACGTGCTCCATACAAAACTTTATCCAACACCTCCTCAAGCTGGTTTAAAACGTGGAAATCTTAAAAACTGCGTGTTCCGCGAAAAGCTAGAGTGCATGGAATACAAAAGCAATAATTCGTTGCTATGGGGAATAATAAACAAAAAAAAATTTAGTCAGAAAATTTTCTGAATAATGGCAGATTTGCAAGAATCCCTTTTTGTTCCTGAAGAAGTAATGAAACAGGCTGAGGCAGCATGTCTTAGTTTGCTGCCAAGAAAATCTAAAGACAATTACGACAAAGAGTTCCGCCAGTTTGAAGAATGGAGGGAACAGCAAGGTCTGAATGGAGTCAACGAAGAGGTCATGCTGGCTTATTTCCACAATTACAGAAGAAAATTGGCACCTTCTTCGATGTGGACGAAATATTCCATGGTAAAAAGTACTTTGAAGGTATATAAGAATGTCGACATATCAAAATATGGAAAACTGATCAGCTATCTGAAGAATGAAGCAAGGACTCACAAACCTAAAAAGGCGAAGACTTTGGAAAGAGAACATGTAGAGAAGTTTTTGACACAGGCACCTGATAGTAAATACTTGATGATAAAGGTACCGATTCATAATTTCTTTATATATTAGCTTTATGTTCATGTGTTTTGTATTTTTCTAGGTTGCATTGGTAATGGGGATATCAGGTGCCTGTCGTTGTGATGAAATCACCAAACTGACAGTTGATGATATTGAAGATAAGGGAGGATACTTATATGTCTCCATACCCGACTCGAAGACAAATGTGTCACGAAGTTTTACTATCATGACAGAAGGATTCTCTATAAACATTCTGGAGCTGTACAGGAAATATGTTTCTTTGAGACCCAAGAACGTTCCACACCGCAGATTTTTCGTGAATTACCAGAAAGAGAAATGCACTATCCAGGCAGTTGGTATAAATACCATATCTAAGGTACCCCAGGCAGTTGCTTCCTTCTTGAACCTACCCGAAGCCCACTCATATACTGGACACAGCATGAGACGTGCGTCTGCAACTCTTCTGGCAAACGCAGGAGCCGATATAACAACACTGAAACGCCACGGTGGATGGAAATCGTCCACGGTGGATGGAAATCGTCCACGGTGGCCGAAGGCTATATCCAAGATTCAGTCAACAACAAAATCGATATAGCCAAAAGGATTCAAGGAGGCGCCAAAAAAAAGTCGTTGATATTCCGTTAGCCCCGACTTCCTTCTCGAATGAAATGGATTGTGTTTCTGTTGAAAATTCTTCCGACATACTTCATGATTCCAACGCAACATCGAAGAAGAAAACGATTTCCTTTAATTTCAATATCAATGTGAATTTAAATTAGATTTTTGTGTTGATTTTGTCAGAATAATTAATAAAAGAATGTTCCTGTACTTTATCTTGCTAGTGAGTTATTTTACGTCCATAACTCATTAGTGGGTTATATTATACCTTACTCGTTTAATTTCGTCATGATAATGACTGGATAACATAGAGGTGTTGGATAAAATCATAAATTTGATTAGTTATCTTGCCACATCCCATAAACTGTTCTAATTAGAGACAGAAGTGCGTAGGAATTAAAAAAATGCGTACGGAAGCAAAGTTAGTATCCTTAGGTAGGTAGGGAGGGTTCATTGAAAAGATATTATCATTAAAATAATAGCAGGATTTATTGGCAGAATGTTGCAAAAAGGAATTAGTAAAATTAGTAAAAATTTATAAAAATGTAAGAAATTCATTAAGTGAATTTGGTCTGGGAAACATCTGGATGATCGAATCTACATACTTTGTTTTAGATATTCCATGATTTTTAGTTCTCCAGAGCTTTTTCTGATTTCTTGTCCTAGTAATTTCATTAGGTTTTTGCATTGATTTCCCCAACCTCCAATTGTTTCGTATCCTATAGGAATCAGTTGGTCATTATCGGGCAATTTTAAATATTTCTGTAATTTGTCTTTTTCTGCTTTGTTGGCAGCTCCTCCGGCAGTTTTCAAAGTTTGTGGGTGATGGGATTCGTATATGGTATTCACACATGTAATATGCCATACAAATTGCTTTCCGTGTGTCCATGGGATTATTGTCAATCCATTGCCGTGGAGTTTTAGAGTGGCAGGGGTTCCAGTAGAAATTATGGCTCTTTTCATTACATCGTCGAGTGTGATATGACCAGTACGACCTTCATGAAAGGAGCATCTTAGACCGTTATGACCTAGTTCGTCAATTCCTTTCCCTCAGATTATACAGATAGATTCGGGGATGATCAATTTTGCCCCGATCCTGAGATTAAGACAAATCGTAGGACAAATCGGTAGTTGTATATTAGATAACTTGTTCCCCAGAGAAGAAGATGGTATTGCATGGAGCCAATCACCTGAATCCTTAGATCAGGTGCCTAATGACACGGGAAGAGTCAATAAAGGACGAGGAACTTTTCCTCATCAGTACACCAAAGAATTTTTGAGCGAGTTGAATGTCCCAAGCTTTTTGATTTTTTTTATCTTCATCTTTTATGGGTATATTCATTGTCAACAACTAAAGCGGTCTTCATATAATTGTCTGATGGTTTGTTTCTCAATATTGGACCAATTCTAGATTAGCGAAGTAGGATGAGCGATAAGCTGGTATAGAAAGTTATGATGTTCTCCTAATTCCTAATCCTCCCAGAGTTACGGGGAGACTTACCTGGATCCTCTGATCTTATCCAAGTTTAACATTAGTGATTTCCTCCAGCAATAAACGCGCTGTATCATCGATATCCTGGAGGGATTCAGGATGAGGCCAGCATGTAGAAGTTCTTAGAGTGTACATGAGTTTCGTAATTCCAAGAGCGCTTTTTAATACCAACAATGCGGGATGGGAGTCCAGTAGTTTCAGTCTCTCACCCAGCAGCTTTGGCTTGTTTTTGTTATTTAAAAGTATTTTTGGGATTCCTTCGCAGCAGTACCAAGGAATTTGGTTAAATGGGACAATAGCTGGGAAGATATCGTTTAGGAAGAGATATTCTCACCAACAGCCAAGCTACACTGAAGCCGTTAATAGCCGGTATCTGCGACTCCAAACAAGTCTTGAAGTGCACCTGCAATCTAAAGAAATTGGCAACTGAGAACCGCGTCAGACTATAACGGTGGGTGTCAGAGCATTCTGACATTGCCGGCCAAACAAAGAGCCAGACGTCAAAATACCCTCAGTCTCAAGAACTAGAAATTGACCTTTGCGCTCTTGTTCTAGAAATAACTATTTTGTGAATGAATGCTCTTCAACAATTTGTTTTCAAGGTCGTTCCGTCTCAAACCTCATTCACTACTATGTATTCTATTGCAGATAAGATATATCTTAATGAAAATAAGAACTATTTTGATTATCGGCTTATTGTTTGTCTCTTTGCCGTTTTCCTTAAGAGGTCAAAAAAGAATTACCTACTGACAGCTAGCCGGAAATCCATTTACATATAATTACATAACAAGAGCCACTCCCAATTTAGTTAAGTTGCATGAAGATTAATCAGAGGTAGAATGGAGTAGAAATAACCGTAACATCCCCCCAAGGGAAGCATCTTGTCGTGGTGGGGGGGGGGGGGCTCAGTAAGGAAGCTAAGCTATCCCATGTCGTTTTCTGTGGTGGTTATAGTCCTGTACCTCGTGTTTCATGTATTTCAAAATCCCAGTAGCGTCGGTCCCATAGTGGGCGGCTACTGGGTCGGCGTCTGTTAGGGGCGGCCGGTTTATATGCCGCAACTGACATGGCGATGGATTCAGGTTTTTCGCGATCGAACATTACGGCACAGGGGTTCGGCAACTTTGGGATTATTTGGATAAAAGAAATTTTTGACTTATCATTATTACCATTAAACTGTAAACGAGAGATCATTAAGTTGTTTGAATATTATGTAAAAAATTATTTATATATTTTTCTAATTTCATCTAAAGAAATTTCTGAGTTTGTGACCAGTCTTTCCAGACTTTGTATTTTCCGTCTAAGCTAATTCCAACTAAACCTCAGATTAAAGAGATCGAACTCAGTGGGATTCCATTAATTCTGTGGCTTGAAGCTAAAAGGGCCAATGTCAAAATCTTCACATTTGAGAAAATTGCAGTTGAAGTTTTTGTCTAAAATACTTTTAACTACAGCTTAAGTTGTGTCCAAGCTTCACTTACCAACTTTGGCTCAGCACTTATTATGCTTCAGCAGAATATGATAGTGTTTTTAGTTTTTTGAAAAATTCAAGCATTTTGAAAAAAAAATGACTTTGGCCCTTGTTGCACAAAATTTATGATTTTTTTATGTTTTTTTTGTCACATTGGCCGTCATAACAAGAAGAAATTTTGCTTGTCTTTAGATTCATATTCATTACCTTTAATCAAAACACTAACACTTTAAAACTGGAATCACACATACAACAAACTAGTCAAAGTGATTAATACAATTACGGCCGATGTCGCTAGTGTCACTAGAATACATTTGTATCAGTTGGAGCTAGAAGGGCCAATGTAGACATTGGCCTACATTGGCCTGCTGTATATTTCACAAAATAATAACATCAGTTGTCACTAAAACGGCCAAAGTAAACTTTGGCCCCTTTAGCAGAAGATGATTGAATGAATTCATAATGACATTGGCTACTAATACATTCTATTTACCGGCTATTGGTTGAATTTGACATTGGCCGTTTTAGCATATGCAAGAGTGCAAGACAATAAACGTAATGCAGGGGTTAACTCAAAACAGCAAAATATTGACATTGGCCCTTTTAGCTTCAAGCCACAGAATTATTGTAACAACCTAAAACAAATTAAGTTGCATTTGAGGTACCAGTCATTAACAATCTTAGTATAAATTATCCACCAATTTAAATTTAAGAAAGAGATGGCCACCTCTAGCTAGAAAGTAATTACTTATGTCTGTGCTAGTTAGATACTTAAAGTTTAATCATTTCCATAAGAAATTACTATAACTAAGGAGATGCATATTTAAATGTCCGAATATTTTCCTTGTCTATTTTTATTAATATATCGAAAGTTAACCATTTCTGTTGTCATTATCTTGGACGGTACAAGTGTCTAGACCCCCTTTCTGGCGTAATCCTTTCAGCTAAAGGAGATCCGTTAAGCAAAGTGATTAAAATTGAAACTTTAGCCTCAAACGAACTGGGTGTGCCTTGAAGGTACAAAACGTCGGCAATAAAAGGTGAAATTTAAAATTCGAAAATTGAATCTGATCAATGAAGCCAACTGTAATAACGCCAATTTCCCTACAACACGAACTAATGTAATCCGATTATATTCTAGCACTTTCAACGTAGCAGTTTATACATCAATAAGCGCTATTATACTAACAACTTATACATGATTTTTCGAATGAGCGAGTTCTAACGGTAACGATCCAGCTATTTTCGGTTGAATAACTCTGCCTAATGAACAATACATTTGTCAAATCGTGAAATAGTTGTTTGATCATTGCCGAGGAACATCAAATATGTTCCCTTGGATTAACTGAAACTAAAATTAGAGTACTGCGTTAGATACGTGTTAGAGAAACGGAAATGTGTCGAATTTTGTTTGTTAATGTAATGCGTTTTAAATCGCGAAAATCCAGATATTCTTGTGCTCGAATTGTTCAGAACCGGAAAACTTAGCGAAATGCTTTGAAGTTGTATATCACTTTGGAGTATTCGTCTCTGGTTATTAGCAACGCAGACAATTGAGACGCATACCTGATAACTACTGGAAATGCGAGATCAAACGATGAGGAATTTTCAAATATACGCACATCTCTAGGTATGACGTGGAAATAGCAATTGGGGTGGAATATTGTTGCGAAATAGCTCGATACATAGTTTCTTGGGACAGATACTGACGATCCCTTATATTGCTGCCTAAAGAGGTAAAACGGTATGTGGCTCTTAAACAATGGTATGAAATGCGCAACTCGGTCACGGAACGAATGAATGAATTATTGAAGACAGTAATTAGATTAAATGGTAAAGGGTTTGCAGCTTCTTTTTACGAAATTTGAAAGTTCGGATCGGATTCATCCGGGTGTTTACAAATAAAACGCGGATCATAATTAGATTAGAAAATGCTGACCGCGAAGAAACGCGTCCCCACTTAAACCGAAATAATGCGCGTATCGTTGACCACCTGCACCTCTTGTTATCGGCACCAGAACACGCGCGTTAGTTAACTTACGTCCGATAAGGAAACTTCTTATGGCAAACAACCAGATATCCCTACATTTTAATGCACAATTTCGACACTTTTTAAACAAAAATGATGCAATGGAAAACAATTCTAAAAGGAACAACAAATACGGAAATACAGATACAAAAAAAATCAACCAACTCTGACCTTATTCGTTCCCCCCCCCCCCTAGACTAGCAATGTATCCAAAAATATTTTTTTTTATTTGGAGCTATTTATATGAGAAGCGAAATCAATTACCGTTATGATCAATGAATTCTTTGCATTTTACTCCATAAGGTTTACTTCAATTTAAAAAAAATCGGTTCATATTCCATCGTTCCGGGACTTACATCGCGCTCTACACATTCAATGTAGTCAACAAAATTGTTATTGAAAGTAAAAGGTCACAATCTTTCGACAGGCTTCGTAAACATTCAATTAACTTACACTTTGCACGTGGGTTACCAATAACCCTGTGACTTAGTTAGTAAATGGTTCACGTTAGGAGGATTTCCAAGAGTGCTATGGTATAGTGCTAAAGCTACATCAAAAGCGTTGCTCTCGGCTTGGATTTGGGTAAGCTACAAGCCACCGCACTTTCAATACATAAAAAGAATTGACTGCTACTATATACATCAATTTATGACCGCATCGGCGAAGTAGTGCACATAAATTGCGATTAGTAGACACAAAGGACTGCGTTACAAAAAAAGTTACCACAGTAATCACCATTTTTCTCAATAAACGTAGGTATCCTTCGAACTGCCCGTTACATTTATATATAAACTCACCTTAGTGGTTTAATGTTAAAAAATCTCAAATCCTAATGTATTTATTTATTCATTTGACACCTCTCACCGGTTCCATTGTCGAGAATGCACACGAGGGAATTCTCGTTCGCCTAAAAGAAGATGAATGTTTTCAATTTGCTGTTGCGCAAACTACCTAACACACGTGTGGAATAACAAAAATGAATGATGCTGTAAAGTTACGAAAAGGAGAATGTTGGTGGTGACAATAATGAAGTCACGTCGAACCAAGCGAGAATCGCTTTGCCTTTGGCGTTCAAAGAACTTAGAAGTCCACATAATGGAAACTGACGCCCTTTTTCGAGTAATTTTAAATAAAATTATTAGATAAATTTAATGTCGGAATTGCCGTAGGAGCCGAAGTAAATTTTTTAAGCGAGTTATAAAGATACGAGGGATGAATTTTGTTAACATTATGCGTGTTGGATTATTTTGGGAGACATTAAAAGTATGAGAAATCTAAACCTGTAACTTGCCCACAATAGAAAAGTTCATCCAGAATTGTACCACTTCTACTGGATGGCCCTTATTGAGTAGCCTAACTCAGCACTTAAGCACGACAGCTGTTAAAATTTTATCAAGGAAAATAATACGCCCCACACTCTCTTCACACACTAGCTACAAAAAATCTACACGAGAAATATACATCAGATGGCGTAACGGATAGTGAATGAAATAATGAAAATGAATTTAAAATCTCTTTTAGTCATTAGAATATTAAAATTATATGCGTAGCTATCCTCCAAACAACTTTTCAAAGGATGTCTTCAATGTAATTAAAATGTTCTGGCAAACCTAAACAAAATTGTGCGTCATATACGTCATGCCAGTGAGAATGTTTTATTGTAAACGATATATCGTGAGCCCAAAATTTACTTGTCCGAGAAATTGTTCGAAAATTCACTTTAAGCGATCCGACTAACTAAAACCACCTAAACACAGCGTTCCATTAGACAACAAAAATTGGCTAAAGAACTTTATTAAAAAGTGATATAATGAGGTTCATAATATAGTAACTTTTGTGCTTCGGTCACGTTAAAGGTTTATGAACAATATACAAAAATTACTGTTGACATTATATAACAATGTCCCATGTGTGCAGGTTCGATAAAAATTGCTTTATAATATAGTTTTAATAACGGCGTCCGTAAGCAAACTTAATAAGAGGCTTTACACCTGTGACAGTTTGGAGTTTAATTTTTTATTAACGTTACCGACCGTAATAAAATAAAATTTTATACGAGAGATTATTAAGGGTAAAGTGTACACTAAAAGGGGTTGTTTACAAAGTATTTCCGAAATATTTAAATTACGAAAGCTTTGAGTGTAACCTAGAATTCCTAGCAAATTAACACGTGGTTTAAGTTTCCGTAGGGCGCACAATAAATAGCGTCCATTATGCAGTCGGGGTCATCGTAATCTTAATCCCCTTACCCTTATGCCCAAATAACTAGCCTTAGGATTTAAGGTCTGAGCGGCATATGAATTAGCGGTGTTATACCAATCGACGTAAATATAGTAATATTTTCAGTTAAGCCTTTTTTTATCCCGGTCATTGTTTAAATCCCCTTCGGTTTAGCTATGACGAAGACGAACACACGAAGCTAAAGCTCTCGAGTGTTTCACATTCCCTGTAGCCGGGCGGTCTATCCATCAAGCAGACGTGGCTGATTAGTTAGAATTGTAGATAGAGATCGCAATACATTTGTTAATATTGCGCGTGCCTTAAGTGAAAAAGAGAAGGAACATAAATTGGGCGAAAAAGATATACCGTTTCAGATTATGGAATGGAAATTGTAACATATAGCGTTACTCAGAATGGTAGAGAAGAAGCGTATAAAGTAGACACAGGGAACAGGAAATCAACAGGAAATTAGCTCTCAAATCCTGAGCAGCTCGATATTCAGAGTAGGTTACGGATGGTTTTACTTTCATCATGTGTGTGTTGTTTTTGTGTACAGTTTCACGGCTGTATTATTTTAGGATGGAGGAGTAGGCTAACTGTAGTAACATTTCCGAAAATGACCTGCGTTGCTCCCACTGTGACAAAGCTTACATTAACATTTCGTAATTATATATAATTACACTTGAGGAGCAGTTTATATAATCCAAAGTAATTCTTATGGAGATAACCGTTTATAACTTCTAGTGTTATGATATACTCGAGGATGTACTTTATAAAATTGATTCCCAAATAATTATTGTGTGGCACAAATAAATTTAAAGGGATGCAACTATGTAAGGCATATGTGGATCCTTGAATATTCAAGTACTAGAACGTTATAGAAAAAATGGTAAATAAATTATACTAATTTCTTTATTAAAGTATAATGTGCAAAAGAGAAAAATTGTTTCTTTTCAATAGCAAGATGCTTCTATAGTCCACTCAGCAGATAGTATCCTCTTTTCAATTTTCAATAATATAAGATACTAGCTGCCCGACCCGGCTTCGCAAGGGTGTTTATAATTTTCGTATTCGTGGTTACATGTTGGGATGGATGTGCATGTGCATGTGCACCAAAAAATGATGTCATTTGGAATACACATCAGTTATAATGTTGAATATTCTGCAAGAAATGGTTCGATAGAGGGCTTTGCTCGGAAAGAAGTGATGAATTCAGTGGTTCAGGTGGCGTTGTAAGTTGCGGTAATTTGACCTATCTACTGGCACAATTATAATCCTGCTGGTTCTAGTCGAAACCTCAAAGCGAAAGGAATTCTGTGGAGGATTGGACTCGATTATCAACTTTTTGGACGATAATTTGAAGACACTCGGGTTTATATTAGAACCTAGAACTACCGTTTTCATGTCCCCAAAAATACTTTTTCATTGTCCCTTTTTGAGCACTGTTGGAAGATTCTTAATACAACGTTTTGTTTCGGAGAAATTATCACAAACTATACTTTTTTATATGGCCCATGGAAAAAGTACACACTGTATTTAGTAGCACTTTTTATTTTATTATATTTACGTTTTATTACGAATCCAACTATGTACGTCACACAAATAAAAACAAAAGTTGGAAATTGTTGGTTTCAACAGGATGGCGCACCCGGACACAACGTCTTAATCGTGCAAGCATACGAATCTAACATTTTCCAGGAATTGATCCGATAGGTATGCTCGCAAGTTGTGCGCGGGTGCTGTCTTGTAGAGTTGAAAAAGTGGCAATGAGAAAGCGTATTTTGTCTTTCTTGTTGTATCTGTTGAAATAACACCAGCAATTAGCAAAAAATAAACATAAAATCGGCAAGTTTTGGTTTTTCTGTCATATCTTCGGAAGTAATCGCAATTTTTTTGTTTTCTCTAAAGCACGATAATAATGGTTTCATTGCGCATCTTTTCTCTAATTTGACCATCGTCGTATCTTCTATGGTTTCGCTCTCCATGATAGACATCCTTATCTTGGACACAGTTTATAGATTTTTTCCAATTAATTGGTCAATGATTTCCGAAGAGTTGGCCAAATAATGAAAAATCCTGCCCCCCCCCTCGGGACGTCCCTGCGTTTATCCGACTCCGACTTTTACCCCAAGCGAGAGAAAGCCCGCATCACACTGTAGTTTATATAGTAAATCTTAAAATACTTAATTCTTAAAAATTTGGTCAATTTAATCCCTTTATGGCTTAATTGTATGTTGGGTCGCCCTCAGAATGTATTGTTAAAGTCACGGCAAACCTTGCTCTTTTTATAAATAGAATTTGCGGAAATGTTTTTCAAGCAGCCGCAGATGTAGTGTAGGTAGGTACGAATTTATATTGAATATGTTGATTATTTTCATAAATGATATAGTAACGTTTGCATCCTTTGCGTGCATTTGTTTGCTTTCATTTTTAAGAAAAGAGAGCATTACCTACATGTTTCGATAACGCAAGCCCAACAAAAAAAGAACTATCTAATTTGATGCAGTCGTTGATGCGCGTAATAATATATGTATAGAAAGATAGACAACAGACATGGAAGATTGCGATTATAAATAGTTCATGTAAATAATGCAGCTGTGGGCAGTGAACGTATTAAAGTCACTAAATATAGAAAGTACCGCAATCCATTGGGCTCGTATGTTAGAGAGAGAACGCATGATTTTTGCCCAAAAATGGCGGAAGTTACCAGATTCTAGTAACTTTAATGTTAGGGGTTGTTCCACCTGTTTGGAGATATCTGTATATATTTTTATAAAACATGACAGTACTATGAAGTTAGGTTATAAAAAATTACAGCTATTCAGATTTTATTTGTCAATTTTTTTAAGTTGGCAGCAAATTTGCCCAAAAATGGCGGATGATTGCGGTACTTTCTATATCTAGTGACTTTAGAACGTATAAACGGTTGACGCCATCTATTAGTTATATTGCGATTTAAGCGGCGAAAGAGAAAAGTCTTGTTTTTACGTCTTTCCGTACAATTGATTGATAATTTTCTTTTATACAAACCCTGTCCTGATAATGAGAAACACAACAAAATAGTATATTAAAGTACAAGTGTCATTTGACGAAGATTGTCGCACGAGGTAGTTTGCCGCATAAGCCGCGTAGCGGCGAATGCGGCAAAAGCCGAGTGCGACAAGTAGACAAATGACACGTGTGCTTTATACTATTTTTTCTATTTCGACTTTTATTTTAAATAATAAATTATACAAATTATAAATATTGCCTTTAGGCGTTGTTAGGTAATTTTAAACTATCATTCAGTGTATGTTGGTAATAGACACAGTTCATTTATTTTCACGTTGGTTAACCTGATTCCTGTATTTTCAAACTTCAAACTTTTAATTATTTGGTCATAATTCCATTTTGCGGCAGTTATCATGAATACGAATGACAAACACGTCTCTTGTACCCCACCAGAGATCCAAGAGATTTCCAATGAAGCGACGTTAAATTTACTGCCCGTAAAATCGAAAGTAAAGTACGAGGAGTACAAAATTTTTAAAAACTGGCTTGCCGAGAAGGGAGTTCAAAAAGTAAGCAAGAATGTACTGCTGGCACATTTTACTACGCTAAGTAAAAATAAAACAAGTTCTACCCTTTGGAGTATATAATTCAAAATTAATCGGAATTAATACAATCGGTCAAGTTCCTCGTACGTTATTTACACTTTACAGGTTATGTTTAGTTTTGATTTGACGGATACCGTTGACGGCAAAAAAGCGAGGGGTACCAATCCAACAAAATAAAAAAATAATACGTTTCTATTTTTTCAGCATCATTTCTGCCTAGAAACGCACGCAAACTGGGCCAATCAAGTACGGTTTCGGTATTGTTTCCACATCGAAATAGAAAAAAAGAATTATCTAATTTGGTGCAGTCGTTCTGAAGTGATGCGCGTACATAAATTTCGGCGATTCATTTTTATATATAGATTAGAACCCTTACATAAACGAAATTTCGAGAAACCTTGAATGCTCATATCCTACTAAGATACTGTGATTTTAACAGTCACTAAAATCTAGCTAGTGAATGTTTGCGGGTGTGACGTCACGCGTCTATTCTATCACAGCAATGCCAATTTGCCATTGTCTTTATTGTACACATACTGTGTATATCAAATCGATGAATGACGTATGTCTGCGGCTTAGCTAAGCCAATTGAATAAAAATGCGACTTCACCAGACACTCTCGTATTCTATACGTTAGACAAGGACGCAAAAGTGTACAAGACTTTTTTGTACAGCTCAGCAAGACACATCATTTTCTGTATTTAACATTTTCCTCTATGTTGCTTACTTTTCCAGAAAAAAACGCAAATTGAAGAAAATAAAATAAATAATTAACTTTTCAATTCAAAATTGGTCGGAAACCATAAGAACAACAAAACTGTAACGATCTTTTTTGTAGCTGAGTAATCCGAGAGTCCAGAAATCCCACATCCGAGTAGTCCCGAAGCCGAGTATTCTCAGAGCCGAGTGATCTCGGAGCCGAATAGTCTCGAAGCAGAGTTGCCCGAAGTCTAGTAGTCCGGTGCCGACTAGTACGGGGTGGAGCCTCGCAAGGCCGAGTATTCCTGTACCGACTTTGTATGTAGTAGGAAAGTAATGTCTTCTGATTCATATTGTTCAAATTGGTAAGTGAGGCCGTGCGTTCGGTTATGAGTTGTTCCAGTGTTTGCTTTGTAGAGGAATAAATTTTAGCAATACCCAGAAAACGCTTAGGCGAAAGCAATTGGTAGTTTGTCTGGGTGCCCATTTTCGTGCTGATCAAGCTAATGGATTTCTTCTTTGCCTGCTGACTTGCATTCAAGAGGTATACTGAATAAATGACAGCCAATTCGACAGATGTAGCTTCAACAATACGACAGCTTTCGACTGTCAAAGTTTGGAAGTCTTTACTGGAAGACCTGTTAGTAGTAAAAAATTGAACCCGAACCTGGACTTTCAATTAAATCTCGTGTCAGAATTAATTAATTGATCAAAATGACAGAAATAATTAAATAAATTCAATTAAATCCGCGAAACCACCAAACTAATCCATCAATCTGAGCGCCAGTCCGCGAATTATTTCCGCCGCAAAATGGCAATCAACAGTCAAATTAAAAACCCCAAATAAATTGCACCAAATAAATTAAAATTTTAAGGAAATAATTAAATTAATTTAATTAAATCCACGAATCAAATTACGCCGATCAATTCTCTTGACCAAAACCCATTAACACTCAAACTGCAATAAATTTCGTAATCCAGTACAAAATTCTGAAATCTTATTGAAATAACCATAACAGTCGAGCACGTGACCAGGGTTCTTTTCGCCGAGGAAATCCAAGACCTTGCACCATAAAACAAGATCACTCCTTAGTTACATTACCGGGAAATCCCGTTTACCAAAACCATGTCTTATTCATTGAAATCTCAGGAAAGGACCTTGCACCATACAACAAGGTCACTCCTTAGTTACGTAATAGGGGAAATCTCCCACGACCCAAACTGGCGGAACGGGTTGTAATGTATTAAAGGTGAAATTACAACCGACCAACCCTACTTTTTCTACGACCTCCGTGAATTTCGAAATGAAGAAAAAAAGGAAAAACCCAAAGTGATTTTTGTTGGCAATTTTGACTTTGTAGATAATTTGATATTCCAAACGTACATGATCTATTCTAATTTTTTTCATTACGCACGGAAGTATGTAATGGGCACTATATCATGGCTCTAAATTGTACGTTATGAACCCCGTTATGAGAGACATTAATCGATTCCCAAAATACAGACTGAGGTAAAAATTATTCCTATGAAAGGTCTCGTTCTCCAAAATAATTATAATTGTAGCGAGACGTAAATTGAATCGGATACTTTGAATACGGAATATGAACATTATAAATCAAATATAGGTAAATTAATAGTGCAATTTATTGCTAATTAACAAAGGAATTTAAATTAATTCTGAAATGTTGGAGTTTAATTATATACCCGTATGCCTATAAATGAGAAAGTTTAAAACGTTACATTTATTGAAATAATTTACGTTGTATTCGTACTAGTGGTTCATTTTACAAATATTTGATTAAATATCGGTATGAGGCTCGATGAGAGGGAACCACACATTAAATCGACCGCTGAAAGAAGTTTCAGACCTAATTTGAATGAAGATTTTGGGCACCTTTGAAGCTAAAACGATTTCTGAAACAAATTCTTGTGATCTGTCCTCAGGCTAGGTACCTCAACTATGTCAATCTTTGTGCTACCAAAAAAAAAACACGAGTGTAACCTGAAATCGTTGAAAAAATAACAAATCAACTAATTTATGATTCTTCCTTTCGCATATTAATGGCTTAGCGTTATTCAGGTCCGTAAGGATATTCCGTTCGGGATTGTACGGCCTATTCTTTTCTCCCACGTCGCTTGATATGCAAAAGCGCCGAGATTGTGAAATAATAGCGAACCTTTTTAATTAAAATGTTTCCGTTTTCATATGGTAGTTGAAAAATTGTTACATTTCTCCCGGATATTCACGTAACAAAGCAATAAAGAATCCGAAATGCAATAACTCGAAGAATGCGTTTAATGCTAAACTTCCCGACTGAAGTATATAAAAGAACTTGAAAGTTCAAACGCACCTTCTTGAAAAATACGAAAATGTGGGTTAGATTATCAACCGTAGCGACAGGGGTGAAAATGAGGTTCTTGTTATTATTGAATTCTTTATAAGAAATTTAATTAAATCCTTTTCACTTTGGCTGAACGCAAGTTTCTTTTTCTGAAATTGGAGCTGCTGTGGAATGTTGCTATCCTTCGCGTCTGTTGCTCGGGCATGTGATAATGACAATCAAAGGCGTTTTCCCACATTTTCTTAGCGAAGAAGTGTAAGTTAAACCTATACCGTTTGGGAAAAAAATAAGTAAATTGTCTCTTTTCTGAGATTCTAAAATGTATTTTGTCGCCTCTTTCCCTAGTCTAAAATAAAATTGTAAAATGAATGTGAGTTTTTGTTTAGTATCGTTGTAAAGATACCACCTAGAGAATTCACACATTTCCACCTCTTCAAAATTCCACCATTCTCTCCAAGTTATCATAAAATATTCACTTGGGAAGCTATATTACACGAGGGATGAGTTACAGTGCCGTCATTTCTATAAATCAACTCTGTTTTTGGGTAAGCCTTTGAACTGAAAATACTTCTTTTCTGGAATATATTTTTCAAACGTAAATTTCTATTTAGTTACATTACTTAAGATTAACACAGAAAAGGTCGTAATAGTGAAACGTAATTTGTGCCTTCTTTCTACGCTTGCGATTAGCCATTTGCGATAAATATCGGTGTGGCATAATCAGACCTATGTTACATCCGACACGCATATGTTTTTCACTCTACCTAAGGTTGAAGTTTCCTGCAATTCATTTAATCGAATTAAGATTGGAAGTGATTTCAAATTGGGTGCATTCAGATTACGTTTCAATAAAAGCACTTTACGCCAACGCCAACCATGCTTGAAGAATGGAGTTACCTACCTTTGTAATTTTAAATTCTGTTGTAATTATGCTCTACTTGTCGACAAAACTTTGATCAAAATGATTTAAATAACGAAGTTTCCAAACCATTTCCACCGTTATAACGACACATTCAAACTGAAAGCTTTCACTATAAAGGTATCATGCTCCATGTTTTAATAGTCGCTTTTAAATTTCGTTAACGTAACTGATATGGGATACTTACCTATAGCTGAAACAAATAATAGGGAAGTAAGAAAGACTTTCTGCTGGACGAAATGAATGTCAAATGGAACGAAAGAAACCGCTAAATCAGTTCCTTATCGTTTGTCGTTGTGATTGTGCTATTTAGAAAGCTAAAGCTATATGCGCTATTGGCTACCTGAAATGGAGTTACCGCTTATCCGATTTCACCTCAATTGACGTCGGCTGTGTTAGTCGCTGACTTTTTTAAGCTAGTATGAAAACGAAAATGTAACTTTTTCATTCCTTGAGTTATTTAAACGAAAATAACGGTAATAGTATTTTTTCGGTTCTTTTGGTTAATGATTTGTAGCTAAACTTTTAAAAAGTGTTTGCCATGTGCTAAGAAACATTCTTACATTATTTGTAGGAGTGATGATTAATTAACAAATTGAGATGTATTAAGGCAGTTTTAAACGCACTGTAAGGCATCGGTGGCATTATATTTTCTTATTCCAGATTCCGCTCGCTTGCTTGTTAAAATAGCGTCCTCTATAATTCTATAAGTTACTTCTACTGATATTCGTGTGCTTCTCTGCCATATTGTCCTAATCTACAAACACACAACGGAAAAAGAGCACATGGAGGAGTGCAGAGCTTTTTAGGGCTGTTTTCTTACATTTCTTGTAAAAGACAGATGTATTTCATCGCTTCAAGTACGTCACAATGTAGTAGAAATAGGGGGGGGGGGGGTTTACTTCGAAGACCACCTTACAGGAGACAGTATTCAATTCATCATATACGACTATCTTGTGGCACGAGTGGCGACGCGAAGCGTAGCCACGAGTGTCCGCAAGATAGGAGTATTACAATAAAGCATTGTAACACGCGTTTTTCATACTATTTTTTCTATTTCGGTGCTTTAATTTAATTAAAAAAATCATTATCAGAAACTATAGGGAACATTAGAACTAACATGTTTTATGTTGGGAACACTTTTTATGCCGTTAAGTTTTAGGTTGGCAGCGTAGTAAGACTGGCATTTTGAAGTTCAAACATGGAAGTACCCAACGAAGTACCTACTTGTACTAACTAGTAAGTGCCAACTTAAGAGATGAGTTACCAAAAAAAAACGACTATAATCACTGTCTTTGTACAACTGTTTTCGGCCGAAAACAGTTGTACAAAATCATCATTGTGACACCGAAATAGAAAAAAAATATTGTATATAACGCTAGTGCGAAGTTATTTCGCGCATTTGACTGATATTTTAACTCGGCTTCGCCTCGTCAAAATACCTTCAGTCTCAATGCGCGAAATTGAACTTCGCGCTCTTGTTATATAAATAACTATTTTAGCGCATTTCCACAAAAATTAAAAAAATGCGCTACTGTGGCCTCTTTGTCCGTCCGTCCGTCCGTCCGCTCGTTTTGCGACGCTACTAGTTCTTTATCTTAAGAGCTATTGTTCTACTTTTTTCGCTATTTGGTTCGTTATGTCGAGGCTTGAACCAAGGAAGGAATTTTTTCTGCGTTTATTGCTAAAAAAGTTATTGTAAAAAAACCAACAAACCGTTTTTTACATGTTCCATAATTTTATACACTTTTGCCGTTTATTAACCATCCTAGAGATCATTTATAATTTTGTATTGTTGTCTGTCGTCTGTCTGTTGGTCTGTCCGTCTGTTCCTTTGCCTGTCTGTCCCTCTATCTGTCCGTGTGAACGATAATTTTGTTTAGAAATGTCCGATCGCTTTTACATCTCCGTTAGTTATGAACTGAATTGCATGAAATTCAATATGGGCATAGCTTTAGCCATATAATACGCAATGCCAAAAGTTGAGTCGAATCGATTCAAAATTCACAGTGCCCTTTTCGCATCTCGACCATTTATAAACCGAATTGCAAACTTTTTTTCTTATAAAAGTATTTGAATGAAATTTGATACATAGGCACTTGGAATAAAGGAAAATCTAACGCCAGTTTCAAAATTTGGTTTTGCGCATGCGCAGTGCCAACTTTTTTATTTATGGAAGAATTTAAACGAAATTTGATACATAGGCACTTGGAATAAAGGAAAATCAAACGCCAATTTCAAAATTTGGTTTTGCGCATGCGCAGTGTCAACTTTTTTATTTATGGAAGCATTTAAATGAAATTTGATACATAGGTGCTTGGAATAAAGGAAAATCTAGCGCCAGTTTAAAAATTTTATTTTGCCCATGCGCAGTGCCAACTTTTTTATCTATGGACGCATTTAAGTGAAATATGATACTTTGGCGCTTGGAACAAAGGAAATTTAGGTTTGCGCATGCGCAGTTCCAACTTTCTTATTTAGAAAAGCATTGAAATGAAATTCTTCTTATAAACTGAAATTGAAATAACATATCAAAAATGGATTGCTCATGTGCAACGCTATCTTTCATATTTGTGGCCGGATTTTTACGATTTTAACAGAAGTTGCATCTTACAAATGGGAAATGAATGCAAGTGGAAATGAGCTTTATGTAAATCGTTTACGATTACTTTTTAACTTGTTTTATTTTAAAAAAGGCACAAACAGCCTTGGTGAAGTTCCCTTTTGACTGGAAATTTCGCTTCAATAATCAAAATTTAAAATGGAATTTTTTTAATGTCAATTATGAATAATAACTTAAAATCCTTTTTCGAGCCCTATGTTGGGCGCCAATTGCAACTACACCTACCGCTCGATAAATTATTACAAGATTACCATCTTTTACATCCTGTATTAATAATGCGCATCTCGAGCTCAATCATATCTTTCAAATCACCCCGGATAACCCTCTGCCTGAGGCCTTGCACAAATGAGAACTATTAATACTTTGGCGCAGCGTGTAAGGTTCATATGAAGTATCCTTTATCGTACAGAACTAAAAGTATCTGCATGAATTTGGGACAACCAAATTGTTGCGCGTCGAATGTCTCCAACTTTTTTCCATTTAACTTTATTATGCCATTTTAATGCATAACGCTGAATAAACACAATCTCTTATGTTTTCTAAAGATAGTGCCAAGATTACAAATATTTCCTGCTCCACCTCTGTCCGCTTGAATTTCCGTTTGCAGTCAAATTTACGACTATTCCCTAACCCACATCTACGAATTGTTTTAACGTGAGATTTTGCTAATGTGTTTCGGTAGATTTTGGCGACTGAATATAGTATAAACGTGAAGATATTTCAAGTTCGGATCGATACCATGTAACCCTTCTGATTGGTACATACATTCTACTGCAGCTACATCTTTTTTTAACAGCTGCTTGAGATATTTTATCGAAAGTGTCATAATTTTTAATGAGAGCTTATGTGTAAATTTAGTAAGGGGTTATTTCTGTAACTGAAATCTGTAATTACGACATTTTAATTGGAAACATATTTATTATGATAGCATTTTAAGTATATGTACATGTATAAGATTTATGATTGAAAAGAACCGTAGCATTCTAATTTTAAGGGTTGTTTGTAATTAATGCGTGTGGTAATTTAAAATGAACTAAAGAGTACATGCGCCACATGAGTGGTAAAGGTAATAATAGCAGATGGAGACCGGATAAATACAATATTTGTGAAATTTGCGTGTAAAGTATAATCACTTTCTGTGGGTTTTACTTTTACATCAGTTAATATTAAAGGTATCTAAAGATGTCAATTTTTGCATAAATCCCAAGATTTACGACGTTTTGTATAAATCCAACAATATATCCAGAAATTGACATTTTTATAGTTTATTTCAGTGTAAGTTTTATAAACAAAGGAACTGTGTAGTGTAGCATCCTTTTGAAATATTCCCATGTTTGATCAGGTCAGATTTCCGAATGTAATATAAACCAATGTTTGAATTGCGAAAGCAAATCAAAGAAAAATAAAATATGAGATAAACCCAGCATCCAATTCGGGTCCATAAGTTTGACAAGAAAATAACAAATGGCGTATAAAAGTTTAGTTATTCTAAAAATGTCTCCTAGTTGTAATTTAGTATTGTGTACAAACCTACATAAAAATGATTAATGGAGTTTTAGTAGTAACTCTGCTTTGAACACGTTTATAGGTGTTCGGTAAATCTCTTAATATCGCTCTAATTAAATTTCGAAAACAATATGATTTCTAGAATTTCGTAAATCTATATTAGCTCCAATTAAATTTTCCACAAGGGGTTCAAATCCGTTTTAAAGCCTTAATTAGTTTTCCTAACAATGACTGTTTAGCATTTAAATCGAGTTTTCGGGATTGAAATTAAAATGATCAAATACATCTACAAGTAAATAAAAATTATTTTTCGATTCGAGGCGGTTTTATACTCGCCTTATAATATCACACGTTGTTGCATCGTTTCACAAATTTCGGTACCCATCATTATTGAACTTCTCCATGTTTTACGTAAATTATAGTCTTAATGCTTCCAATATTGCACAAACAATGCAATTAGACATTATTTAATACTGTACATTGCAAATGAATAGCGTTGCGATTGAAACAACCACAGTTAATAACACAATCTTGGTGGACGTGGTCTCCCAGATCGTGCGGGATTACCTGGTTAACTTCTGTATTATTGAAAGAGTTTGAGTTACGCGAGTTGATTAAAATTTTACTTTAAACATGTGAAATTCTGGTTCCGACTGGGAATTATTTAAAAAAAAGGTAGTGGCTGTCATCTTAAAAGCTAAGACAAACAGTTTAATATAAAACTCGACAAGGCAACTTAAAAATTATGACGGAACGTGTTTTTTTAACAGAAATATATTGCTATGTGCAATGGCAATCGGCCTTTAAACCCCCACAAGCATAAGCGATTTGGACGACACGTTGTAATTATAGGTGTAAAATTGGCTCTTTGGTAGTGGAAAAAATCCCTTTAACGGGTACTGGGAAAGGCTTCACATAAGCGACAAACCCGACGACTTAATTCTTAAACGTCTTTAAATAGTCTCTAACTTAAGACAGCTTTTCAAAAAACTTCGATAAGGGCAAAACTGCTCACCAAAGCAATAACCAGTTACATTTCAACCTCCACCAAACCAAAAAAAAGCAACGATTAACGCTCACCACCAAAACGATTCACGTCTTCCTCTACTTCCTCTGCTTGAATTTGCGTATTATGAATTAAACACCTGTTTTCGTATCCGCAAAATCTGCTTATCTTCTAACTAATTATCTTACGCAGCGATAACAAATTTCTCATAGCAACCACCGGTTTAAAATCAGATAACTTTCACAAAACATTATTTTTGAATGTCCCTAATATTTTTACATAAACAATAAAATAAAATCAAAATACTTCGCGATTATTTAAACAAAATTACAACACAAAATAACAAAGCTAAGGAAGCGTTTACCTGATGGCTACTGAGGTTTTAAACCAAGGATCATGTACATGCAGGACCCAGAGCAGCAGTAATAAATATTCTCTAAACAAATCTCTAAGGTCTCGAGTAGCAGTGACCACAGCGGTTCCCATGAATCTTCTCTTCTAATCCATCGCTAATTGGATGGGTCCGGAAACTCAGCATGTATCCAGCCACAAACACTGCTCGTTTACTCTGTTCTAGAAGATTTGCTACTGTTAGAGGAATAGGAAAGCCATTGTCCTGCCCTTTTTGGGAAAGGGTTATTTCTGTGCTTAACAGCATTTTCACAGTCACTTCTTCTCTCATACATAAGGTATCTTTGAAGGATTTGGAATTGTTCGTCAGTTATTTGGTTCGTATCAACAGAAAACGCAGAAAAAGCTGCAGTAGCTTCCGAGCACATAGTCCATGGTTCCCATACACTTTGCTTTCCATGGAAAATAATTGGAGACACATTTTCGCATGCACTGACATCGTGAAAAAAGGGAAGATTCGTTGCTTTGGTGCCAAAATGTTGCACAATCTGATGGATCTAAAACTGTCTTCTGTACCAAATGCTACCAACAACTGATCTAACTTCAAATTCTGGCACGGTGTTACGCCAATGATTATAATATCTACGTTTTTTTTTTTAATTTTCTTGTATTAGGGTACTAACATGTTACATCATAGAAAAGATAAAAAAAGATTTCTATCAAACGAGCCTAATGAAAAGGTATACTACCATTTAAAAAAATTCGATTGTTTTCGTTACTCATTTGTTTTCTGAAATAAAAACAACTGAATGTTACCTTATTATGGCAAGTAAAATGTTAAACAACTTTCAGATAGAAAAATGTTGTATACGTTCGATATTTACCGAGATATATACTATATTCCATACATAATGGACACCCTGTATATGGTATTCTCTCCCAACATCGAAAGATTCTTTGGAATAGGATAGACACCGTTCATTCCTGGCGGGCGGCTTTGAGGGCGGTTTAAAGATGACTTCTAGGAGTTTATGATCCGTCTCTAGTTCGAAGTATAATCCGGCTAAATAGAAGGAGAGGCGCTCTACCTCCCAAACCAATGCCAGGCTCTCCTTCTCGGTTTGCAAATACCTTCTTTCCATGATAGGTAAACATTTTCTGGCTAAGGATATAATTGTAGGAACTTATTGGGATTATTACAAGAAATTAAACCCACTCCAAATCTTCCCCCGAGAGACCCGTTTGAGTACAAATATCCTAAATATTAGAAACTGTTTATTAGATAAAATTAAATAAGCTACTGTTACGCTTAAATAAATGAAAAATCTATTAGGGATCATATTTAATATTAAACAAATGTTTCTGTGTTGAAGAAAAAAAATAAAGAAGGGAAATTTAATAAACGGTGAGGTTGTGTTAAATATTCAGCCAAGTAAATAATATTAAAGTGGTAATATCTAATGTCCTTGCTGTTGTGTTGGCGTCAACAGCGCCGTATATCCGAATTACAAGTCAATTTAGAGAAAGCAGAACAAACGGGCACAGAGCGAAGGAAACGGCGTTTCTTTAGAAGTTGAGACTGAAGTTTCTCTCGGGTATTGGATTACTTTGGCCCTTTTCAGTATACAAGTGCCTCGTGGTTCGTTTAATTTACTAAAAAGTGTGAGGATGATGACTTTTAAATGCAAATTTGTTTAAGGGCACTTTTATTTTGTTTTATGTGCAAATAAATGCATCCTTATTCACGTAATTTCCTTTAACTCATGTTACCACTTGACTACTTTATTCTACCTTTATTATGCTGGCCCCACTTGTACTTTACATAAACCTCAATTACACTGTGCCTTGTAATTGGATTCTACAATCGATGACAATTCCAATCGATTAGACAGCCGAGAGAAAGGTGGCTATTGTCAGAAGCTCCTCAACACATGGTTTTGTAGATTCCATACATCTTGTAAATTACTTCAGTACCAATACTTCCTTCATTGCATTAGATGGAGAGTGACAATTATTTGATAGAATCAGTAGTTCGTCTAATCTTTTCGGTCCACCGATCATTTTCTTGCGATCGCTCATATTTATTCTGTGACTGGATTTATACATAAAAGCACAGCATGATTTGCATTTTACACTTCCGTCGGTAGCTAAAGCTCGTTACTATTATTACTTTCAGTTATTCCCCTTTGGATAAGCATTTGTACATTATAAACGCAACCATCCATTTTTTTTTAACAAAGTAGGCCATCTGAATATAGAAATTTGTATTTAACGAAAATCTTAACCGGAGAGTTATTATGATTAGTTTATTGAGGATGCAGTCAATAAGGAACTTTACTAAGCTCTGTTATTTAGTGAAGCTTTTGAGAGATTTCCGCTTATTATACAGATTTTGTTTGTAGTAATTATCAAGCAGCGAGTAATTGGGGTAGACGACGAATATTTCAAATAGATCGTCTTTAATTTCCAATTACCAATTCATTAAACGTCGCGGGCCTTGTTTTTAAATTTTCTACATAATAAGTAAGAAAATTATTTCTGTACGTAACTAACATTCAATTTCTAATTAATTAAAAATCTTTCTCTCAAGCATTTTCCGAGTCTGCAAAACAATTTTTTATTAATTAATTTAGCTAAATTAATTACTTTATTTTATAGCAGATCTTAAATTGACATTTTAATTGTTGAAAGTGAAACAGATGATTATGCATTCTAATAACATCTGCCATTCTTATTTAAATGAGATGTGGAGCACGATATAAAATGACTTTGGAACATATGGCAATATTGTTTCTATGGAAACGACCGCGGTGGCAGAACCTTGCTATTTTTGACGTCTAAATTCAATTCACAAGTTTGTATTATACATGACGATGAAGGGAAACTAACCATCTCGTGAAAGTTAATTCACTTAATGGTTAAAATATCGCTTTATCGTTTTATACCGGGTGGTGCACTGTAAGTAGGAACATAGGGATTTAACATGGCAAATTAGTTTTATGCAATATCCTGCCCTCATGTACATTTTACAGAAAAACTGTAGAGTTTAAAGTTGTTCATAATTAAAAGGTGCATACAAAACTGTTTTTACGTGTTTTATTAAGCTTTTGATATACCCGCAAATTTAAAAATAAATTTCAGCATTTCTGTTAATAGTAGCAATTCATAAAACAACAAAAGTCAAGGCTATTGCATGATCATTACATGACGCGATGTAATTTTTAGCATGATGTTGCCTTGATAATGTAAGGAAGTCTCGACTGATTACTAAACTCCAATATTGACTGTAGTTTCAATTACACTAATAAATTGAAATACAGATAGATATAATATTCATGCCTATTCCAATGTTTTCAGCCTCTTTACATTAATTGAAAGTTAATTAAAATAGCATACGAATGTGTGTAACGAATTCTTTGTCAAAGCAGAATAATATCATAGAGTGGTTTAAATGGATGACTTACTGGGCAAAAGCGGATTTGTATTCCGCTTTGATGCTGCAAGTTCACCCAAGTGAGTTTCCTTTACTGGTGCAATAATTTCTTACACGAACCGTAAGAGGAGTACAGTTTATTGCATTAGTTTGATTTTTCAGCCATTCCGTATTTATTTAGCTACTGTGTGTAGTTGGATTGTAGAAGTAGATTCTTTTCGAAAAGTGCGATACATGTAAAGGACGTAATTTTTCTCTTTACGGAAAGATAGAACGACATAGTAAAAGGGAATTAAAGTTTCTCATTAAAAACAAAAATCTGTAATGATTGGTGTTGACCCTGGTGTTGACAAAGTGCAATTCTTCTATTACACCATTTAAAATTTTAGGGGTTTTGGTAACTGTGGTAGGTATGACCAAATTAGCGAGTGAATAATATCGCTAGAGAACATTGCGTTAATTTCTTAAAGCATTTTTTTTGGAAACAAAGATATGAAATTTTATTTATTTTGTGTATTTTATGTATTTTATGTATTTTATGTATTTTATGTATTTTATGTATTTTATGTATTTTATGTATTTTATGTATTTTATGTATTTTATGTATTTTATGTATTTTATTCATTTTATTCATTTTATTCATTTTATTCATTTTATTCATTTTATTCATTTTATTCATTTTATTCATTTTATTCATTTTATTCATTTTATTCATTTTATTCATTTTATTCGTTTTATTCATTTTATTCATTTTATTTATTTTATTTATTTTATTTTTGACATTTTTTACTTAGATTTTAATTAGATTAAACAAGGTCGGGGATTTGCAATACGTTCTATTTTAGAATACTGTAAGTCTACAAAAGTTAACTCGAAGATTATGTTTAGTGCCATTATTACGAGTATATACTGTACATAAGTACAGTTAGCATTTGGAAATAAAAATCAGGAAAAGGTGTTGAGTAGTATCTATTTCCTTTTTAAAAGTTCTCATACTTGACCTATATTCGGTATCTTTTTGGACAAAATGTAGCAAAAATAGTTTAAGTATGATGTTGTATGCTCATTATCTTCTCAACTTTCCCTAACTAGCACTCTACTTTTTTCCTCAATTTAAAATGTAGCGGTAAGGTCCAACAGCGCGATGAGGTGGAGTTGCTTTAAACGTAAAACCAGTCAAAAATATGTCCCTTTGAAAATAGTATTGACGTTTTTACACTCGTTCGCAAATACAGAAGCGTGTAATAAGTTCTATTCAGCATAAACAAGAGCACGCGTATAGCCTATTCAAAATTGAAGTATTTTTAGAACCCTAAAACTGGCATTGTTTGTGCTGCGGATTCTGCCTGAGGCCCTACGAATGTAACAAAGATGTGTGGGTTTTTATGCAGAAGCGTTGCAGCTTATTTGTTATTAAAGCGGTGGCAAGGGTGTATTGTATTTTTGCTATTATAATGCCCTGCGCGAGTGCTGAAATGCGGAGCGTTAATTACTAAGCATGTGCACAAAAAATTTGTCTAAACAATAAAATCCTTAAGCAAACTTGATCACTAATGACAAGAAGTTACATTAGTTTACTTCAGAATGTCAAAAAAAGCAAGGATCTCATAAATTATAATAATAATAATAATAATAATAATAATAATAATAATTGACTTTATTCCCATACAAAATGATATAAGTACATGAGCATTCACTGCATGAGAGTAAAACAAAACAAAAACAAAAAAAAACAAAAATCTTCTTTTTAAGATATCTACAGGAAAAAACAAGAGTAGAAAAGAGAAGAAAGAAAGTGAAAAAGAAATTTAATAGGGAAAGGGATTCTCTATGCACTAAGCATACAGCCCTGAGTTAAAGTGTAGCTTTAGTTTTTTTTTTTCATCATTTTTGTTCTATTTTCAACAAACGTGACTTAGTTATGCAAGAATAATTAATATACTGTCCAGAAGTGTCGTTTGAGTCATCATCCATTTTTGAATATTTTTGAATAGATTTTTTGTTAATCTTACATTTTTAAAATTACTCGGTAAAACATTATACAATTTTGGTCCAAGATATAACGGCGATCGTTGAAATAGGGTTTTATTTATTTTTGGCAATTTTTTATATTGCTTGGTCATGCTTCTGGTTGTTACGAGCTGATTTATTCTTTGTGATCCATGACAGTTGCTAATATTAAAAAATTGCCGAAGAACCTTAAACAGATACAAATACTTTAATGGCATATTGTAAACGAAGGGCGTACAATTTTGTCTTCTGTGGAGATCTCCGCGGAAAACTAGGGGCGATCCTAATAAAGAGATTCACTATAGATTTTGCGCTTTAATAAAGTTAATTTCGCCCAAGAATGGAGCGTTTTTGCAACGGTTTATAGTAGATATTCCCGATTTAAACACTGACGTAATATGCTGATCGCTAAAAATTTGTGAGCGTTGAACTTGTGTAAGACTGAAAGGCCCTTATAATATATAGGCATAAGCGGTCCGGTTTTTTTTTGTATGTGTAGGTGCCGTATTTTAATCGCGACCCTGAAACGTAGACGCACGTTAAGTATAACGGTATAAGAGTAGATCAGTGAAATTTTGGACCTAGGAAATAACTTTGCTATTACACTTAAGATCCTATAAAGAAGTGTTCAGTATTCAGAGAAAAAAAATCTGAAAAATACTGAAAAGGAGTATATTGCTGTGACGCTTTGACTTCGGGCCCCATAGAAATAAATGCAACATCCCACGTTAGGAAAGCTAAATGAGCCATACACAAAACACCTCAAACTTAACTGGATTTAGGCTAGGTACGCCAAATCGTTTTGTGTTTAAATGATATATTAATTGAAAAGTTCATTTTTTTAATTAAATAAAACAACCTACAATGAATTAATTAAATTCATTATACTCGTAGATTTGTCTCCCACAAATATTTACTATAGCTTGAAGCCTTGATGTCATTGTCCAAAGAATCGATTATTATTGTTATATTCCTTGGTTTTAATTTATGGACAGTCTTGAAAACAGTATTTTTGCGAACCATGGATTCTAATGAACTCCAAACATTGAAATCTACGGATTTAAGATCAGGGCCCTTTAGGGGAAACATTGTAACGGTAGAAATTTGGATATAATTTTTTCCGAAATTTTTGCATTCGGTGGAATCAGGGGTGAAATGGAAGATTTTCCTTCATCTGTGGGGATGGTGCCCCCTACACTCTTAGCTTTATGGGGTCTCTTATACCAAAGAAAAGTACGGGTACAGATGATACGATGAGGTTGTGTTAGGGATGAACACAGAATTCTCAACCCCCGTCAAGTCCTCCGATCCACCACCTCAAACCACATTTTAAATTCAACATTGTGCCGTTGTGGTACGGGATGTAACAACAAGTGTGATTGTAGAATGGCAGGCATCCACTGCTCTCCTGTTTGTGGATGTGAAAGTGACTAATGAATAAGGCGAGTAGAGCATTTTTATTTACAAGGTTTAGTGTAAGTATAAGAGTAAATGCATCAACTTGTTTATTCTTTGCAGATTCAGAATTCTTTATTTTCACATATAAACATGTAGACAGAAATGGTGGTACATTAACACACTACACTAATGACGGAAGTCAAAGTCAAAATTTAAGTGCTAGAAAGTTGAAAATTATACAAACGTCCAAATCTTTAACTGTCGTCAGTCTCATTTACACGAAATGCGTAGATTACACCCATCTACCAATTAAATTCAAATTTCCAAAGTAAGGGGTGCTGCTACAGCAATCAGGTTATAGTGTTAACGTATTCGTGCGAAAAATTCAATTTAGGTGTAAGACAAGCTCCATAAGCTTCATCTGTTTCCTCGTCCTCCGTTCACCGTCAATATTGCAACCCTGTATAGGAAACTCTATTATAATCTTGATCATGAAATCAATGTTTATAGATAGCGCTGTACGTAAACTCTTTGGAGGGAAGCCAATACAAATTTTCACATTTGCATACGAATCGCTTTTCATGTTTTCATGTCGATTTCATTGTAATGCATCGAATTTTTTTACACTATCCATAAATGCATACGCGTATTTCAAACTAGGTAAATAACATCTCTTAACTAGCGCCACGTAGGTGACAGCTGTCTGCGACAAACGCATACGTGTATAGGCGAACTTACAGTATAATGAAGTAGCTCAGTGGGAAACGCGTAACGCTGACTGCTACTATTTACGAGTGATATTCGTTTATAACATGCAGAATGAATGCTACACCAAAGGGACTATGGCTACGATTCCCTATGTATTTATGACATTTTCCTAGCACTAACAAGCAAAAAGAGACGTTTTACTAAATCCATATCCGATCGAGTTTGTTTCTCTGAGGTATTAAAGTGGCAATGTGGAGTGGAGTTGGAAAGTATTAAAATGCGGGATAAATGAAAGTATCCAGGCTTGAAACCAATTTCGAAAGAAAATTCAAAGGGCTGTAACTTTTGAACTAGTAGCCCAATCTTCGAACTGTTTGAAATTATGGATTCTACAGGGCACATTCTATAAGAAAATGTTTTTTTCCCGGTCAATCTCAGACAATTTTTTTTTCGGGGCTCAAAAAAAGGCAGTGTATAACCTTTCTTTTTTACCAAAAATCGACTACACCAAAATTTCTCGGGAAAACACTTTTTCTGATTAATTTTGGGGCGTAGAATCCAAAACAATTCGTACTTTTTCGATTAGACTTCTCAATCAAAAGTTATAGACCAGAAACCCTGGTTGTATCAAACTTGTTTCTGTTCTGCATATAGCGTGACCATCTTTTACAACTTTCTTAAACTAGCGAAACTAGGGATCCTTCGATACCTCCTCTCTGTGTATTGTCGAGTCCTTGACGACTGCTAATATATGATTTTTAGGCCGTTGATACGTCATATGGTAATGTAACCTCAATTTAATTACGTGATTTACTAACGGAACATTTATAACAGTTTTAATGTGGATTAATTTATAACAGTAATTATAATATTACTCACAATCTATAACATCACAAGAACGCGTCGATGTAGGAACTGAACTCGAAACTCAATTCGATTTTTCTCTCTAGAATGAATGTTCTCCAGTGCTCAATTGAGCTTCATATTGTGCTCGAAACAAATACATCATATTTATCGGAAAGATTGCGTCACATCACGCTTGAATCACATGCTGTTTCCTATAATGCCTCAGGATCGTTCTGTCCCGATTTATTTGCACTACCACTGGTTTTCCTCGTGCTAGTTTTTTCATCTGGTATATTAAGTCGTCTATCCTCTTCACGACTGTATACGGTCCTTCCCAGGATCCTTGTAATTTCGGGGATTGTCCGCGTCTCCTCTGGGGACGATACAACTAAACCAGATCTCCCGGTTATCACCACCAGCTTGGGCTTTCACGTCGTGTTGCACTGCTACCTATTGCGATCTTTGCCATGAATGGTGCCCGATTTCTGCCGCAGGTTTTCCACGTACTCCTTTCCCACGCAACTGAAGTTTCCGGCCCAACAAGACGGAGGCTGGACTGTCTCCTGCAGTTTACTGCACCACAGAAAGGTTCGCTCAGGCTTTGGAATAACGTCGAATCAAAATTTCGTCCCTGGTCAGAGTGTAGTTCTAGGGGGAATTTTTCTTTCACACGGTTTGGGGGCTTCTTTGCGGGAAAGATTGTGGAACAGCAAGTAAACAGTTATTATTTATCACTTACATACAACTTATAACATAATACCTCAAGCGCATCGAAGTTGAAACTGACCCGAAGCTTCAGAATGATCTCGAACAAACGCGTCACATTTCTCGGAAAGAGTACGTCACATCCGCTTTTGTTCTTTATCGCCGATGACTATCCTTTCATGGCGCCTCGATGTTTATCGAGATTTCTGGAATGTCTGCTACAGTACCAAATGCAAGAATTTTTTGATATTTAAATTAACTTATACAGAGGAAACCATTTTTATTTTACATTAAATTAACAAAGAAGTGGTTTCAAGCATTTCGTTTTTGTTGAAAAATAGCTGCGGTCCATTCTATCGTGTACATAAATTAAAAGCAACAACCAATTTACGAATACAAAAAACAGGTACTCAAGAAGTTTTTCAGCAGATTATTATGCAATCTTACTTTGACTACAAAAGTACGGAAGACATCCAAACGTCCGTGAAAACGAAACTTGTTTACTTTGCCTCGTCGAAATATATGTATCGTGACCAGAGATTTTATTTTTCAGTCAGAAGCTGGTCGCCGCCGTTCAGCGAACCAGTAAAATTCGATTCTCACTACATTGAAGTTTCCCCGATTCTCTGACAATGTAAGAGACTCTTTGATTTATTCGGACGATAACAAAATTGGTTCTTTTTATAATTTACACTTACGATCGTACATATAAATTACTATCTTGAAACTTCGGAAAAATCTCCCTAATTGTTATTCGATGTAAAATCGATACTATCTCCGAACCTTAAAAATAAGTGGGTAAGCATCTTAAATTATTAATGAAACTTTGACAAGTAAGGGTTTAATGAAGCGAATTTCCGATAAGATACTCTCAATAAATGAATGAATCGGCATAGTCGAATAATGCGAAAAATTCCTTTCATATACTTAAATGAGGGATCGAATTATATAAGAAGCAAAGACTAATTTTGCTCGTTCGGCGGTCAGTTACAGAAACAAGGGCTCGTTCTGATTTGTCATACTGACAACTACTGACACAATCCACGCAGACAACTCTTCTTGATTTAATGAATTAGAGTGTAATTTTGTATCACAAGTAGATTATAGGAGATCAGCTCACTCCTATGTCAGATAAACGTAGGAAATGTCTCATAGAAATTTTGCTATGGCCCCGGATAATAACAGCATTATCGTTAACAATGTTTGCTGAATCGATTACTTCGTTTGGTCCATTTCCTTTCCGATAGGCTTGGATGAACTTTTGTTAGGGATTGTGTGAGAACTAGACCGTAGAAATCGCAGTCACAGATATGACCTAGTGGAGATTGACTAAAATGTCATTTTCATGTACCCAATTTAAGGACATGTTAGCGTAAATAAATACACTTTACTTTAGCATAATCGGCTACGAAAACCGCTCATGTAACCCAGTTTACATCCGAACCCTCAAGTGAAATTCTAGGAGACTGGGGGAACTTATTCGCTTTGACTTCTATAAAAAGTTTATTGCATACTGAAAACGTATTTTCATAATATCTAATTACATAAATTGAAAATCTAAAAAACATTGCAAAAGCGTAAAATATTGAAAGGATTGTTTCACGTAAAAGTTTAAACATACAAGAGGAAGACTGCCCACTTTCAATCCGTGACGGAACAAATTAAACGTTAAAGTTCGACTCCCACACATTTAAACCATCACTCTCAAAATTAATTTTGTATCCGTAGGGATATTGGAAATTTTTTATACCTCCTGTGTCTTATTTGCATAATCTGGAAATTAAATTTGATTCTACGCTTCTCTTAAAATAATGTCTTAAAGTAAACGAAGTTCAATTAAATCTATCGAGAGGAACCCACGTTATTTCCAAGCAGACAAACAATTAATGTGCAGACGTTTTGTGGGTTGTATGCTAGCAAAGTTGTATATCTAAAGCGAATATTGGGATATCAAAGTACATTTTAACTACAAAATGAAAAAAATAAGAAAGCATGATCGATACTGTTTTGTAATATGCTTTCAAATTATTTGTAACTCATGTTTCATAGCCTCGTTTTTATAAATGTATAATCCCTGTAAGGGTTGCTTTAGTTCTGACTTACATAAGAAACATGACCTCCTTCGTATGCGATAGATTGTGTTTCCAAGCACCAAGGCCTATTTTATTCAATTACACTCCCAACTCGAACTGATGTTCGCCATTTTAATTGTTCACAGAATCCTTCGTGATGAATCAGTTTCTGGAGAGTTAGTGGACCCTGAGTTAGTAGTTCTAGGTTTTAACAGTCATTGGTGTTAAAAATAACTACAGCGTTTAGAAAGCTTTATATTTCCCCTTGCTAAGTGTAAAGACGTAAGTACAGAGTCCTCTGTAGCACAAGAAAATTTTTTAAAATGTTGGAAGACGTATTCTCAACAAGTCCCTCTCACTTAGAGAAAGTAGCGATACAGGGGTCTATGCTCCATGTCGGTCATGTTTTTCCAAATTTTTCATTGGGCTGATTTGTTTAACTGAACAGTTAGATGTTGCTATGGTCACAATATGAAGGTTATAATCGTTTCTAGCAAGTTGACTTCCTCACCTTGGTTCTCAAGTTAATTTCAAGCAATCCAATTAAAGCGACAGTTCTCCCAATTGCCAATTGAAAATAATACTCCTTTTACGGAAAATTAATCGAACAATGGACGCGTGCGAATGCCATATGTCGGGATGACCTCAGCAGGACTTTTGACGGTGTACATATTGACAGATTGTTACGTAAACTGGAAAAATATGAAATCAGAGGGGTAGCCCTGGATTGTCTTTCTGAAGTAAGGACTTAGAGGTACACCTTGAAATAATAAATTGTCGTAGGGAAATACAAGAAAAAAAAAGAAACTCTGACTCCTTACTTGAACACAATCTGAGTGTCGTATGAGATGCAACTATGCAGGGTGGCCATTTGAAAACGAAACAGTGCCTATTTTGGGGACCTCAAAACATCTACGAAGAAATCCTCGGACCCGTCAATTTTTTATTCAAGGGGGAACCATTTTTTTGCTAGTTTCGCCCCCTTGAGGGCAAAGTTCTAGCGGGGGTGACAAGCGCCCCCAAAATTTTAAATCGAATGGGAGGTCGAGTGGTACTTTATTTTGAAGGTATTTGTATGTGGATTATAAACCCTTACGTTTTAAATCGCTACTAATTTGCCTAGCCGATACAGGGGCTAATAAAAGTTACAAAAACGTGGCAACATTTTCTTATGAAAAAAAATGCTTGTAAATGAATTAGTTAAATAACAAAAATAAATACAACAATAAATACCAAAAATATTGTTCTCCTACATTCTGAACCGTACTTGTTGTTTTTTTTCTTTTTAGCGCATTTCCACAAAAATAAAAAAATGCGCTATTGTGGCCACTTTGTCCGTCCGTCCGTCCGTCCGCTCGTTTTGCGACGCTACTAGTTCTTTATCTTAAGAGCTATTGTTCTACTTTTTTTCGCTATTTGGTTCGTTATGGTGTCGAGTCTTGTACCAAGGAAGGAATTTTTTCTGTACCGCTTACAAAAAAAGTTATTGTAAAAAAACCAACAAACCGTTTTTTACATGTTCCATAATTTTACACTTTTGCCGTTTATTAACCATCCTAGAGATCATTTATAATTTGTATTGTTGTCTGTCGTCCGTCTGTTGGTCTGTCCGTCTGTTCCTTTGCCTGTTTGTCCCTCTATCTGTCCGTGTGAACGATAATTTTGTTTAGAAATGTCCGATCGCTTTTACATCTCCGTTAGTTATGAACTGAATTGCATGAAATTCAATATGGGCATAGCTTTAGCCATATAATACGCAATGCCAAAAGTGGAATCGAATCGATTCAAAATTCACAGTGCCCTTTTCGCATCTCGACCATTTATAAACCGAATTGCAAACTTTTTACTTATAAAAGTATTTGAATGAAATTTGATACATAGGCACTTGGAATAAAGGAAAATCAAACGCCAATTTCAAAATTTGGTTTTGCGCATGCGCAGTGCCAACTTTTTTATTTATGAAAGAATTTAAATGAAATGTGATACATAGGCACTTGGAATAAAGGAAAATCTAGCGCCAGTTTCAAAATTTTATTTTGTGCATGCGCCGTGCCAACTTTTTTATTTAGAAAAGCATTGAAATGAAATTCTTCTCATAAACTGAAATTGAAGTAGCACGTCAACAATGGATTGCCCATGTGCAACGCTATCTTTCATATTTGTGGGCGCATTTTTACGATTTTAACAGAAGTTGCATCTTACAAATGGGAAATGAATGCAAGTGGAAATGCGCTTTATGTAAATCGTTTACGATTACTTTTTAACTTGTTAATACAGGTTTTGAAGTTTAATAGTGATTGTCAATTACTGTTGTCAGATCATAGTAGTTATTTAGTTGCAAAATCCGTACATTGAACAGTGATAATGGTTTATTGCTGAAAGATTTGAAATAATTTCTGTTTAATCTACAACACCAGAATCGACAGGTCCATCGTAAGTACATTTTAGAATTGGTTCAAAAATTTAGGGAAACTGGGTCTGTGGTTAATAAAAAACGTGAAATGGATAACCCAGTAGTAAATGAAGCTTCAGAAGTGGATATTGCAGCCATATTGTGCAAGATCCCACACTGAGCACAAGGAAATTGTCAATCGTGTCTGGTATTACTAGAAGCAGCATTCAGAAGATATTAAAAAAAAAACACAAGTTTCATCCGTACAAAATACATCTCGTACTCGTTCTTTTTCCTAAACGGTACTGTGAATCGTCACAACTGTCGCTATTGGGCTGATTCAAATCCCAGAATAGTTCGTGAGGTGCATGTACACAAAATTGAATGTTTGGGCTGGCATTTTTGGTAACCATATCGTAGGCCCCTTCTTTTTATCTGTCAATTTAACAGGAGAGATGTACCTGGAGTTATTAGAAAATACGATTCATCGGGTATTATACTAGAAAATAACGAGTACTTGGAAAATAATCTAGTATTTCAGCAAGGTGGTGCGCCACCCCATTATGCTGCAAGGGTTCGTCAATATTTGGACCAAACGTTTCCAGGACAATGGATTCGAAGAAGAGGAGCTATTGAATGGCATCCTCATTCCCCGGACTTAAGTCCGTTAAATTTTTTTTACGAGGCCAAACTACAATTTGTGGTAGTCAGCCAACTTGCGACAAAGAATAATTGATTAATGTCGTCAAATTACACCAGAACTTTTTCAAAATGTAGGGGAAAGGTTCGAACAAAACCTGTATTATTGAATGGAAGTCGAAGTCCAACATTTTCAACATTTACTTAATTCATTTTAGCTTTAAGCACATAAAATACAATTGATTTAAAACTGAATGGTTATAATCCACATAAAAATACCTTCAAAATAAGGTATCACTCGACCCCTCATTCGATTTAAAATTTTGGGGGCGCTTGTCACCCCCGCAATGGATTTGCCCTCAGGGAGGCGAAACTAGCAAAAAAAATGGTTCCCCCTTAAATCAAAAATTGAGAGGTCCGAGGATTTTTTCGTAAATCTTTTGAGGTCCCCAAAATAGGCTCTGTTTCGTTTTCAAATGGCCACCCTGTATTACGCGTCAAGTACGTTAGGAAAACGATCAAACTAGGTATGCAAACAGACATGCGATTTGGCGTAATATTAATAGAGCATTTGGAATGTTTATTATGTATGATCTCGTAAAGTGCAAGACTACGATGCTTCGACATGTGTAATAAAGACATGCTTTCCCAGTAAACACACTTTACGTTTAAAAACGGTTTTAAAGCGCTTTACGTTTTTGTGTAGACCGATTTTATACCTACGTTTAAAATACGATTTTTATTCATATATGTTATTCATATATAAACGATAGAGTTCACTTTCTACGTTGATAATACGTATATAAATAACCGTTTTTTAGCATTCGTTTTATAAACGTATATAACACTACTTTAATATACGCATATACGCATATACGCATATAAGTCGTATATCATAATCAATGGGAAATAATAAACGCATAATATTGCTACAAGAATACAGCAACATCCGCCGGACATTTATGCGTATTATATACGTAGGGTCATTCAATACGTCACGTTTGAATACCTACACCTGAGTTAATTGTTTTATCACTCCTAAAGCTTATCCAGCTTGCCCTGTGCGCATAGAAGCTAAAAAGTGTTTCGTGAATAAAACCGCGTTTTACTGACTTACCATGAAACTAATTACATTATTTATCTCATCAATGCAGAAATTATGATATTGTTCACTGTCGAATTACTAAACTTATTGCATCCAGAAAACACATTACGCGCAGCATCGTTTACTCGTGCAAGGTTTGTAGTGGTACTTTAAGAAATTGGATTATACACAAAAAGTCCTTACGTTGTATAGTGAGATTAATAGAACTCTGAAAATTGTACCATCTAGGCTCAGATGCAGGAGAATTGAAGCACCTTTTCAGGTTTCAAGCTTGTAGATACGTGCCTCATAAAGAAAACATGCGGTTCCACTAAGCCTTCTATTAGTGTTCGAAATCACGTAGAGTCTTGCGGATCCCTAGAATGATTGAAGTACCTAATATCAGTCTCAGTTCTATAAAATTGAGTTTTAATTGACAACCGTGCCAGTGCAATCTCGAAAGCGCTTCTATGTCAGTAAACATTACTAAAAAATTAATTGAATCGGTATTTTCTTGTTGACTGCCGTTAAGTGTTCGAACTGTTACGTTAGTAATACCTACTTAATAACTGTTTATACATTCAATCGACTTGCATTTATCTAGAACTATCATTCAGTTTGCAGGAAATTGAAGTAGATATTAGGAGAATGGGATTTAAGTTCATACTATATCGATGATGCGTGCGCTTATAAACGTAAACTTGGGTTCGACCATAAAACTCGTTTGCGTTTTGATAAAAGGGTATAATGGGGATAATAAACAACAATAAAGTTAATGTAAGTGCACAATTTAGTTATCTATTGTATATTTGTTGTTATTTGTTACCACAAGTTAAAACAACCTGCAACAATAAATGCGGGTTTAATACAGTGAATGAATATATTGTAGAATGTAGAGTGCATGGAATATGCGAACTTTTTCCTTCCTTGTTAGGTGTAGTTAGTAGGTAAACATACTCAAAGTATTTTATATAAACGACCTTGTCCCAGCTCATGGGGAGTGAGCTAAAGATTGGAAGGGGGGTCAAAGGCGCAATTTTTGGGTTTTTTAATTATACCACGGAAACGATTGACTCTAGATTTATATGAAAGCTAATTAAATTTCCTATACATATTTTTGGAGGTATAAGTTATTGAATAATAATTTTTGAAAAGATCATTTTTACCCTCGGTTTACCCAACTGTTTTTGTCAATATTTGTTTACCTTGCCTTCCAAGATCATTTCTCAGAAAAAAAATTAGGAGCAATAAATTTCCTTTGATTTGGTTTATCTTTTGCTACTTTATCTTCAACAAATCAAAAGCTACGACGTGTCGGTGTACCCATTAAAAACCACTATACAACCTCTCTCATTATATAATGGGTCTTCAGAAAATTAACGTAACTATCACAAATGGTTGACACACTTGTCTCTTTCTACCAAACAACTTTGTGGACTAGAAAGTCAACGACCATATCAACTTCCTAGTAGGTACTGACTGTTTGCACTTCCTCATTCCACTTTCGTTAAATAATGCCAGGGGTTAGGGAAATAATTCATACTGCATATAAATCGTCAGATTTGCTACTAATTGAGATTCGCTGAAAAACCAAGAATGGATCCAAGGAAACTTTTTCATTGTCAATCTAGATTGTCTAATTCATTGAGGAAAGAGGAAGTGCGCGATCTTTTCGCGTCAGTTTGATACTTGTGTATAGCAAATTTTTAATTTTTTCTATTGCTCGTTTGCTAATTGTAACTGCATCATGACATAAGGCAAAAATTATCGCATATTTATTGTATTCTACACCTTTATCTTGAGCACTCATTGACTGGAATAGGATGGAGCTACTAACAATCTAAATAGTAGCTAATTGCGTGCCAATTAAAGTGACTTGAAAAGTTTACAATGGACTCGTTTTGTCTAATAAATCCCGTATCTATTTTAGCATGGGAATCGCTCCCCAGCGACTATTGTATGGAACTAAACATAATTTCCAAAGTTTTTATTACAAACAATTTCACCCTCAAGCTGTATGTTAACTACTTTCTGCAAAACAGTCGCGTGCCATTCTTACTTGACTTATTTGACCCGAAGGTTTAATAGGAAATGAATGTGAACAGAAAGTTTGGCGAAAACAATGTAAACCATTTATGCAATATATTTATTATAATCTTGATGAATGACGAGAGATGAGCGCAGAACTACATACCCTATTTAGAAATAAACCACCAGAGCATTCTAAATTAGCTTTCTAGGCCCTGGGTGCTTACTGCTTTAAAGCAACATTACTTTAAAATGTCACAGGTTTTGTTAATAAATCCATTCTCGCATGGATTTTTATTTCGAAAGACAAATAGAAACGGTTGGTGCTAAACTTAGATTTAATAAAGTTGCTGTTTAATCTAATAACTTTTACAATTTGAATTAAAACTTTATTTATTATATTTATTATACTACCATCTCTTATTTCATGTTTCATTGTTTAACTTACAACCGAACTAGAATTTAATTAAAACGTTGTTCTTTTTAACTCTCAAAATTGTATTTTCCGCATAAGAGTAAAATAATAATTACAATTACTGTGGAAGTCCCCGTTAACGTCGAAACAACAACGTTGTCAGACAAAAATACCTGCCTCGATTCCTCCAATTAAAGCAAATAGGAAATCCGTGATCTGTTATAAAGGCTTATGAATGCAAATGCAAATATAGCACTTACCTAAATATTACGTCAATTCCAAAATAAACTTCAGTTCACTCTAAACATCGGTATCGGAATTTAAAGAAGCTGACTCTGCTCTATTGTGTTCTTTTGAACTTGATTTTGTTGACAAAGTTACATTATGAAATGCTCCACTGCGTTTCATTTCTGAATTTCAAGAATTTAAGTCGCAGACTCTCGTTAGCTTTGTGCAAGAAAGCGAATTTGAAGTCGGTCAATTCGATACTTTTGTAACTGCGTTTTATTCCATACGGCGTAAAAGCTTCAAGTTGATTGCATGAGTAGATCTTTTTTTCCGTTTAGGTTTTTGACGAAATGCCTTCCAACGATAGGTACTACACAGGTTCTCTACCGAGAAGTGTAACTAAATTGGTTCAACACGAACCATCAATTTGTAATTTCGATTATTATAACATACACGTAGAAAAATGTATATTAAAAATATAATAATAGCTATCAAAAAATATAATACGTATAGGGATAGCTATGAAGAATTATAAAATGTATCATATACATATTGTTGCAAGTGTATGGCTAGTTTTACTATATATTGTTTTAACTCATACAAAAAACTGTATGTAGCAGCAACCATCTCATATGCATGCTTTTGTAATACGGGAGTAGTTGAATTAACATCTCCGCTTTGTATTAATAAGTAATAAGATTATTGCAACACACCCTGCCAAAAATCGACTGCACCAAAATTTCTCGGGAAAACACTTTTTCTTATTAAGTTTGGTGCGTAGAATCCAAAACAATTCGTACTTTTTCGATCAGACTTCTCAATCAAAAGATATAGACTAGAAACCAATTTCGAAAAAAAATTCAAAGGGCTGTAAGTTTTGAACTAGTAGCCCAATCTTGGAACTGTTTGAAATTATGGATTCTACAGGCCACATTCTATAAGAAAATTTTTTTTCCGGGTCGATCTGAGACATTTTTTTTTCGGGCCTCAAAAAAAGGCAGTGTATAACCTTCCTTTTTTACCAAAAATCGACTACACCAAAATTTCTCGGGAAAACACTTTTCCTTATTAATTTTGGTGCGTAGAATCCAAAACAATTCGTACTTTTTCGATCAGACTTCTCAATCAAAAGTTATGGACTAGAACCCAATTTCGAAAGAAAATTCAAAGGGCTGTAACTTTTGAACTAGTAGCCCAATCTTGGAACTGTTTGAAATTATGGATTCTACAGGCCACATTTTATAAGAAAATTTTTTTCCGGGTCGATCTGAGACAATTTTTTTTTCGGGGCTCAAAAAAGGGCAGTGTATAACCTTCCTTTTTTACCAAAAATCGACTGCACCAAAATTTCTCGGGAAAACACTTTTTCTTATTAATTTTGGTGCGTAGAATCCAAAACAAATCGTACTTTTTCGATTAGACCTCTCAATCAAAAGTTATAGACTAGAAACCAATTTCGAAAAAAAATTCAAAGGCCTGTAACTTTTGAACTAGTAGCCCAATCTTGGAACTGTTTGAAATTATGGATTCTACAGGCCACATTCTATAAGAAAATTTTTCTTCCGGGTCGATCTGAGACAATTTTTTTTTCGGGGCTCAAAAAAAGGCAGTGTATAACCTTCCTTTTTTACCAAAAATCGACTGCACCAAAATTTCTCGGTAAAACACTTTTTCTTATTAATTTTGGTGCGTAGAATCCAAAACAATTCGTACTTTTTCGATCAGACTTCTCAATCAAAAGTTATAGACTAGAAACCAATTCGAAAGAAAATTCAAAGGGCTGTAACTTTTGAACTAGTAGCCCAATCTTGGAACTGTTTGAAATTATGGATTCTACAGGCCACATTCTATAAGAAATTTTTTTTCCGGGTCGATCTGAGACAAATTTTTTTTCGGGGCTCAAAAAAAGACAGTGTATAAACCTTCCTTTTTTACCAAAAATCGACTACACCAAAATTTCTCGGGAAAACACTTTTTCTTATTAATTTTGGTGCGTAGAATCCAAAACAATTCGTACTTTTTCTATCAGACTTCTCAATCAAAAGTTATAGACTAGAAACCAATTTCGAAAGAAAATTCAAAGGGCTGTAACTTTTGAACTAGTAGCCCCATCTTGGAACTGTTTGAAATTATGGATTCTACAGGCCACATTCTATAAGAAAATTTTTTTTCCGGGTCGATCTGAGACAATTTTTTTTTTCGGGGCTCAAAAAAAGGCAGTGTATAACCTTCCTTTTTTACCAAAAATCAGGATACACACATATTGGTTTCGAATGTATCCAAATTTCATACCTGAAGGGAGATCTTCAGGGAACTTAACCTCCTTACGGTAACCGGCATGTATATATTTGAAATAAGTAAACTTATTTTTAATAGTCAGCAGAAATTAAAAACAAATAGAGATGTGCACTCTTATAATTTACGCAACAATGATCAGTTCAGGACAGAATTGGCCAGATCAAAAATAGGACAAAATTCTCCACTAGTTTCAGGAATTAAAATTTTCAACCATTTACCTATAAGAACCTGCCTTACATGGAAAAAATTTAAAAAGAAATTGTACGAGTATCTAGTCAATGGGTGTTTCTACAACATACAAGAATTTTTTATATCTTCCAATATTTAATTGTTTGTTTGTTTAATTAATGTTATATTGACTTGTTCCATACAAATGTTATTCGTCGAAGGAATTAAATAAAAATGAATGAATGAATGAATGAATATATAAAATTATTTGTTCAAAAATCATAATATAGTTGCAACAATAAGGTATAATAATCAATATAATACAGTTTTGTTGTACTTATACTGCCATATTGTATTGGCCCAACCCTCAAAATCTCTGGAACATCACTCATGATTATAAGTGGTATAGAATTCATCTATAAAATTGCGAGCCACATACACATACGCACTGAACTTAACTGACTGTCGACTGAACAAAAACAGCATACAATATACAATACAGAGCTTTTAATAATTTAATGCAACCTTTGCAACGGTTGTTCTCAAAATAAGCTTATCTTATGCTTATATTGCAGATTCAGCATCATTACAATTATATCATATGTTAAAAATTATTATATGGTTGTTAAACTAACAATCTTTCAACCGCAAGGTTTTCATTTAAAAATGCGTTATATACCTACTAAACTGTATTATACACAAATAATAAACTCATTTCGTTAATAACCTATATTTTAATTCGATTGATGTATTGTTCCATCGTTCCTTTTAAACGTGTTGGTGATGAGGATATTTTAATGTTTATTATCTATTTGCTCTTGGATATATTTAAATATCTAAGATCATATTTAATACAATATCATTATTATAGTGAGAATAATTTTGGTTAGACATATTCATATTGTACAGCGTGTGTCAAGGTTTGTTTGATTTAATAATAGATTCTCGTACTGATTACAATATAATTTTTACTATATGATTTTAACAATCCATTTTTCTCCGTGTAGGTATTTTAAAACATAAAGAATTGCATCCAATCTCATATTTTTAATGCTAAGAAGCTTAATTGCAAATCTAATCCTATCTCACCACTTAAGCTTCCATCTTTCCACCTCTTCACGTTTGTTCCCTCATTCCATTATTGTGTGCTAAATAAACAATAATGTTCATAGGTTAACAAACCTTTAACTTGCATTTATTGCTTACACTTATACACAAACAGAAATGTATTTTTCTGCAATTGTTGACAAGTTAAGAAGTAGATTGTTAGAGAGTAACGACCAAGACTAAGCTGCGTAAACGGCTATTATTCAACTTTAATTAAATAAATTTACCTTAGGAGATGTCAATTTTATTGTTGGGTACCTCCCAACATCACAATTGAAACCTGCCCAGGAGTATACTTTATATTTGTACCCCCGAACTGTGTTTGTTATCAATGAGGCCTTTTGTCTTTTTGGACATTGGGCAACATAGGATTATAACGTTGCTGCACGGATTCCTCCTATGCTGGTTTAGGTCACATTTTCCACACATCTTCTGTCCCTTTGCAGTGCTTTCGACATGTGTCTCATTCCCAAGTACTTATAACAATGTAGTAAGGATATGTAATTCTAGACCACATGCATGCTCCATCCTAAGCAGAGTTCTTTGCCGATTACCAACTTTCTTAACTTCTCCATAACGAGAGCTAAGGTGATTTTCCCAATTTGTTTTAATGAATCTGTACCCGATTTAGAAGACGTGAAATGTAAAACAGAATTTCCACCCCCTTAATGTAACCTAAATAAATCGTACTAAATTAAGTCGGGAATGTTCTCATTTATGTCCTGCCATCAAACTTTAATAAATGCGTCATTTGCTATCAATACCTGTATTGCCGCTTTACTAAATATTGTATTTTCAAAGTTAGTATTCAAATCGAAAAAGAAAACCTATAGAATAGCAATTTCCTTCGATTTTACCTGAAGAGATACTTCCGAAATTTTTAATATAAGAGAAACTTCTTATATAATTTTACTGTTCTTGTCCACGTTTTTAATACAGGTTGTGTAACCGATGACGGTTCGTGCAAAACGACATCTCCAGCTGTGCGCTTGAGGTATAATGTCGCGGTCCGTATATGAATTCTACATTCCCTTTTCATCAAACCACTTCCATATTTCACGGTTCGCAAATAATGAAAGTTTGAATTCCACATTTTATTTCTCAGGGCTGCTAAAGTTCTGATTACATTTGCACCAGATATTGCACAGCTATTGGCAGTCCCTATGATGAAAGAATTTGTTAGAATATTGCTACAAACTGAAAACAGTTCCCAACTTCTCTTTGAATGTCTACATAATGAACATCTTTTATATACGGAAATATGCTCGCAGATATTTGTAACAACGTTACGCGACGAATGATTTTTTTCAATTTTTCATGATCGAATTGGGGAATTTAATTGAACAGCACTTTTCCCCCATTTTCTAGTCATTATTACTATTTGTAAAACAAAGTACAACAATATACGAGTACAATTGTCCTCAACCCATCATTCTAAAAATTTGCACGCCATAACTTTTCTTAGTATTTGGCGTACTGTGAACAGAAAACTGGAGCGAGGGGAAGGCTTGCGAAAATATAATACAGATATCGAGAGCCCAAAGTCCAACAAGAATCTGAACGTGAGTCTGAACCTGAGATGATTGAAAATGTGCTTTGCTTAAAGATGAAGTCCCTATGGTCCAGGAATTGAAATTATCAGATGTCAACGAATGGGACGAAGCGATGGCAGATGAAATAAAGTCCATTATAAGAAACGATACCTGGACATTGATCAACCGTCCTTCAGATCGTGAAATTATAGAGTCCTATTTTGAGGAATAAATACACTCCTAAAGGTAAATTTCTGAGAAGAAAAGCTGGACTGGTAGCAGCACTAAGCACAGTGTTTCAACCAGCGACCTGGAGATGGCGTGCACTTTACGTGCCGGTGCCCAGAGTCGGAATAACTAGAACTATAGCTGCCATCGCCGCTAAATACGATATGAGGGTTGGATATATGAATGTCAGGACGTGTACATCTCAACGTAAAGCTGGAGGAAGAATTTTTTATGGAAGCAGCGAAACAGCTTTTACAAATCCTCGAAGTAGTTGAAGCGGAAGAGCGAAATAAGATCGGAAAGAAAGCGCGACAAATGCGGGAAGATTTCGGGAAGGGCTTTGAGATCGTTTGGTGCTGGTTCCACCAAGGGTGATCCTTGGATCAGGATCCGACATTTCATGCACGGAGTAAGCATATCAAAAAGATCCCATTTTATTCGAGATGCTTTGAAGAACTAAGTCATTGAGGAGAAACACATTTCAACGGCATTTACCAAGGGTCGTTCTGGGCCTAGACGGAGTGAGTGTGTGAAATACCAAATTCGCTGTTAGCGCTCTGCGTCTCTACTTCTTTGCCTTTTATGTTAATGTGTTCTTAAATATGACTGCTACTACTGCTTTCATGTTACAATAATTAAGTATTATTATTGAGGAACATCTTTAAACTAAAAATGTGAGCTTTATTTAAACACACGACTGTCCTAAAAGCCTCAGACTCCTTAATTTGGTTATACGGCGGCATTAAAGAAAATAAACGATCCAAAGGGTCGTCGATATTTACTACTATGGTTCTAGTACTTCCAACTTCTCGTAACCGCTACTACCAGCATATATGTTTGAAACTTTATACGAAGTTCTTTTGAACTTTCATTTAGAGAGCAACTTAACTCGCATTTATTTTCCGACTCTCTCGCGTTGGTCATTCACCGAATCCTTTACGTTCCTTTACTCACTAATAAGTTACCGAATACGGTAATAAAGCTCTTTTGGAGGTACGTGAGGAAATCTACGGGGTAAGTGATTAACTTTTGTCGTTTGATGCACGTTGCTTTAACGTATTATTTCACTATTCGCATTTCCTTTCTGGCATATTCGCCCATCAAAGATATTTTTACAGTTTCTCGAATAAATTAGGACGCCACAATTTTTAATAAACCGGGAGATGTGGATTTTGGTTTCGACTTCAGGTGTTACAAGTGGGTTATTTAGTGAATTACTTTGTATTATCTACTCGTTCACGCTTCTAAGGAGGAGGTCCACAATTTGCATATTATTATGTGTTTCGTTAATGATTACATTTGAATGAATTAATTTGCGGGCGGGCTGTAACGTTGTAACTTTCTTACATTACAAAATTCCTAAACTTGTAAAAATACTAGTACTTTAGGGTTCTTGCTTTTAACGTAAACGTTAAACGCAAATAAACAATAACAAAACACATCAAACAGATGAGTACATTTTGCTATTTATAATAATCGCATACGAATTTTGTATGTATAGAGTAGGATTTTCCTTAATTTGCGCGCACGTCATCAATTCTGTTTTTGGGGAATTTGTAATGCCAACGTATTCACAAAATAGAAAAATCATTTTAAACCACAATCAACGTTATTTTATAATGAGCAATGCGTATGTAAAAAATAAGGAATCTTGGTAGATGAAACGCGGATATTTAAAAATTCAACAATATGCAAGTCATAGCAAGATGGTAGTGCAAAAAACGTAAGAAAAATTAAACCCGAGGGACGAAGGTAACATACTGGTATTAATGAGAACAATACCATCTTATAACTATTTACCCAGAAAAACACACTTTACGTTTAAAAACGGTTTAAAGCGCTCTGAAAGGATAAATTCGGTATTGGTACTAAGGTATACGTTTTTGTGTAGACCGATTTTATACCTACGTTTAATACACGATTTGTATTCACATATATAAACCATAGAGTTCATTTTCTACGTTGATAATACGTATATAAATAACCGTTTTTTAGCATTCGTTTTATAAACGTATATAACACCACTTTAATATACGCATAATATTCCTACAAGAATACAGCAATATCCGCCGGATATTTATGCGTATTATATTATACGTAGGGTTGTAGTTTACAATAAAACGCTTTTTATACGGAACTGTGTTGCTAGGGTAAGATACGTGGTTTTACATTCCGGAAGCATGAGTGGTTTTAGTTCTTTAATTTTTGCTTCAAAAACAAATGATCCAGATTACCGTGGGGGAATGAACCAATTTTTTTAAGTGGCTCGGGGACCATGCTTGCGGTGTTTAAAAGTCGCGCGTTCTGTGCTAAATTTTGCAGCAGGGTTGCCTTTTTAGTGTACCTAAAATTTTTATTCGTACCTTTGTCGACAAAAAACTCAAAGTTTAAGTAAATTTCTTTGACGCTTCGGCCTGATGATGAATAAGCTGTCAAAATCGACGACCTAAAGAAACGTTAATAAAATAATTTTGAGTCTCAGTCTTGTTTTTTCATTGCTATTCGTAACTTTTATAAAGTTAGGTGTTTGTTAAGTAAAGTTTAGAACATTTTAGTTAAGAAATCAGCCATGAAAGTTTGGCAAGCAGAAATTTGGATGAAGGAGTCTCATTGAAGTTTTTGTAGATTGTTCGAACAGCCATGCAGTAAAATTACGTTTCTTTTGTCCCGAAGAAGAGAGAAGTTAAAGAAAACAAAAGTGTAGTGTACTAAGATTGTGAGTGCCTTTATTCTCTGTCGCAATTTGTTGTTACCCGAATTTTTGAGATTTTTAAAAGAAAACTGTAAGTAGTTTAAGATTTCAATAATTTGCTTCCGAACGCTAATGTGGGGCGTGTAAAGCGAACTTTGTTATAGTTTTGCCTGTGTCAATTCATGTTTATTCGAACCCTTTAACGATCTAGATAGATGTCTCTTGCTTAATTATGATTAATTTTGAGGATCCGTAACTACAGTTTGTTTCAGTGGTTTTCAAAATTTGTGGAAGTCATTATTTTTGTAATTTAAGAAATTTGATCGTGGCCGTTATTTACCATAAAATTTGTAATTTGAAGTCGTGATTCGGATTTTTCCTTGTGCCAGGATTCAGATATGTCCTGAAAAAATCTTAATAAAAGAGATAGCTAAGTTTAAAGTGTTTACTATATGGATCATTTGGGCCGGGCCATAGCACACAGCAATATTTAGATTTTTAACGAATTGATTGAAAACTTTAAGGATGCCTTGTTCGTAGAAAATGAGCGTATGTATTAGCCTAGGCGAGCTTTAATTTAAACATGCTTATATACTGTAACGGAAACGCTCCAGACATGACGTCGCCTTTGGCGCTCTGGAATTTTCTAGACGCGCGATGGTGGGGATCTTTGCAGCGTGTCTGGTAATTGCGCGAATGTTCTGGACTTACATTGCTTGCGTGTATAAATGGTTGCGGACCGAACATCGCGGCAGTTTACTATCGAACGAGATCGAGTACGTATGAAACATTAGAGCGCGGAAATGTGTGAAATAAATAATCGATATAAATTGTACGGTTTTTTTTGTAGTGTTTAGTTTTGTTTAATAAATATTGATATAAATCGAACCCGAATTTATAAATCACGTTACAATACTAATATACTTTTGAAGTACGAATTTTTCCTTCATCGATAAGCAACTAACATTTTTATCTGAAATCATATGCTATAATTATCAGTTAGTTACATAACAAATTTTATTGTCAGATGCCCTTGAATCAGTGTATGAATATTTCTGATACTATGCCCCACTTATTGTCAATCAATATTCCTTAAGGAGGTTTTAGAGCAATGGAAACAGTACGTCGACTGCTGTAACATTATTTACTTGTTTTTGGACATTTAAGCAGACACATGCCATTACTCCAATACTACATTATATGCGTCAATGCTTCGTGATTAATACAAGGATTAATATTTCCATCTTAGACAGATATTGTATTGCACCGTTAATAATTATCTGGATTCGGCTATCGCTTTACATATCAATTTCCATCCTCAGAGTATCTGGGCGTATTTTCCACATTGTGAATTATTTACAAACGTTTTTAGACTATTAAGTTGCTCTTAAATCCTAGTGACACCCTTGGTGGTTTCTGATCGTGTGCTATTGTTAAACTTGTCTAACCTACTCATTTCGCTACCGCAGTCATAGTATTGTGTGGAAACTGGTACAGATTTAAATCAGCTTTACGGAATACTTCAGGCCGCAACAATTAACTTGTGAATTGTGAATTAAACCAACTCCCAGTTAATAAAATGAATCGCGAAAAGATCAAACTTAATAGTCAATAAGTTGACCATTTGTAATTCTTATGTTGTCCGCCGTAAAAGTTAAAAGAACATCACAAAAAAATACTGACGTTTAGATAACAGTAAAGAAACTTATGTTTAGAATAAATCCGGCGTAGAGATAACATTATAACTAAAATAAAATGAGATTTATATTCCCATAGTAAAAATATTACTTTATAGATTTATAAAGATTAATAATGATGAATGAGTAAAAGAATTGACAGTTATAATGTTCTTAGTTTGTCAAGTTGGAAAAACATCCATATTTTCTAGGGAATATAACAGGGCACTTGGTGCTTAAACTAAATCGATCTCTTGCACAACTTTTAAAAAGCAGGTTGTATATAGACATTTATTTCGAATCGTTCTAACTTGATTCAAAGGCGAGGGTGATGTACAAGTTCGCTTAAATTTATTCAGGGGTTAAGTTTAATTTGAGGATAAACAAGTAATTATAAACAAAACGAAAATTCAAACTAAGGATGATTAAACATGAAATTTGCAAAGAGAATATTAAATATGCTAACAAATGAGTATGTTTGAACTGGCTGCTTCAATTAACCGTTGCGGAAGAAATTGTTTATAGAATTGCGCTTGTGGTGTTTTACTGTGAATAAGTTTGTAAGTACTTTATTTAATAATTGAAGAAAGTGGAAGGGCAACTTTAATACACTTACGAAGCTTGTATAATGAATGTGCAGTTAGTGTCGCATTCGGGTTATTTTAGGGAGTGCAGACAATTACACGGCTAGAAGGAAGGAACTTCATTATTCTTCCCATGTCCTGAGCATTGTCTGAAGGTACTAAGAGTTCTTGTGGTTATTAGACTTGCCACAGTGAATTGTTTCCGACAGTGAAACTTTACGCAACGACCGAACATTTTCTAACGATAGAGTTTAGCAAATGTTGTGCTTACTACAGAACTTTCTTGATGTGTATCTAATTAGAAATTCTAATTCCATTTTTAAGACTGTAAATTGTACATTGTTGATTATAAGGCGATATATTTAAGGTGTATGTGTATAACTTTGCTTATATCGCCCAGAAAATTCGAGATAAGTCGACATAATTGGCCCCTAATTTAATTAGTAGTGTTGCAGTCTACAATTTAATGTATGACATGAATATACCTATGCATTCCGAAGTAAGATTTGCTTTAGGAACACATTGACAAAAATGAAGCACCGGTCCTTCGTATTCAGGTTTTTATATATTTTCAGCTGATTATAGTGGTGGAATTCTGTCAGTATACCTACTTTCAAAGCCACAGTCCTTAGTTTAGTCTATGGGCCAACTGGCTAAATTTAAGGAAATGGTATAATTTGGGGGTACCAATTTTCCTTTTTACCACGGTTAGACACATATATTAGGAAGTAAAAAAGCATGATTGCCATCTCAAAGTGGTAGCTAATAGAAATGGCGGCCAATCCAAGATGGCGGATCTTGAGTTTTATAAAATCAACTATATCTCTAGAGCTATTGGTCCGATTTCATCATTTTCTTAAATGAATAAGCTTTTGTGTGTGCGACAATATTGTCATAACTACCTTTTTCGATAAAATCAACAATTAGTAACTAATGCATGAAGTAAACGAACTGAATTTTTTTAACTCTTAACATTTAATGAAAACTAAATCAACCCCTTCGTTACTTTTAAAAGTTTCATATACACTAAAATCTGCTACTTCTTCCTCTTCTTCAGTGACGTTTTCACAAGTTGGCAGTTTGCATGCGCTTGTGCATTTTTAAGTTATTAGCATTACATAATGGTAGTTGCCAAGAGCCAGCTTGGTAATTCTACATGAGGTGATATGAAAGCCAAACTTAGGGTTATCTTTCATATTTTTGCTGCTTCCGGAATAGCATCTCTTTGATTTTGACGTACAATTTTCCAATGTATTTTTTGTTTTCACATAATGTATGTCCAATTATCTGGCACAATATACACCTTCCCATCAATATTAACAAACTCTTCGCTGACGTTATGGCTAAAAGCCGTATTTGATCGTATTTATTGCAAGACAGTCAGTCTTGTCAGTTGTAAAATTCTTGTTTAAAGTTAAGCGGAAACGTGTTTCACGTTTTTGCTGTGTTTATGGAGCAGGCGTCGCTTATCTGAAGCATTTCTTTAAGGTTTTCCCAGTACTCGTTAAAGGGAGTTTTTTCACCATTAAAGAGCCTTCACAGTGTACAACAGATTATCCGATGTATCTCCTAGTTTAGTAAGACGGTGACAATTCTTGTAATGCAACGTTGTATAACACTGCCTAAGATTGCCTGTATTTTGGAGAGTGCAATTCACTAAAAGGTGAAATCTCTCCACATATGATATATATTTTTTTGCATATTTTCACCATCTTCTTGATGTTTGGAAGCACTTATTTTATTTTTATTTTAATTCAATTTGTTGATCAGCTAAAGCTGTGAATACTTATATGCAAAATGAATATCGTTTATTTTTGGTTGTACTTCTTATGAGATTTTGTGTATTTTCGGTTTGCAACATTTGCGATTAAACCGAATTTATTTTTGCATATTTTAGGATGTATTTATGTTAGAGATAATCGATTTTAATTTGAATTTTTAGTACATTTTTGCGGATTTTTATAACGGACGCGATCATGAAACATACTGCAATAGCTGGAAGGAAGATTTATTGATTTAATTGATGTTTAATTTCATCATTTCCAAACTATTTTATCTTTCTCTTTCTCTACCGTGTTGATGGGTGATATTGTGGAAGGTTTGGAAATTGTTCCCAATAGTTTGTCGTTTTCTAATGCACCCATTACTTGTTGATGTAGAGAGAAGTTTCTCTGTTTAGTGCTTATAAATTAATTCTTAGCGACATGAGGCAATCATTTCGTGCAGAAAACATCTTATTGTTAGTGTTTATCGTAATTCCATTTTTATTAGAAATTATGCAACATATATAATAATTTTGCATATGTGTGCATATACATCAAAACTGTTTGCATATTTTTCACTAATATTCTGCATATATATGCGCATATTTTACCATTTATTGTTGATTAATACAGGATACAAGTAGTAAAGAAAATTCGGAAACAAATTTTTAAAAAAACATTTTTTTAAATTACTTATTAACAGTTGATTTTATCGAAAAAGTACTTATAACAATATTTATAGCACATATAAAGGGCTTTCATTAAAAAAAAAGAATAGTGAAATTGGATCAATAATTCCAGAGATATAGTTGATTTTATAAAACTCAACATCCGCCATCTTTGATTGACCGCCATTTCTATTAGCTACCGCTTTAAGATGGCAATCATGGTTTTTTGGCACCCTAGTAAACACGTATAACCACTGTAAAAAGGAAAATTGGTACCCCCAAATTATACCGTCATGTCGACTGGCCCATGGACTAGTTGGGAATGTGGGATTTTCAAGTAAAATAATAGAGCATGGTGTCTTTTAGGTACCTTTCATCGCTAATTGTAAAGGGAGCACATTGAAAAAAGTGATCTTAAATAGTCTAAACCGAAACCAACGCGTTGGTTCAGATACGTGAATGCTCTCAGATGAACAACATTTTACAGTGGAGGTAGCAGTTGCGATGGAGGCTACATTAAGCATAAGCATAAGAAGTGGGTCCCGTCCCCTGGATTCCTATTGGTTGACGTATACCCCACCCACCTCCCACTCCTTTAGAACGTGAACCTGACGTGAACGTGAACCTAACGCTAACGTGAACGTGAACCCGAACGTCAACCTAAAGTGGGTGGGGTATACGTCAACCAATGGGAACCAATGGGAAGCCAGGGGGCGGGGCTTAAAGGAGGAGGAGTGGGCCCCTATACTACTGAGGCCGTATGTTATTTGGCGTTTGCAACCGTTCCCGTAGGAATGTTTAAATTGTTCTTACAAGCGCCGAAAGCTCTCTTGCCAAGAAGAAAGAGAATCAATCTTATCAAGTTTAATTCCGTTAATTACACATTAATCCATTTTAATTCTCTAATGGTATACGAAAATTCAGCATTAAACCGGCAAGGTCGTGCAGTTTAAGGGAAATATCAACGTGATAACAGACTACGCCGCTCAGAACAAAAGGGCATTGCTGGACTGCCTCATTTGGAAATTTCATTCCGACTATTTGGATAAGTATAATCAATCGTAATTAGTTGAATGGATTGCAGATAACAGCCTCCGATTAAGTCGAGATTACATCCGTTATGTGCACCCTTAAATACTTGATTTTTGACACCGCCCCCGTCTGGGGATTAAAGACGATGTAATTTTTGGACCGTATGAACTGAATACGTGGGCCCAATCAGAATTTCCTACCTGACCTCCATGGCATAGCCAAACTTTATAACGCTTAATTTAGAGGAAATCTTTTTGCATTTGGTGGTTTACCGAATCGAAAGTATAACCGAAAACTTGTTTGCATCTTTTGCCTTTGGTATTTTAACCGTGTTTAAATCTTTCTGCTTTTTCTAATTTTCGCCAGGTAGTCTTTATTATTGTATGGAAGTTGGTGGTGATAATTTCGGACACCTAATAAAGTGATAATTTTTGATTACTGATTGGATTTGAAAATTAAAAACTATTTAACGTTTACCACACTTACACATTTAAAGTTTTTGGGGTGCATTTCACTCCCTTCTCAAGGTTGAAGTATTATTTAATTTAGATGTCCCCCTCAAAACTGAAATTGGTTTGTTAAGGAATCTCTGGTAAAACTGTCGTTTGGTATTGGGTGTTTTCAGTGGGCCGCCCTGTATGTGTATACTTGCGTACACTATTTTACAAGGATTGAGTATTTCCTTGGCGATTTCCAAATTTGTTGTATAATTAAATTCAATTTTTAAAAATTTTGTAACAAGTTAAACAATTAATTTACAACAGACCCTTACTATTTAACATTTTCAAGGTTCCTTCCTTAGGTATTGCTATGAAACTTTCGTTATCCCGCCTTTACATCTTGCCCAAAATACACAAACCACGATATCCTATTAGACCAATATGCCCCTTTCCAAATTCCGCTACCTCTAATATTACAAGCTAGAACTGTCCATCTAAACTTGCTTTAAGGCACTAGATTCTTTTTGCAAAAAACTTCTATTTAACAATATTTAATATCACCATGGAACGAAATTGCATTATCTTTACAATTTGAAAGAACTGTAAGTGAAAGCGCATTGTAGAAAATGTGAAAATTGCGTCTTATTAAAAAGCATAATCCCTTTCATTTAACGTGTGTAATTAAATTTCATGGACATAATCGTGACGTGAAGGTTTTAAAGTATTGTATGTAGTATCAATGCTTCGGATTTGCTAAATGGGATTAGCAGATTGTTCGCAGCAGTTTTACATAATAAATTGTAATTAAGAAAAGGAACTAAAAGAATTAATTGAACTATTTGTCGAAGAGCAAAACGCGAAACTTACAAGTGCATTTAGTTCCGCTAATTAAAGTGTCTAGTATATTAACAGATCAATCTGCACCTGTCTGATACCAGACCATCGCTAATTTCAATATTTCTTAAAGTTTCTCGCCTTGCATCTGAAGGGGTTAAATTCATTCTTGTAGAACTGCCACGAACTGCTTCA